>NW_027181678.1:12648671-13131171 GCF_028537555.1 Battus philenor | reverse complement strand
AAAAAGTAAGGTGAATTTGTTTGTTAAATGTAAATTCTTTACTTATTTTTCCAAATCAATTTCATTTCCTTTAAATTGATCAACGCACTTTTGCCAACGCTTTTTCCATTCATCGAAATAATATTTTAAGTAAGAAAAGGACCAATATTTAGCCACTTCCGCACATGCAGAGTCACTGTGTTTGGCACTAATCGGTGTAACGTGGCTCCTGAGAATGCCCCGTGGAGGGGTGAAACACGTGTTGAGTTATTTGACGATGGCGGTTGTGTGATTCGCATTGTTTGCCGCATACGCATTTATCAGCGGGCTGGGGGGCGGTGCACTTTGTTGCACGGCTTCCACTGCATGTGCGGAAGTGGCTAAATATTGGTCCTTTTCTTACTTAGAATGGACTTCCGCAAGGTAACGCCTGATTCCATAAAAAAATAAATAATATTTCTCCGGTATAGCCTTCAAAGAACTTTTTCGATTGTCTCCTCAATCGTGTGAAATAGCGTCCTCGCATTGCCCTTTCGAGTCTGCTAAATAGCCAATAGTCGCACGAAGCTAAATCAGGCGAAGACGGTGGTAGCGGAACGGTATCAGTCAAATTTTGAACTTTTTTTTTTCAAAAACATTGAGCCATTTTGTTACCAAACGTGACTTAACGAGTTTAAAAAAATGTTATATATACTCTGAGTGAGATCTTACTAGAGATAGATAAAGATAGATGAAAGTGTCTCTTCGCTTAAAGGATTTTGTTATAGGAGTAACAAAACCCAGCATACGGTAAGATTTATTAATAACTTCGTCAATGTGTCTGTCGAGAGTGAGTTTTGAGTCCAGATACAGCCCCCAAATCCCGTATGTTGTTATCAGAAGCGAGATAGTTACCACCTATGTGAAAATCAGCCGGTATTACATTAACCTTTCTAGTATAAGTTATGTGTTTACATTTATTATAAGCTAGGTATAATTTATAAGTTTTACAGTATGCATCCAGTCTGTCTAAGTCATCCTGTATTAAATTTAAGTCATTCAAACAAGTGACCTCGGAGTATAACTTAAGGTCATCTGCATATAATAGAAATTAGCAATTGATGAAACAAGACGATATATCATTAATAAATAAGATGAATATTAAGGGACCAATTAATTAATTAACTAACTTAAATAGTAAACTATGTGAAACTAAGTTGAAGTGAAATAATTAATATGTTTTTTTTTAACCGTTGGCGTCTTGTTTATTTTAACGACGCTATGTTTTTTTTAATCTTTGGCGTCTTGTTTATTTTAACGACGCCCTAAAAATGTCCAGTTTTCAACATTTACTCCCTTAGATACTTTCAAATGTAAAACATCGTGTTTTTTTTTACTTGTGCGATCTTTTTTTTTACTTGTGCGATGTTTTTTTTTTGCTCGACAGGTCAATCGTGAACCGTTCTTACAATCTAATGATATATGTCCGCATCTTTTAGTGAATAAACGAGGAGACGAGGTGTACACACGAGATGTCGTTGACCCCGAAGTTAACCACGCAGTGTCATGCTAGCGGACAGTCCCTGTTCATTTTGAAGTGTTATTCCGTCGCACGTTTCACTTTTACTCTCGTCTTTTATTATAAAAAAAACTCGTATCTAAATGAATATATATATATATATATATATATATATATATATATATATATATATATATATATATATGTGTATATAATATATAAAATTCTCGTGTCACGGTGTTCGAACTTGAACTCCTCCGAAACGGCTTGACCGATTTTTACCAAATTTTACATGCGTATTCAGTATGTCTGAGAATCGGCTACTATCTATTTTCCATACCCCTAAGTGATAAGGGTGGTCCACCCCTAAATTTTATTTTTAATTTTTTAGACAATTTTTTTGGTTTTTACTTTATTATGATACAGCATACAAAAATACATACAAACCTAAATTTTCACCCCTCTACGATCAACCCTTATCTTACATTTGTTAATTAAAAACTTTAATTTTTTTTGCAAAACAACGTTTGCGGGATCTGATTATATATATATATATATATATATATATATATATATATATATATATGTGTGTGTGTGTGTGTGTGTGTATATGTTCCATAAATATGCCGCGAATACAGACACCGTAAATACGGAATAGTCATTTATATGTGATTATTGAATACGTTCCTAGGTGACAAAATAAAAAATTATATATATAAAAATTCAATGTACTTAATGTTTTTGAACATTTAGATTTTGTAATTATCTCTCGCTTGGCAGCTTTTAAAAGCAGCAATCGCATTAGCAATTTGCCTTTTAAAAATAAGACTGTTCTACAGAATCGATTTTCATAAAGAAATCGCAAAGCCTATTTATTTACCGTTATTAAACCTTCGCTATGATTTTTACAATTAAATGTCACGTTATCAGTGCTTGTTGAAGCCTCTTCTTCTTTTTATTAGTCCATTTGACGGCATTTACAAAGGATATTGTGTTGGATACCTATCGAAATCTTTTTATTATATATGTACTTATTAGATCCGCGAATAAAGAAATTTTTAGCTGCAAATATAGGAATTGGGCCGCATTTTTTTAATCGGCGAATAAAGGAAGCGCGAATAAGGAGGTTTTATTGTAATAACAATAGTAATAGCGATAGCCGTAGCAGTCGAAAGGTTCTCTAGTGACGACCACGGAGGTGTATTGACATAGGTAATGTAGTGCGAAAAAGATACATGCGGGCAACGTAAGACTGATCATCTTTGGGGGGAGGCTATGCCTAGCAGTGATCATCTATTGGCTGGTGATGATAATGATGATGATTTACCTATACTATTATTTTTTTAAATTATAGATCGGTTTTTTGAGTACTCCTATCCCCCGATTTGCACGGTACTTGATTTACACGTTTTCGCTTTTACACGATTTTCCAAAAAGTTTTTTTTTTGTTTAAATAACCGATTTTATTACCATCTCTCATAATGTAAATATTTATGCTTAAAACATCGAATTGGCACAAATAACTTTGAGTGATGAATTAATTCGAACCTTCGATTCCGAAGAAAAGAATGAGAGTAATTTCTTTTTTGTTCTTCTGTTTAATGTATTGTAATTAAATTAAAAAAAAAAAACAGTTTTTCCGTAATATAATAAACATTTTAAGTCGTCAATGCATTTTTTTTATTTCTATGTACACCAAAAATTATTGAAAAAAATCACAACTGTTAAATAGCAAAATCATGCATTTTCTGCAAGTTTTTCGATTTACACGGTTTTGACTTAAAAAATTTTAATTTTCGATTTACACGTTTTTCTCAGGAACGTATCTACCGTGTAAATCGGGGGATAGGTGTATTTTTATGTTAACCTACCTCACCTGTTCAAGCTTTTCAAAATATTTTTATTCAAATAGTCATTTACATGTGCTTTTGAATTGTCGATTATTTTAACATTACAAGCAATAAGCTAACACTGGATAACGCTGATCCTTTAAGAGCCGGAAACTCAATGGTTGCTCTTTTAAATGAAATTTAACAATTATATTTTTATGTCGTTTTAATATCAAATTTAAATGAGTCGACAAAACTAGAAACTTTTAATTTTATAAGTAAAAAACGTAAGGTTCAACATATCTTTTGGGACATTATTGTACTGTATCTGGCGATAAATATGCACATCGACCTTTAGAATGAGACAATCGGCTAGTTTCGGATTTGTAGACGTTATCTCTGTCCCACACTACCTATGTGACGTTTCGTCCGTCGTTGCTTTTAATGGTATATATATATATATATATATATATATATATATATATATATATATATATATATATATATATATATGTATATACCCTTTAAAGCTTTTGCACCTATAATAAACAGGTTTCTTTGTTTATTAACTTTATTGGAGATAAACAGTAGCAAAAGGCAGTAAGAAAGTACAAACTTAGAAATATAAAATTAGTTACAGTTGTTAACTTATAACTATCTCACTGAGAACATATAATGATTTATAGTCAAACAATGAAATAAAACAAATAAAAACATTACTAAACAGGGATCAAAGACTATGGTTTGTATATTTATATTATGTTTGTTTATATATTTATATTATGGTTTAAATTGCATTGTATGTACTCAATAATTTCGAACGAAATTGTTTTTTAAAAGATACGAGAGAGCACGAGAATATATCAATATCACTAACATATGAATTGCGGAGGTCACACATTCTGTATAACGGTGGACGTTTACCGATATTTGTCCTAGCCGTTGATAAAAAAAGGATATATACTCTAAGTGAGATCTTACTAGGGGTTGATAAAGATAGATGAAAGTGTCTCTGCGCTTAACGGATTTTTTTATACGTGTAACAAAACCCAGCATACGGTTAGATTTATTAATAACTTCGTCAATGTGTCGTGTCGGCTAATTAAAAGATTATTAGATAATCAATTTATGATTATTAGATAAAAAATAATAAATAATATTTAGAAAAATTAATAATAATTAAAAGTTCAGTTTTATTACAATTTAAAATAAAATTGCTAAACTAAGTACAAGTTATAAATAAAATAAGGGTCAATAAGTTAGAGTGAGTCACTGTTGTGAAATTTCCCCAAACGCGAGTTGCCAAAGGGATGACGTAGTAAAACTACCCTATTTGGGGTTGCCCGTTTCTAATTTTAATTTGGACGTATTAATTATCATGATTATCTTTGGGGCGGAACGGTTCTAGTGGAGACCAGGAGTCGGTAGACGCGGCAAGGATAAGTAAACACTAAGTGGACTGACATGGTTTAGGTCCTGGAGGTCGCTGGACGCGGACAACGGAGGTCAGGTCCTCGTGGTGACATTTGGGAGAAGTTATGCCTTGCAGTGGGCGTCTACTAAATTTTTATGATTGATAACATTAAAAATAAATACATTTAAAAAACTTTTAAGTTAAACGGTTTTTTGATACCCATATTTTGGTGATTGTGGAAAAATATGTACCTAGTCCGCCATATTGGAACGGCGTCCATCTTGAATTTTAAATTTTGGCATAATCATCGTGTTTTACTAGTGTCGCCCTTTCATTTGATACCCATATTGAGGGGGTTAAGGAAAAATATGTAATCCGCCATTTTGTATCGGCGGCCATCTTAGATTTATAATGTTATTGATTTTATTATATTGTATTGTCATCTAAATTAAATGTGTGTACCAAATTTCAGATCAATCTGACAACGGGAAGGTGCTTAAATTTCAATTTCTAATTTTGACCCAAACAAATTCCGTACGGGTCGAACTAAATAAAACCGTTTAAAAACTCTATGTAAGCGCACCCGGTGCCTTACAATCATTTCTATAATATAGTAAAATAACTATTTAATTATGAAAAATTTATTTCGATAAATTTAATTTAAAAAAATTTTCTTTGTCAAAAATATCCCGATATAGTTATTAATTAGTTTTGATGAGAAAATTATGTATTTAGATGACATACGCACCAAACTGTTATGGGCGTGGCATGCCAGACCGCCATTTTTCTTCCGACCGCTTTGTGATATATATATATGCATAACTGTACTTCGACGGCAAAACAACAGATTTCAGGAGTCACCAACATTTTTTATTACGTCACATTTTTTAAAAAAAATATCGTTCCAACCGAACAGACTCGTAACCTATGATAATGTCTCATAATTTACTGTGAAAACCTCTGAAGGTTTATATATGATAGAAATCTTTGTGATTTTTTTTTAATTAAATTGAAAATTTATTTTAAAGTTCTTCAACAGATAAGATATTCAATTTATACGGCATAATGCAGCGACAGCAAACCTTTTGAGTTCGAAATTTAAAAATTCCGAAACGTAATATCTACCTATGTACTGACTCATCAAGTTATTTGTGTAACCATATGGTCTAGGACTTTGAAATTCAGTAGGAATATTCCTTTAACCAAGAAGAAGTCGGCTAAGAACGGATTATACGAAATTGTACCCGCAAGGGGGTGGAGGGGGGTGATCAATGATATATATAAATTTCCAAATATTTGATCAAATATGCAATCTAAAAGTTACATTTAATGTGTTTAAATACATCAATTATATGAAATCATACTTACAAATGTCAGCGCCTGTTGCACGAAGCGCCCAGGGATAATTGGTGTGTTATATATACAACCTATATATATTTAAAATGAAGTTAATAATAAAATTTTGATTTTACGACTTTACTCGGTGGAGACGAAGTTGTCAATCAAATATCCGTTAAAATTAAATAATTATCTACATATTAGGTTTAATAAATCACTATTATTTGAACTAAATATGCGGAGTTAATATCCCACGATGGCGCCGTAAATCAAATGAACGAGACGAAGCTGTTATTGATCGATGTTCCGCCCATTGGTTACCCAACCACCTGTTGATTTGCGCATGTGTAAGATGAACGATTAATTGTATCTATAGGAACCCGAATTGAATATTGATATTTTTAACAGAGAACAGATTTCATCAGCTTTCGGAATATACCTAAGTGTCTTCATTATGTTATCAAAAATGAATTTTTAGGAGATAGTTTCTTTAGTAAAAGTTCGTCGAAAGTATAAGAAACACTATATTCTATTTTGCTGATCTTCTTTCTACGCTTCTTTGTTCTTTACTTCTCTTATTTCTTTTGTCTTCTATTGTTTCGAAGATGTTCTTCTGCTACCCCTAAGGCTTTAACAGCTGTTGGCTTCATACCTGAGCGTACAATTCAACCAACTTTCTTTTTATATATTTAAAACAACCTTTTTGTTCACTTTACTATGGTAGCCTGGTAGTTTAAAACTCCGACTTACAATCCCGAGTCGTGAGTTCGACTCGAAATAGGCAGTATATTGTTACAAAGAAAAAAATATTTTTTATTGTATTTAACATTTATTACTATTACAAACTGTTAGTTTAGTATATTAATATAAAATTGTTAAAAATATATTGGCTGCAATACAGTATCCAGCGATAAATATTGCACATCGACTTTTGGAAAGAGATAATTTTCGATCATAAACAGAGGAGGTTTTATTGTATCTATCAATAACCAGGTACACAGCTCTTCACGGGGCACAGGGGATTCTTTGACTACCTTCATAGGTTTAAGCTCAAGGAGGATCAATCGCGCTTCAGTGAACGAGGCGTGGACCCTGATCCACCTGGTAGCAGGATGCCCTGCATTTGGAGGACTTTGCTCCAAAACCGAATACCGGATAGAGAAAGAAGACAGGAAAACTTTTCTCAACTTCTGCAGAACAGTAGCCAAAACAGTAATAAATGGGAACAAACGATAAGATAAACAGTGCAATACAAAAATGTATATTAGAACTAATTGTAATAGAAATAAATTAAATATGTAAACACCAATATTGAAAATAAGAGAACTGTGATATATAGGTATAAGATGCAAAATTAACTAAAAAAGCTGTGATATATATAAAATAACTAAACTGCGGTAAATAAGGATGGATGAAAGGATATTAGAGCGGAAGAGAAAAATAGACTGAATTATGGAATGAAGAACAGAATGATAGAGATTGTGATGCAAGGAAGAAAAGCATGAAAATAATAAAATGGAAGTGTAAAATTTAATAAATAAAGTAAATCCCTGTTCCCAACAAAATAGGGGGTGAAACAAAAAAAAACTTTTAACATTATATTTGTGACTTGGCAGCAAAAAGCGCTGCCGCAATGCACTATGTACCGGCTTATGTCTACTTCCCAATGAGTTTCGTGAAGAGCGCAATCCGCGCTGAACACAACCGCATTTGGCAGATACGAGAGCTCGGCTCAGGGTCGACATACCATAGGACTCCTTTCGAAACTCACCGACATAAACAAACTGCGAAAACTCATCAAGACATCTTTCCATCTCGAACAACTACTAAGCGGGCACAGGTACTGCAAGCAGTACCTGCACCGTTTTAAAATAATCGATAAACAGACTTTTGATCACTTACTCCGACACTGCTCCCGAATCGTATCCAAAAGACGTAACCACGTGACCTTATGTGAAAACCTTAATATACCTCCGTTCAGCTTACCGGACCTTCTCAAGAAAAAATCTACAGCAGAATCTTTTGAGGAGTTGGCCCGGCACATTGTCCTAAATCTCAAGGCATTAAACGGTCTGTAGCGCTTGGGCAGCGACTTGAAATAATTTTAATTATAATTGTATTTATGGCTAGAGTCAAGTATAACATCAGGTCATGATTGGATAAATAACCTTGTTGAAGGATGTCCATCATAATTGATCTATAAAGGAGGCCACTGCCATGGCCATCATTGGCCTAAATCAGGGCTTCTTAAACTTTTGTCATTCACGACCCCATTTATGATTGCGGGTTTCTTAACGACCCCATACAAATATAAAAGAAAAATAAATTAATATTTTTTACTGATTTATTTATTAGGTAACAATATACATATACATATGAAAATATATACTTTAAGAATTCATTTCGAAACATACAAAAATCTAAAATTAAAAATTGCACAAAAAATTATAAAATTGTATTTATATTAGTTTAAAACCTTCAACAAATGCGCGTGTCTAGACGCTACAAGTCCACTGTATTCCAACTCTAGTGATGTTATAAAATGGTATATATAAACATTTGACATTAAAATCTCTCGACCCCAGAACTTTGATACGCGACCCCACTTGGGGTCGCGACCCTTAAGAAGCCCTGGCCTAAATGATGATCACAGTGACATAACAGACATGTGAGACATATGTAAAGTCTCCGCGATCCAATCTGTAATAAGGTAGTTGACAATAATTGTGTCAGTATATATGGATCCATTTCAATTATATTAGTTTTCAGTTTTCAGAAACATAATTTTTTTTTTTGGTAAAATGAACACGGGCGTAAAGCTGGTGTCTACGAGCATATACTATCTGGGATATATCATTTTGTTAAGATATTTACTTGACTTAGATAATATAAGACGTGGTAAAACACTACCTATTTTCAAGATGTTTTTTTTTTCTTTTTTTTTTGTAATACAGTTTCTTTTTTCTTCTTTCGCTCTTTAACATCTGCTCTATTACATTTTTCATTTATCTTTATTCTTTTTACACGTCACCTTCCTAGGATGGAAGTCGAAATTAGCCGATTGTCTCTTTCCAAAGATCAATGTGCAACTTTTATCGCCGGGTACTATACCAATGAATACCGCTATAGTGATGTTCTTAAGTCGATAAAAAATCACGAAATACCGATCATTGAACCGCAACATTATATTATATCATTCACTGTCACATCACTAGCTCACCCGTCAAACCGGAATACATTACTGCTCACTTCTGGGTACAGTCGCGATCTAAACTGTATATCTTGGTATAGCCGCCAACCAAACTACTCCAAAACAGTAATAAATATTTTTTTTTATAAATGTTTTATTTAATATTCTTTATTGTACACGCTAATATACACAGTTACATAATAATAATGAAAATAGTAAAATGGGCGGTCTTATCACACGAGGCAATTTCTTTCAGACAACCATAGTATGGAAACATTAGATATATAAATACCGGGTAGTTAACGTGTACAAAATATACATATATATACATATAGCATATATATTTATAATAAATCAAGTAATAAAATAATAAATAAAACCTCAATCTTACTTGGATCGCACTTAAGTAACACAATGAAAGGAGATAAAACGCAATGGCGTAAGAATTGTGGTGAAGGATGGAAGGTGATGCAAGGAAGGATCGTAAATAAAAATTTGAGATGAAATGAGAGAAAATTTTGAAAAAAAAATCGAAAATAATAAAAATATTAAAGAAATCAAAGGTTATTTTAACTATGATGCAGGAGCGAAAAAAAAAAAAAAAACGTATCATAGACGAGTAGATAAATTCTTCCATCACTTGCGACCTTAATCTTATTACACCGTTAGCGCTTTCTATCCAAATGGTGAGTACAGTCGCGAACAAAATAAAACTTTTATTGCTATTATTTAATTACAACAATAAATTTTGTGTCAAGCCTAAACATACTTTATACTATTGTGATACAGTCGTTTATTATTTGATTTTAATACGTCATAATTGTAGAAGATAAATCGCAAGTTATTGTTTCTTATTACGACAATTTATAATTGGACAATTTATAATGGTTTATAAAAATGAGACATATAAATTAAGAAGAGAGAAATAACATAGAAGATAGAGATAGTAGTTAAAAGTTATAATGCTGAGAACGCTCCTGATAGGTACACTCGTCACGACAAATTATTTCGTACCAAACACAAACAGGTTCATCGATATTATTTACTGGTAGATCAACGTCACGCAGAGAGTAATAAAGAAGGATATGCTTGAAAATGAGGAGATCCACAGAAGAAATCTCGAAGAATTGACTACCACGACATAGAACTTCCATTAAGATATCTATGGGATATGCGAGTTAGCTCTGACGATCCCACACTAAACTCAGACTGGGTTTCTTGTGGTCACTTTTTCGATATCATTACTATACTAGTAAAACAATCCATTCGTGGTCGTTTCAGCCCATAGACGCCCACTGCAATGCTTAGACCATCACTAAGTTTGGCAGGTACGTGATCGCAGTGTGGAGTTATGTTACGCAGAGGACGCTGCTGTACATCCTCTGGATTCTTCTTTATGAGCAGTGGCTGTCGTATATATTAGAGGAACCGCGTAACAATCCTCTTCTATATCTTTCATGACATCGATTTGATGGTTAAACGACAAGAAGACAAAAGTGACAAATAAGTTACGTTTATGAAGGAATAAGTAAACACTTAAAAGTAACTTTATCTTTAATGAACTCCTTTATGTATATTAGGGGAACCGGAAAGTAATGTCGTTTCTGTCAACATATTTTACATAGAAACCAATTGACATTTACCGCTCCGGCATTGATTTTGTATACTAGATGGCAAAAGGTTGTTGATAACGAAGGTGAATATATTGTTGATTAGAAATAAAAACTTGTAAAAAATGTAGTCGTGTGAATTTAACTTAAGTAAGCGACATTACTTTCCGGTCCTCCTATTAAAGCACAGTGCACATTACATATGAAGGTAGCCCGGGTATCGAAACAACCTGTGATCGAAATTCACAGCCCTGGGCAACCACAGCTCGATCTTTTTCTTTTTAATTGTGCTATAATAGGTTAGGAAAATAAATCAAAGTAGAACGAACAAACACCATTACTTGTCGCGTTGTGAAATTTCACGTCAAAAGAAAGTATGGGCTAGAAAGGTTGAATGCCATACTAATTTGAAATGTTTTCCGTCTGAATCAACGCTTTCTAGCCGTATTCACGTAACTCGTTTATATAACCACCTTCAATTACATGGCGGCCATGCATACGTTCTTCTATACATTAAATATATAAGGATTCCTCTATATTGGATATAACAGATACCTTCGGTATCAGCTTATTTATCATAAGCCAGCAAGCCTGATGTTTAAAAAGAAATTTCGTGACTTATTATTGGAATAATTGAAGTGATTATCTTTACTTGTGTATGTAATACTGTAATTATATATTTTATATATATATATATATATATATATATATATATATATATATATAACGCAAATACCAACTTTTCCAATTCTCGAAACATGCGGAATAGTCGGGACCTGCGATTTAGTTTTTATTTCCTCAATCGTGTCAAAATGTCGTTCCCGTATAGGCATTTTGATTTTGCTGAATAGCCTGAAGTAGCACGGTGCTAAATCAAGCGAATATATTCAAGATTTTGGCAAAAATAATCGAGAAAAACCAATGCAGTATGACATCGACCAGTCGAGGACGCGTTTCAAATACAAAATATCTTTCAAATGGTTTGGGTTGAGGAAAATGATATTCAAAATTTTTACAAACACGCTTGGCAAATGTTATAGACCAGGGGTGGGCAAGCCCTTTGATATTGCGAGCCATTTTCGAAATTTTAATACGCATTTAAAACACGAAAAACACAAAAAATGTTTTTTTTTTCCACAAAAATCATATTTATTGTAAATATTTAAACAAAAGTACAAAATATGTGTATTGATGTAAGATATAATGGTACATGTATATGACAGCACTCCTAATAATACTTAAGATGCCGGTTAGTTAATTATGACCTGTGTTTGGATTTCGTTAATTTTATTGTGGAATAACAATAATTATTCACACCAGTAATTTGTTTCGATTTTCCAGGAGCTGACATGGGTTACATAAATTTAAATATTGAAATTATTCGACAAACAATCGGAGATAAAATTATCGTTCAAAGAGCCGCATATGGCTCGCGAGCCGCAGTTTAACCACCCCTGCTATAGGCATTTCTACCAACATAGGAAAAAAATGTCTGCCTTCCTAATGCCCGGAAGTTTTAAATGACAATTTCACCTTACTATTTCATCACATAGTATACAGTACCCGGCAATAAATATTGCACACCGACCTTTGGAAAGAGACAATCGTTATCTCTGTCGCACGAAATACAACTACTGACAAAACGTCACATAAGTAGTGTGGGACAGAGATAGTGCTCTACATAACCGAAATTACCCGATTGTCTCTTTTCAAAGATCGATGTGTATCTGTATGTGTGTATATTCAGACATAGTTGAGGTCACCATTTCGCGATATGATGACGGACCTCATAAGAAGGCTAAAGGTCACCGAGAGAGCAATGGAGGGAGCTATGCTCGGAGTGAAACTTCACTGCGAGATTGAATCATAAATGATGATACGTAGAAGAAACATGATCATCGACCCAGTTCGAAGAATTATTCTGAAAGCTGAGAAGATGAAAGAAGATGAAGACGTGGAGTAAGTAGGCCTCCCACTAAGTGGAACGACGGCTTAGTTCAGGTCACAGGAAATCGCTGGATGCGGGCAGCGCAAGATCGGTCGTCGTAGGGATATTTTGCAGCGACTGATGCCTTGCAATTGACTGAAGGGCGAAGAGGAAGATTAAAGAATACACCTATCCCCCGATTTACTCGGTAGATACGTTCCTGAGAAAAACGTGTAAATCGAAAATTAAAAATCTTCAAGTCAAAACCGTGTAATTCGAAAAGCTTGCAGAAAATGCATAATTTTCCTATTTAACAGTTGTCATTTTTTTTTCAATATTTTTAAGTGTACACAGAAATAAAATAAAATGCATTGACAAGTTGAAATATTTAATATATTACAGAAACATTGTTTTTTTATTTAATTACAATACATTAAACAGAAGAACAAAAAATAAAACCAACGGTGTTTTATTATCCTACACAGTAAATATGCATGCATTTATAATTTACGAATATGGAAAATAAAATCTTTCTGAAACTGAAACTTTCACTCAAATACAATTTTCCGTAGATAAAACTTTAATTTTATGCCAAGAAATACAGACACAGTGTGCATGTGCAGCAAGTCAGCATATAAGGTCGGGATACCCCGTGAAATGTGTGTGTGTACACGGCACACGTGTTCAATCACAGTAGCATTTAGTAGAGTGCGATAAAAACAAAAAAAAACTTTTTTGAAAAACCGTGTAAAACAAGTACCGTGTAAATCGGGGGATAGGTGTAATTTGTTCAAGTATTTGTGTGTTAAAGGTATAGCTTAATATAAGCACCATCAAAATGAATGTATTTCTTTGTGATGGTATATCGAACGAAATAATCCAGTCATATTGCCAAAACGCGATTAAAAATTTGCTTAGATATTTACGTAAAATTGATTAATCCTTAAATGCATAATGATGAAAAACTGCAACATATCACTTAAACGAAAAATGAGTACTACACTTAAAAGTCAATGCAGTGTTATATATCTGCAAGATAAGGTAGTATAATAAATGTTATACATACTTTTTTTTCTATTTTTCCCTGCATTGTAGTGTAATTATCTGTATGATATATATTTTTTAAAGTATAAATAAAAGTTATGCATTTAAGGGTTAAGAGAGACCAAATTGTCATTGTTTAATTTAGTATCAATATACTTCTGCTTATTGACAATGTTATAATAAATTTTGATTCTAGAATAGTAAAATTAAATTTAAACTGTGACGGTTATTTGCTATCTAGTTAGTACAAAATTATCTTATTGTTTAATAACAAACGTCATTCTAAATTCAAAAATGTTCTATTGTTTTAAAAAAAAAATTAGCTGTCACTACACCAAAGAGGTTAACATTTTCTTCAAGGAGTTGGCTACGGTATCTCATTTAAATTAAACTGTTTGTTTATCCTTAAAGCGCCATCTATTAGCCTTCCTTGTTCCTGTGACGCGTTGTCAATATTCCAGATGACGTATTGATATTCTGAATTACATATAGATGGCGTCGAAGACACGTAAACACAGTATGAATATATGCACTGAATTAAGTCGTTCGTATATATTTTTATATATATTATTATTTAAAAATAAATACTTAATATTTTGCAGTGGTAGCACAGCGGACTGGGACTCACAATCATAGTGAGTTCAATTCTCGATTTATACAATCTTATATAAATCGCTCTGTAATAAACTTCCGAAAGATGGCCAGTGGTGTCCTCTGCGTACTATCACACCGTGATCGCCAACTCGCCTGCTAAACGTGGCGATCATGGTATATCCCCCATTGATATCTTTTGGGTAAGGCGTATGCTTTGCAGTGAGTGTCTACGGGTTGAAACGACCACTACCCACAAAATGTAAAGTGAAAAATGATTACAAACTTTTACCTTCATTTCTCAGTTTTAATAAACATGTTTTATTTTCATGTTTAAATGCTTAAGCAAGTTGAGGGCAGTGTTATTTTGTGATAAATGATATATATACCTTCTGATCCCGCAACCGTTGTATATTATGTATGTTATTTCTAGGAAACATTAAAAAAAATAAAGGTTGATCGTAGAGAAGTGAAAATTTAGGGTTTTATGTATTTTTGTATGCTGTATCATAAAATAATAAAAACATAAAAATTGTCTAAAATATAAAAAAGCGGGCGGTGCAGTATGTTGCACGACTACCACTGCATGTGCGGAAGTGGCTAAATATTGGTCCTTTTCTTACTCTAGAAGACTTATCTGTCAGGAGAACAGCAACTGAAGTCTATCTTCAGCTCTAACGGACACTTAAATCGAATCCAAAACGTGTGTGACGTACTAATTCAAAAAGTCACCCAGATCTTCGCGGTCTGGTCCCATGTAACAAGCGACCTTGTGAATTAGAAAACCATCACAAACAAGTGCTTATATTCTTCTTCTCTTTAGCCGATAGACACTCACAATTTTTTTAAATGGCCCCCGCTTTTGGAGGCCTCTCGTACACCTAATTAGTTGGGATTAGGGTCTTTGTTCCCAAATAAGTTTTTCAGATTTTTCATCTTTATTATTCACTCATTGTCATACTTCTCAATTTCTTTTATTCTTACCTTATTTCCATCACAATATCTTTCATTTTGTTCTTTCAATCCTTCTTGCTTTCATCGCCTTCCTTCCATCATCTTATTACTCTTAGGTGGCTAGGTACATTTTTTAAATTCTTTATTTTATTATTTACATATTCTGTTTTATTTTATTTTATCACAGTTTTCTGTAGGTTGTGCTTTCTTAATACATTACTACACTTTTCTTATACTATTTTTCCTATTATTAATTGACTAGTTATTTTATGAGCAGTTTATTAGATACCTACTTATCTATACTGTTTTGTTGTTTTGGGCAAAATAGACACCCACTACAAGGCATAGGCATCGGCCAAAGCTAGCCACGATCACGGATCCTGCTTGTATCCAGCGACTATATCGTCGGACCCTAGGGGGGGCCTACCGACGCTATCTATATGCTCATTTACAGTGACCACTTGACCATTACGAGAAGAATGTCAGATGAGCCCAATATATCGTAAAAATAATCAATAGTCAATAATCATAGACTAATAACAAATTAGTCCACGAACCTCAGGAGCTAATAAGCGAAGTCAACGTTGTTGGTCGAATAACAGACACTAGGGCTGTATAATAGTGTCCGTGCGGTGGTTGCAATATTACGTCACACTAACTCGTGCGTGTATCACACGGATGAGACACAAGCGATCGCAAGATTCATCGATGTGATGAATACAACCATCGCACAGATACTGACGCACACCCTGAGGATGGCGATATGGAGTAGGTATGAGGAAGTGATCGGACGATACATAATATTAAAAACTGGACATTGTTTAGACCAGTGATTCCCAAAGTGGTCTATATCGACTCCTAGGGGTCTATGACAACCTGCAAGTGGTCTACGTCAGCGAAAAAATTTTTTATTAATGTTACGTATATTTTACATAACAGATACAAAATTTCATTTTGAGTAGTTTTAATTTAAATTCAATTAATAAATGTATTAATTAACATGTGTTTTTACTTTAAGTTTTTAACACTAAACTAACAACAACGCTACAGTTAGAAATTTACAGGAAATCAATATCAGGTAAGTATGGGGTCTACCCAACACGGAAAAACATGGCAAGGGGTCTACGATACAAAAAAGTTTGGGGAACTCTGGTTTAGACGTATATTGTCGTTCGACTCCAACTAGAGACGGTCAGAATCTGTTTATTGTGTTAAATATTTTTTACACGTTCTTATTTTTATTTCTCTGTTTCTCTTTACATTCTTTACAATTTCCTACAAACATCATCTATTTTTCATCACAATACCTTAAACTCTCTTTCCTTACTTGTCTCCTTATACACAACACGTTCCTTATTTTTCTTTCCCTCTTAAAATACAGTAAAATACTTCTTATCACAGCGTAGTTTCATCAATTCTATTTCTATACTTTTTCTTTGGTTATTAGTAGTCATTAAGATAGATAAGGGAACTACTTTTTTACCTAAACACTGGAACATGTAATAACGTGAAAAAACAAAAGTCTGAAATAAATAGACGTAGATGTAAAATAAAGTCGCCGACGCTAATGTCTGTAGAACATTGATTCTAATAATTAAAAAAGTGTCAGATTGAGCTGACATAATGATATTCTCAAAGTTAACACATTAAACGCCGCGGGTTTTTGACTAAAACTTCTCAACATGCCTTCGCAGGTTTTTGTTGTGTTAAGTATATTGTAATCAAATATGTTTTTAAAAAGGTCTATAACTTCATCATAAAAGGTAAAGAACATTTTTTTAATTAAAATTACAAGTGACCCATCAGGCATTAAAAGTGTTTAAAAAGTTTTTAACTTCATAAACAAAGATTTTGACTTTTTTTTCTGGGGGTCACCGATGACCCCCACAGCGTTTAACGTGTTAAGCTGCGAAGGTTCCAAACACGCGCCAATTTGAGAAGAACCTCAAAAAGCTACTCATTGCTCCTTGCAACGGATTGCTCCTTGTGGTGACTTCGATTCTATTATCTTAGTAGTTAAGCATTTTTTTTCAATTTATATACCAAAGATGCGGAGACTGTAGAAGAATTTAGACCTATTGGTACGGACAGACAATATATGAAAGGTTTTTTATATTATAATGATGATGATGGTGCTGTTCTGCATCCTAATTTCGTCATATGCGAGCCTTTGAAGAGTCCACAAATCAGACATGTTTTTTTTAGGGTCACTTTTACAATGACCTTCATATTTAAAGTGCGATTCATTTTAGCTCTATTGTCACGTAAGTAACCCTTCACACTCTTAAAGACTTTTTTATCATTTTTTTTTTTGTTTATGAAACTTATTCAATTTATTACATAATAATCTGTCATTAAATGAAAGTGTATATTTACAGTTGTATAAATCTTGAAATACCTACAAAAAATCATATTTTTTTGTATATTCTTTTTTATCTACAATCAGTCTCAAATTTAGTAGAATTATTCCTATCTCTTTATCTCGTTTAAGACGGTGGTCGGCAGATGATACCTCATCATTCACCATCTGACACCAATTTTTTGTATACATTAAGTTTTACTCGTTTAGAATAGCTTTTCGTGTATAAATAAATAAATAAAAATACTCATAGTATTATCAAAAACCTAACAGAGTCTAGTACCAAAGCCTTCTAGCTTATTTGTATAAATAGATACAGGCTATTCTCCTCCGCCCTGCCACCTCACACATGGCGAAAAAAAAACTGGTAAAAAATTTCAGCCAGGACCTCCAAGGCTGGACAGTCTATGGACATAAGGTACCAGCGGCTATTTGTTCTGCGTACTATATCCTACCTATTTACACTTGAAATGATAATATTTAAAAGAAATTACATGAACAATTTTTTATTACAACATAAACGTAACTAAAAAAGAAAACATAACGCAGATATTGGAGCGTCAAGGGCATGTTTGCAGATGCCAGGGTTCCGGATAACTACGCAATCATACGATGTCGACCAGCTAGTGAGTGGAACAGGCTATGTAATAGTAGCAATAATATTTTAACTGGTCACGCGTGTGTACGAAAGTGGTTTCTATCACCACTGAATAAACCTACACAAGAGTGTTAATGACAAAATAAACACTACTATTAAAAAAAATACTTTATGTTTTTATATTAAGCGACTTTTTTAAAATTAGTGTGATAGTTAAATTGTATGACATAATAATCCATAACTAATATAGCCTTTAACTAAATTTTGTTACTAACTTATATGCTATGAACTCGCTAGATTTTGAAATAAAATTTATTAATTTTAATATAACAGTTGTGAAGTCATTTATATCACTTTAATGGGAAAGAATTTTTAATAAAATTTTGTATAGTTAAAATAAAACAAATCGATCATAATAAGTCACTCGAGTATTACGAGCATACATGACAAGATTAAAAATAAAAAAATATCGATAACAGCCAGGGTTATACACACGCGATTCCATGTAATCACGTTACAAATTAAATGTTTAATTAATTAGTTAAATTTTCCCAAATTTATTCTATATAAACACTTAAAAAATTAACCATTATATTCCTAGGTTTAATGTAATGCAAGCTTTAAACATCTCGTATTGATTTCTACATACAATAACTAATATAATTCTAAAAATGATCTCCATTTTGAAAATAATATAATTATAATATCGATTTTTCAAAGCCAGAATAACTTGTAGCGTGGGAAAATGTTATTATTATCATCATAATTATTACTTCCTAGTGTAACTATATCAAATTAATGTTTATTGGAGGAAAATTCTTTAATACAAGTAAAAATTGGTCTTAAATTATGAATCTGTGAATACATAACAAAAACATACATCTTTTATTGAATTATGTGTCCTGGTATACGGAGTTTGCGCAAAAACACCTATCTATTTACAAGGTGATTACTTGATGCTTTAATTAAATATATAACTACGTAAGCTATCGAAGCATCTTACCTTTATTTTGTCGTAAGTGTTGTCTAGTTCTAATTTATGAACGAAAGGGTTCAATATTTCGGCGCGGATGCCGTCAGATGAGAAAGCGCCGGTTTCACTGTGCATTTTACCATTCATTTTCACAGTAACACAATTACTAAATAAATCACAAAAATTTAATACGTTTATACTATTAAGTTCATTTTTTAACTAAAAAGCACATAATGTTTAATAGTCTCAAATTAAGCATGTATTACGTTCTATTATGAGAAAATAATTGCAACAACATTCACAAGCACCCACTATTGGATATAATTCAAGACTGTCGTTTTTCTAAAGTGTAGCGGTGTTGCTGCATTATCTGATATAATATTTAATGCTCTGAAAATATACATTATACATCTAAAAAAGAATTAAAGACTTTTTATAGTTCATGAGATCATCATTCTGGCATAAAAAATTTTTTAGGGTATTAGCACATTTTTTATTTTCTTCCGATAATGCCTCTTTTCTTACTTACTTATTTGTACCAAAGTTTAAATTTCGAACTAATAATAATGTTTTTAAAAACTTGTTAAAAAAATTGTTTTTAAAAAACTACGACAATGTAATAACAGGTGCACCTAAATATTACACAAAAATTTTGAAGGTAGTTACTGTACTATTATTTTTAGGCAAGAATATGTGTATGCGCTATTATTTATATAAATCTCACAATGTAAATAACGATGGATGTAATTACTAATTACTCTCTTAATTTTTTTTAAAGTTGTTGTTGTGGTTTATACAAATAATACCATTAAATTTAAGTCCTTAAGACGAATTTATATTGTTTAAATTCACCATACTATTTCAATGTTGTAATCTAGCGATGCTTCATTTATAGACTTACAATGGAATTATTTTTTTTTATTATTCTATTTATCAAATTTTTTTTGTCTTAATTTACGGTATTATGGATATATTACAAAAAATATATTTAAAATAAAATTTACTTAAATATTTGTTTATGTTAACTGATGTGATAAATTAAAATTTCAAATTAATTTACGTACGGTGGTATACTACCTTAAATATAATTCAAAAAAATTTTCTCTAATTTATTATGTCTAACCTGTGACATGTTACGGTATAGTGATCTAATATTAACGAATGACTGTATTTGTTGATTTCCAATATATTCTTTTTTCGTTTTTTCATTTATTTCTTGACTAAAAATAAAAGAAAATGCATATTTCTTTGTATAATGGAATCTAAAGTGCAGAAACAAATTATTGACTACTTTTCAAGTTTTGAAGAGTTTCATAACACAACGAAAACGTGTTTGAAAGTTTGCCAAACCTGCGCAATTTCTATAAATAAGTGTATTAAGCGATACAACAATATAAAAGAGTAATAACAGTTCATTTGTTAATATGTTTCTTGTATTTAGTGTGGGATTATATTTATGAATGCGTCACGTTTTGCAGAGCCGATTTGAAGGATACGCCATTAGAAGTTTTTGACGATCTGCAATCTATACTGTCAACATCTTTGTTTAACCTTATCTCTAAAGAAATCAACGAGATTAGGAAACAGGGGTAAGTAATAGACCACTTGGTCAGAAAATAACCTCTTTAAAATCCATATGTAAACTCTGCTTTTAGTGTTAGATTGTAGATGGTATTAAAAAAATGTTTGATATTGTTTACACTAATGTAAAGTAAACAATTTCTCTTACAACTGGTAAATAATAGTTTTAAAGGTTATAATGCAGGTAAAATTATTTAATATTTCGTCCTTATCTGTTCTATCTTATCTTATATGTATAATATTAATGTTTTTATACAAATAAAATTTACGAAAAAAAATTACTGAATATAGGACTAATCTTTATACTATTACTACATACAGTACGCCATGTGTTTAATATTTTTCATAAAAAATTACTTACTTTTTGACCATAGTAAGTGGTTAGTTTCACAACAACAATTTAATTTTGGGAATTTTTATTAGAATTTATCAGTTTATCAGGAAATAAAATTGATTATGATTGATTATCTCAAAAATTTCACCAATGTGGTGCTTCTTTCTTATATTTTCTTCGTTTGCTCTGATTGCAAAACTGTTATTAGGTAATCAATATAAAGTAAAGATTATTTGTATATTTGTCCTGATATTAGCAAATTTGTTTTGTTTATTATTATTGTTTACATGCATTACACATTGTATGTAAGTTCAGTGTGAATCAACTTGTATTATTATGAAATTAGTGTAATTAAAGTGTAAAAATTTTAATGTAGAATTTAAATAAATAAACATTGGTTTATAGAAAAAAATTACTTCTAGATTAAATGTTGATGTAACACAGTTGTCTTGGCTTTCTCTTGCTTATAATAATTAATATCTTTAATTAACTAAATATTACAACCTTATACCACAAGAAGCATAATAAGGGAGATAGAAAATTAATCATTATATTTTATTATTAATAAATATTATATAGATTATTTTTTCTTGTATAAGGGGCAGTAGAGTCTAATCAGTTTCATTTCTAAAAAAATTGTTGTAAGGAGATAAACCATTCCATATGAAAATTCTGAAGCTATGATTATTAACCAACCAACATATGACAGAGTTTCCAAGAAATGAACATGAATTTTAGAGAAGTAAAATTATTTGTACTTTAAGTATCATATTTATGGATAAAATATTACCATTTTTGCATCATTCATCATCTTTTTAATAAATATTAATACTTGCTTACAAAAATTTTAAGAAATGGCTCGCACTCTGAAAGTACTTGGCCGCCTCTGATATATATAATACATCAGGTTTAAATTTTAAATTTACATTTAGTTAAGCACCAAAACTTATGAAGTACAGCTATTAATTTATTTATATCTTTAGGCTGATAAATAATTAAAACATAATTATTACATTTCAGATTAGTTACAGAAGAGTTATTTGAAAAATTGTGTCATAAGGCCAACATTCTTAAAGACAACTGCAAAGATATTGATTTGTCAGATCAAACACTCTTGGTAAAGGGAACGCCACTTCAACCACCATTAAAGCAGATTCTTGATTTTGTCGATGACAGCATTACATATGGTAGTCAAGCATCAGCACATATAGAATCATCATTAAATGTTCTAGCATTGGAGGGACCTAATAGCGAATCCCAGGTGGACAACTTTAAAATATCTTCAAAGTTGCAAAAACGAGTAACAGAAATACTGCAGTACACATCATTTTGTTCAGAAAACATTGTATAGCACTATGGACCTATTAGATTCAATTTTAAATTCTATGCAAAAACCTCCAACAGCTAGCGAAGCTCAGAAAAATGCCATTAAGAAACAGAAAGAGGCTATTGAGCGTAAACAAAAGGAAGAAAAAAACATGCTGAATAGATTCAGAAAGAGGGTTGAAGAAAAAATAGGTAATTTTATTAAAGAAGGTACTAAACCTTATATACAATTTGATCCTATGGAACAGACATACAGGTCTATAATACGAGATGTAGCTGAGACAGCTGGTGTCCAAATATTCTCATTTGGACAAGAAGGTATTGACAGGTATTGTGTTATCTATACAAAAGATAGAGGACCATCTGAGGATGAACTTACAGTGCGTAGAGCTGGTGGTGTTTGGAGCGAAGATAAAGCTGCAGAAATGGCGTTAAGGCATATTGAAATGCAGAGGCAAGCAGCCTTGGAAAATGAGGAGGAGAAGAACAGAAAGAGAAAGCATGGCAAGGAAGAATTAAGCGGTACATTTTATAAGCAAAAGTATGCGCATCTTATAGGTCAGGAAGCTGCATTAGATGCAGCACACAAAACAAATGTAAATAAAAGCTATGGAGAGGTACCCAGTGAGAATAAAAAGGATTTGAGATCCATAGAGCAGACAATGGCTGATATCAGAGCTAAGAAAATGCGTAAAGCAGAAACAAATAAAGAGAGCTTAGACAATAATTAGCAAATATTTGATGCGATATCAAAACTGCAATTGCAAAGATGTCATAGTTTTATTAATACCAATGGTTGGTTGGTTAGTAATTTTTTTTTAAATGGCATGGGGTCCCCTAATACTTAGAAATCATTTTATTTTAATTTATATCATCTAAGCTTATCCTTGAAACATATGAGACCTGTTTTAGGGATTTTCATATTACTAAATATTTTAAATTATAAATATAGCTTTTTATGTAGAAATTTTTATAGACCCTTAATATCAGATATGTTTAATCATCTGAAAAATATTATAATTGAACCAAGAATGAAGGTACTATACTATATTTGCCGGTAACTGTCATTATTGCTCACTTCGTAAATGAAAGGGGCAGATGATTGTAGTGAACATCAATAATTGCAACATTATTAATTTTGAAATGTTATGACACAAAATAAAAAGGCAGTTTGTGTAAATTTATCGACAGCCACAAAAATCCTTCAAAGAGCCGCATGTGGCTCGCGAGTTGCAGGTTGGCCACCCCTGGTATCATATTGACAGATTTTTTTTAATATAACTCATAATGAGTTATATTAAAAAAAATCTGAAAGTCATCTTATAATTTGTTGTTACGTTTTATCATCCAAAAATATAATACGTAATTAACCTTATTTTTAAAAAAATAATATATGTTTTTATAACATATAAGTCAAATATATGGGGATGCCATGTAATAATGTGTTCTTTTAATTGGAATTAATTTTTGATTCAATTAATTTATTTTATTTTAGATCAATTAGTTTGTGTAATAGTTGGTTTTAGATTGTGAATGTGCTTTTAAAAGTGTCATTTGAATTGTTTTAAAACATGTTAGGCTTAGATGTACGAAGCAATAACTTGGGACAACCGATCTGTGTTATTTCACTAATATGATAGGCATTTTAAATATATTTCAACTATTTTTTAAAGGCACTTAATACTAGAGATAAAATGTTTTTAATGACATCTCCAGACATATTATTGAGAGAAATTTTATTCAACAAAGATCAATGAAGTGACATTTTTGTGAGGGACAATAGACCAAATGTTTTTGTCTATTTACTGTCTTATGTCTCTTAGTGATGGTTTAAGGAAACAAGAGATTGCACTCATTTTGCTATGTTTATATATTTGCTATTTCATTCTCTACCAGCCCAAGATTAAGTTTAGGTGCTCCAAAATATTCTACCGAGCCCAGAGTTATTTTTGGCGATATTGTTTGCAGACAACCAGATAACTTCAACAAGCTATTGGCTGTAGGGAAAATTAACCCATCTAAATGACCATGTAGACAGTCACATTCCTAATTCTCTGGTCAAGTGAAATCTTACTGCTGTGAGGAAGTTAGAGGATTAACCCTTTGCCTCAACATGGCGTCTGTCAGTGTCGGGGACATATGAAACATAGTTCATGATCCTATGGTCTATAGTGCATATGGAGCCAGCAATTTTAAACTGCAATTTTAAGGCTTTGATATAATGTAGCCTACTTTATTTAAGGCAGGTCTTACGTGTACACACCCTGGGAGTTCAGACATATGTCAATAAGCATTCGACAGGTTAATCAAGGATGTTTTTTACATTTTCTTTGCTGTTATAAACATTCTAGACTTCAGCTGACATTTGTACACCTTCATTTTTTATGTTTATTTAATTTGAGTTTGGCAATTTTCTTTAAGCTATGACTGATCCTATGGTGTAATGCTATTATATGATTTTACTCATATCACAGTTCTACTTGAATAGAGTTCTACTACATGCCAATGACTTCATGTAATGGGTACGAACCCATCCAGCTCTGTGTATTTTTAAGTTTACTGACCTTTTCACTACTTCAACTCATCTCTGATGATGGTGTAAAAGTCCTCGGGCTAACAGCAATAACATCAACAAAGAATAAGTAGTCTATGCAAATATATACTCTGGAAGGTATGTGCCATTAGGTCTGTTATGTTTACCCACAATCATCTCACAAAGTCTTCGGTAGATAATGTAAGCAGGATGCTTTCAATTAGTCCTTTAGGAAATCAATGAGGGAGGCCTATGTCCCAGCAGTGTATGTGCTTTGGTTAAAACAATCACATTGAATTTTATTCTTATTTTATTATATATTTAAATGTATGTATGAGCCTTCACTAAAATGTCCCTTCATCAATATGTGTTTGACAAACATCTGTTATATTTTGTTAGGCTTTGTTTAGTTAAATACTCTTTTTCAAGAGAATGTTTGAGTGTAAACAGTAAATGTTTTAAAAGACTGCCCACCTATTTTAGTTGTTTAGTTTGAAAAGAAGATGTGTTAACAATAAACCATTATCATAAAAATAAAGACTGTGACAAATAATGTGGTTTTATTTTGTATTATCGATTAATATTAAATAATTTGGACACGAAATTCAATTCAATGCAAAATATCTTTATTGGGATGGTAGAGTGGGCATTAATACGCACTTATAAATTGTCAATTATTTTAATACTAAATAGATAAGGAATTCAATTTGAATAAATGTGATTATATTACTGTTGTGTGTAAAATTTCCCATTGCAACATTTTTTTGGTGATTGAACCCGTTTACAGTTTTTTAATTAACTTTGTAACAATCATGTCAAACTTAAAGATCATTACTTCAATTTTTTTCGACTCAACACTCATTAATACGTGTTTGTGGCACATGAATAATAGATTGAGCATCACTGCTTTATAAAATTAATGTTTTATATATATAGCATTTTCTGAGTAGTGGTATTTACTATCTTATATAGTTTATACTGTGCATTAATTATTTGGGATTGCCACTGCTCACATAACAAGTTTCCTGAGGATAGACAGTTGTGTCCTTTACGTACCGTAATAAAACATTGTGATCGCCAAGTTGGGCTATTATGGTACACCACCCATAGATATTTTTTTGGGAGGTCTATTCCCTAGTAGTGCCTCCCTATGGCCATACAGTGGGTGTCTATGGGCTTAATTGACTAAGATATCAGTAACAACGATTTTAATTTTTAAATGTGTTCATTCAGATCACGACAGAAACATTTCAGTTTGATAATATCTGTGTTAAAAGAAGTCGTTAGAAAGAATTCGTCTTCGACTTACAATCATTACAAGTAAATTATGCTTTAAAATATTAAAATAACTACAGGCAACGTACTATAGAAAGTATAAATATCGAAAATAAAAGCCCTTCAAAAAAGTACTTCAGTAGGGCTTAACTATAATCACAGCGTTGATTATAAGATAATTCTCAAAAATCAAATAACTGAGTCTGCTTTTTCTTATGTCCTGTGGTTATTAATCGCAATTTATGAAATTCGAAAATATAAATAAGATTATAAAATGCAAATATATAATATTTGTCACTGGTTGATTATTGTTTCTAAAGATGTAATAAATAATGTTTATATAGATATTTAAAACTCAGTTTGTTTTTACCACGACATGGCGGTAGAATCTTGTTCCAGCAGTACGTGACATATTTTAAAGAACTTCCAAACGCAGTGGTCGTGTTTTTGAATTAAAATATTCGTTCCGAAATGATCCTTCCTCCGTGCAAATTTGTATTAGTTCTTTTTTACTCTGCACTCCTGTACAAATAAAGAAAATAAAAGTAAGCTTTTCGAACATTTATTTACGATTAACACGTATAATAAGTAATATACATAAGTCAACGCGAACAACAAGTCTTCACAAATACTAATACTTAGGGATATATTTTTGTGCTAAACATCAGTAATTCTAAACAACAAGATTATGTAAGCTTTACGTACTAAAACACTTAAAAATAAAATGTACAATATAAAAAGAATAACAGAGATAAATATAAACCAGTTAAAATTGTCGAGAAATTGTTTACTCTATAGCAAAAGATGTTATCGATTATATATTCTGTCGAAGGTGCTGTATGTAGAAAAACATTTAATAATTTCTCTCTTGAAATGTTTTTTTAAATTATAGACAATTTTTAATAATAAGTTCTGGACGCAACTCTAATTTATTACATAAAAAGCTTTTAAATCTACAATTTTAACAAAAATATTTTTAATGGCAACATTGTAGTAAATTTTTAAACGAAATAGTTTACGGGTAAAGTAAAAAAAAATATATATAAAACTCTAAAGTCAAAATATTCATTCGTTACATTATTTTAATTGACTTGCCCAATTTAAACAATCATAAGTTTTAGTGTCTTTAATAAAACTTAAATAAAATGAATTTTATTTTAAAGATGTCCGTTTATACTTATTTGAAAATAAAAAACCTAAAAAAAATTATTCTCAGAATAATTTGAAATAGATCCTTAATATTTAATTATTCATCTAAGACTAATATAAACCATGGCATTACATTTCATTTTCTCAATAACAATTACACTCTGTGCGCACAATTTTCCTTACATGAGGCCGATTTCTTACAGTACAAGAAAGTCTTACACACTAAAGGTAACATACAGTAAAGGTCGTTACAAAATTAGTGACAGCTAGAGTATATAACATATTTTTTGTTGCAATATCCATTAGCATAAGTGAAATCTCAAAATTACAACAGATTTATTGTCATTTAGTCTTTATCAAATGTGAATTATTAGGGAATTTTAAGATGTAATTTAAAATTCTGCTAATATGTTATGAATGTGAGTAAAAGAATAAATATTGCCTTTGCAATGAACATTTTAGATAACATTTACAATCGATTACACTTTGACATAGAAACCGTTGGCATACAATTTATGATATGAACAATAGCATCTGAATAAATATATTTGTGATAATGATATTAATAATTTTTAACGACAAATTTCAATTCTTTAGGTTTATAAATTACAATATTTTGGTGTTAACTTTTATATATATAGCAACATTGTTATGCATTATACTCTTTACACATGTTCAAATTTGACAAGTGAAAGTTTAATATCTATTATTTATTGATTTGTGGAGTAAAATCGATTTCGTATATTATATTACTTTGACATGTAAATACCTTAAAATCATATATCGTGAAGTATTTCTATACTAAGGAACATAACAATGATATCACATTGAATCATTTAAAATATTACTTCTAGTAATCACACACTAATGAAATTTTATAGTTATACAATAGACTATCTTCGCTGTATATTTTCCAAAAAAGATAAATGGAGTACTTTAAATAAAATGTTAATATCTATACAATTATTGTCAAGTACATTTATTGTATTTTTATTGTCCTTGTCTTATTCGAAGCTACTTTTAGCCTAAAATGAGATAAAACATTGAAAGCGTACCCTTACAAGCGTACCCAAGCGTACCCTCTTTTTTTACAAATTTGCAAACGATTTTGTTATGACAAGTTTGAGAAATTTATTTTATTATCTTGTAGGAGAAATGCCACTTATAGGCTAACATATGTAGAGTAATGGTTGTTTAAAGATTATTCAGGTTGGCAACCCCGTAACTAATTTCACTGAATTGTCAGTTCGACCGTGTACCGCGAATGTTATCTAATTTTAACTGCCACGCATCATAGAATAGTTTTTGTCTATTCACTGCTGCCCAAATGACATTTACACATTTCGCGATTTGAGGTGGCAGGGCGGTGGTGGCCCTTATCATAAAACATTTTACGGTAGCGAATATCGTAGGCTCTTTAAATAACCTCCACTCTTGCCGCTACATGCAAGTATCACCGAATTGGGATTTGTGTGTAAAACCGTTATCTTAATGTAGATATTTCATTTACATTGTCTTATTAACTAAATTTAAACACCAGACTACAATCTTAATTTTTTTAAAACAACATATATGTACGTTCAAAAACGAATATAACGTCAATTGATTATTGTCCGAAATTATTATGAAGGTTATATGATTTTTACTCATATAAAAAGGTTTATTTATTTTTACTGTAAAAATAATGATGAATTTTCGTCAATTTTCCGTATTTTTAAATTTAAAAATTAAGTCTTAAAATCATCAGAGATTATTTAGGTTACATAGTTTTCTTATGAAACTATATGTATTGTTTACAATGTAAGAGCTGCCACACTCGAAGCTATATATGTTATAGCCTAATTGCTAACTCTGCAAATTCTGACCGACGACAAACCGAAGAGAGAATAGTCATGTTGACAGACTTCAAGTGACGCCTAAAGCACAACAGAATGACATTCATGTGTCATGTGTTTTACGCCACACAACAGTCTTTTATTTCAATATTTAATTTTAGAATAAAGAACCTCTTTAAACCTAAAGGCCTCTATTCCCAAAAAATATTAAATTTTTAATACCGATGAATTAAATGCTTTAGTCTTTTAGCAACTTTTAAAAATTCTACAAGTTATATATTGTCATTAAACTTTTCTACGAAATTTATTACGCACGAAATCGTTGGGTATACAAATATTTTATAAGAAGTTATAAAAAAAATTGTAAAATAATATAAAATAATCACAGTCTTTGTATATAATAATTTATAACCGGTAACACTAAAATTTAAAAACTAAGGTATAAAAATAAATGTGTTAGTATAAAGTAACTAATTCTTAAATAATAATTAATATTGTCTGGTATTATGAACTTATTTAAATATTGTAAATGTTAGAAAAAAAATTATATAGATATATATTTAAACTATTCGTGATTTTTATCTTATTAATATAATAAAAGTCTGTTATCATTACATAATAATATTAATAATTTCACCTAAATTAATGATATACAGGAGTTTTAAAATAAACTGATTCAAATGTGTTAAAATATTACTACAAAAGTTTTACGAAGATATGTTTGACATTTAGTTGATATGCCTTATCATATGTTTACAGTTGTGTCATATGTCAATTATTATTTTGAGCGGGAATTTATGAAACATTTAAAAGCATTACGCCATGTTTATTTACAATAAAGATGGCCATTTTATTGTCATATTATTATTTATTGTCTTTATATTCGTTAAAATTTTTATCAAAATTTCTCTTTGCATAAATTTTATTAATTATTATTTTAAAAACATTTATATATTTGAAATGTGTTGTAGTTTCTGAAATACGACTTATAATTCATAAATAATTAAATTATTATACAAAACTTTGTGTTTACATATTAACGCCAAAATCAAATTGTTTTTATTTGAAAGTTTAGGCGTGTAGATTGACATTAAAACCCGCCAAATCCGTAACTATTCTGGGTTTAATACGTAAGTATGCAAAAAGTTTCAAAGGTACTATTTTGTAAATATATATTATTATAAAAAATCCTAAACTGTTATGGACATTTACAAATTTATCTACTACGTAAACATTAACGTTTAAACAACAATCATTCGTAGAGATAGAAGACGATATTTTATAAGGTATACTGCTCTATTTTATTGTCATTTAACAACACAAGAAAAACTACTTGTGAGATCTTGAGTTTATAGAAGAGGGCGTTAGTGTCGCAAAGACTCCATTCAACGAGTGTAGCTAAGTATTATACTTTTAAGAAAGCTGTATGTTAAAAGTGTTGAGTTCGAACGAACTAGAAGTGTTGCGTCATTAATTAGTTTTTTTAAATATGAATTCTATTTACCTTCACTAAGTTTTATTTTCTCTGCAAATAAAAAGAATTGACATATTTTTACGCATGTTTAAGTTTTAAGCTTTATAGTGTAGCATGATACGTCTACCCACTAGGACAAATGACATTGTTTAGGTTGTCGGAAGATACTGGATGTAGACTTCCAACCTGTCCTATTGGAAATATCTGGAAGCCAATATGATTGCCAGATTATTTAAGTATTACATATTACCTATAGTAGCGGCAGAATTTATAGCTTTTGAAACTTCTAGGGTATATGGTTTACTCCTCGTCGTCAGTCTCACAGCATCCAGGCCAGCAGCAGCCTTCGGTGCCGTCAGGGCGTGTGCAGAACAGCAGCGTCTCTGCAGCGGTGACAGGTCGAGGCTCGATTCCGTGGAAGTCACGAAGGTCGTCGGCCGGGAACCACGCACGTTCCTCGTCTTCGATGACCGGTATACCGAAGTATCTGGAACCATGAAGAATTATCAGCGTATTTATTCACTTCTTTTACCTATTGCATAATCGCTCGCATGTATTTGTGAGTATGTATATATATATATATGTATATATGTATACTTATGACCAATCATAATGTATATTAACCGACCTGCATATGGCGAGTCCTGGAATCCAGAGGACTGAAGCCAATACCAGCACCAGCACTAAGAGCACTGCCCACACCGGCCATGGCTTCCGCTGGGTGTCGCCTATGGAACCTATCCACGCGTCGTATCCTGCTCCTTCCACCGCCAGCTCCGCAAACGACGAGATAAGAATGCAGAGCATCGCCATAGGTGATAAATACTTCCAGCAGATCAACCAGTAGATACCAGGTCTGCGGCCCGTCATCAGCTCTATGTCATCAGCGAATCTGAAAATTAGATCACCCATTTTAATACCGTCATTTTTATCATACAAAAAACCTTTCATATACCTTCTGTTCGTATCAATATAGTTCTAAATTCCATAGTCCTCATAAAGTATATTTTAGTTATCATAGTTGTTATACATGAATATATATGTTAAGGCTTTGCTATTGAAAATATGTTTATTATTTTAAAAAGAGCATTCAAATTCATGCAATTTTTAATGTCAGAGCGCAAGATACGCTAATGTACGTATTTATTAAAACAGACATACCAACGGTCGCATAATAGTATATTTATAACAATGTCCTGTAACAATGCGCATGCGGCATACAATGCGAATTACACAACTACCACCGTTAAATCACTCAACACGTGTTTCACCCCTCCACGGGGCATCTTCAGGAGTTATGTTACACCGATTAGTGCCAAACACAGAGTCACTCTGTGATTTAACGGTGGTAGTTGTGTAATTCGCATTGTTTGCCGCATGTGCATTTATCAGCGGGCTGGCGGGCGGTGCACTTTGTTGCACGACTAACACTGCATGTGCGGAAGTGGCCAAATATTGGTCGTTTTCTTACTTAGAATGGACTTCCGTAAAATAACGCCTGATTACATTAAATGTCCTGTATATTTACAATAATATAGGTAGTTTAGAATAAAGAAACATCTGCCATTTTGATTTCTATAAAAGAAAGAAAAATAAACTTGGATCATCAAGCTTTCGTTTCCATAACTATGTAAAGTCTGTTGTACATATATGTTACGCCCTGAAAATCTGTGATTAATTTCCCATTTATATTTGTTTATAAATTTAGAATGGATCACTGAGGAAGGCTGTTGAGATAAGCGAAACTTCACCATCACCGCATCCGTAACTGTCCCTCGTCGAGCCGCGAGTTTATTTTTTCTTATTTTAAGTTTCTATATACAAAGTAGACAGATACAATATTCTTTTAAAACATTCAGGGTGAACACGTCTGTGTCTTAGACCTGGATATGGCCGTTGTTTCGCTTTAGCCTTGTCTTTTTTTGTACTTGTACTTTGTACAACGTACAAACGTTGTTTTAACTTTACGCCTAAAACATGTCGTAGGCAATATGCCTGTGGGATCCTCACGTTCCTGTGACAAATAGGTCTTGGAAGTAATGACAACATAAGTCCAAAGTAGAAGTGTGTATGTTGATCAAACTCAACCGATGTTTTTTACCGATTCTTAAAACTGTTAATACAATATTCAACCAATAAAAACCGTCAGCCAATCACGAGCCGGGAAGTAATGTAGTGCGCTCTCTTTCACACGACGTAAATATAGAGCGCTCTGGCGTGGGATTCCCCTGTTTGCTGTGCCGCTGACGATGGCGTAATGTAACTCCTACCAACAATAAAATCTTTCTTTCTTTCCTTTTTTTGGCCCTTTATTTAACAATGCGGTTTAACATCTAAATATGGATTTTCTTAACCCTAATAGCCAGATTTACGAAAGTGATTTTTTTTTAAATTACTGTGTTTGCTTGAGAGTCTAGATGAACGGAAAAATAGTTTTTTTTTTTTAATTTCGTTGGAAAGAATATTATACAACAGTAAAATACGTACAGCAAACCTATAAAAAAACTAATAGTAATGTGAACATTCGATTTAAAAGATTGGTATCAAAATTGAAACTCTAGGCTATTAAGGGTTAATAGAAATAATAAAATGATAAAACTTACCTTTTTACACCATATACGTAAGCAATTCCAATACACTCGAAGAATGCGATAATCAGCAATGGAAAATTCCCACTGTACATATCGAAGAGCAGGAATATATAGCTTCCGGCGCCATGCGCGAACCCCATGGACAGCAAACAGCAGACCAGACACAGACCACCAGTCAGGTACTCCTTCCGAAGGTTAGGAAACAGTTTCATGTCCACAATGGAGGTGACCACGCCCTCTAGCGTCCCAAATTGAGAGTCAATGCCCAGGGTGAACAGCATCAGGAAAAATAGAACAGACCAGAATTGAGCTCCTGGAAACTGGTTGATAGCTTCCGTGAAGATTATGAACGCAAGACCTGTACCTGATGCAGTCTGTGAAACGAATAAAAGTTTAACATTAAATAACAATATTAATTTTAATAATATTGTATTAGTATATTAATTAGTATTCGTTAAAATTGTTATCATTTTGTTTCGATTAATAAAAGAGCTCGAGAAAAGAATTAACTGTTAAAAATGTAAATAAATTTCAATCATATACAGACAGATAGGTGTAAAGGCTTTAAAAGAGCTATACATATATTCTTTCACAGCTTTCACACCTATAAACAATCATCCTGTATACATACGTTAATGATTTATTATAATAAGTTACACAAGGTAAGTTTTAATCAAGCTTCGTTTATTTGAAAGTTTTTAATGTGTACAGTACCCGGCGATAAATATTGCACATTGACTTTTGGAAAGAGACAATCGGTTAATTTTGGCTTCGTCGAGCACCATCTCTGTCCCACATTACCTAGGTGACGTTTTGTCAGTCGTTGTATTTCGTGCGACAGAGATAGCGCCCTACGAAGCCGAAATTAGCCGATTGTCTCTTTCCAAACGTCGATGAATAATATTTATCGCCGTGTACGTAAATATATAATTAACATTTTAATTTTCAAAGCATAAAAAATTAAGTAAAGGTTAATATCGATATGTAATTCTACTTTTTTTGAATTTGAATCCCAAAAGGTAACTTTAAAAGGAGACTACACATTACAAACGAAGAAAAGAGTTATTTGAAATCTGTCTTCTTTCTTCTTGTTTGCTTCTCGTCTAAGTCCACATAGAAGAATAGAAGTGCACTAACACTGATTAAGATACACAAAAGACGGTCAGAAATTTTCACAAGAAAAACTTTAGTAACTGATAATAACATTACGAATTAAAATGGCAATAAAATCATAAAAGTGACACGTCGGAAAGGATCATAGGAAAAAGAAATGTCGACAGAGCAGCCCAACAGTGGGCTGGTGATATTGTTGAAAAAGCAAAGAAGAATTAGATGATCCTTGCTCAAAAACAGAGAATCCGAAAATGTGAAAGAGACCTCATTCAGCCAGACGGGGTCCACACCAAAAGAAAATAAAAAATTTGAAATGTTAAATTATGTTGACAATTAAAAATAAAACAAACACTTTACTAATACTACATACTAATTCAATTTGAAATACTTACATTGTCCAATTCCTTTTGGAGATCACATTCAGGTAAATGCGGCATCAGTATTGTGGTCAAGTTTCCATTCATATCCACCGATACAGGCTGGCCTTCCTCAGGGAACACCATGGATGCGTAAGAAGAACCGAAAGTTTCCAACAGCGTTTCATTTCTATCGCTCAAGCATTTTTCATAAACCATAGTAGCTTTGAAACCGATTATTGAAAACACAACAATGCCAGCGAACATGGACGTTAAGCAGTTAGTCATAGAGACCATAATAGCATCTCTATAGCAGTTGTTATCCACAGGATTGTAAGACGAGAAGGCAATAAGCCCGCCGAAAGCGAGTCCAAGCGAAAAGAATATCTGAGTGCCTGCTTCCAGCCAGACAACAGGGTCGAGAATCGTATGCCATTTCGGCGTAAACAGATGAATCAAACCGTCACTCATGCCTTTCAAAGTGATCCCTCTGAAGAAGAATATTACTAGAACGATGTACGGAAATGTTGCGGTTATGTATACAACCTTCCCGGATGAAGCTATGCCCTTGATCATGCACAAGTACACGAGGATCCAGGCAATGACGAGGGCCAATGCTATCTTGTAGTTAAATGTTTCCGGGTAATTTATATCTTCGGAGATCTGTAAGGTTGTCCTGTACCAGAAGTACTGTGTCGGGCTGCTTGCCTGAAACAAAAGGATTCTTTTTTATTCATGATCATATTCCAGCCAGACACGGTGATCTGTGTTACCACTAATCGGTGTAACATAACTCCTGAAGATGCCCCGTGAAAGGATGAAACACGTGTTGAGCGATTTAACGGTGGCAGTTGTGTAATTCGCATTGTTTGCCGCATACGCATTAATCAGCGGGCTGGCGGGCGGTGCACTTTGTTGCACGACTACCACTGTATGTGCGGAAGTGACAAAATATTGGTCCTTTTCTTAGTTATATCTTTTTCACTCTACTTAATCACATATAAACATTATTTTTTTTTAAATCTACGGATATTTTATTTGTAATAGAACTTATGGCTATACTAGGTACTAATGACCACTATTTGATATAATTATATATATGATTTACGTTTAATATTTCCGAAAAAATTTTGCTCACGTCTTTGCATGGTTTAGTGTTCACTAAAGCAAGTTATTACAGTATTTTCTTAAACATTAAAATATTTTAAATTATATTTTTTTCAACACGCCCGAACAATGTGAAACTAATAACCCTATTTAAACCATCGTACATTGCAATAAACATCTTTGCCTCGAATAATAATAATATAAATTAAAAAAAAAATCTTCCAATTTTTCTCTAGAAACTTCGTCTGCGATCGAGCGACATCCTTCGCCTTATATTAAGTTCTTTGTTATATACCCTCTACGTGCTCCCGACCGATTGCAAAGGATATTTGAGGGTGCGAATTGCGTAGCAAGAAATCATACTATATGTCGTTAGTTAAGATATTATTTTTATTATATATATCTTCTTTGATAGAGTTCGTATTTATTTAATGGCGTTACCTTGCGGAAGTTCATCCTAAGTAACAAAAGGACCAATATTTAGCCACTTCCGCACATGTAGTGGTGAGTCAAACACAGAGTGAGCCCACTCTGTGTTTGGCACTAATCGGTGTAATATAACTCCTGAAGATGCCCCGTGGAGGGGTGAAACACGCGTTGAGTGGTTTAACGGTGGCAGTTGTATAATTCGCATTTTTTGCCGCATGCGCATTTATCAGCGGGCTGGTGAACGGTGCGCTTTGTTGCACGATGCATGTGCGGAAGTAGCTAAATATTGGTCCTTTTCTTACTTAGATTTCGTATTGTCAAAAGTTACTAGACTGGCACGGTACAAAAAAATAAATATAAAACGTACTTCATAGTGATTCATTGCATAAGTAGGTAAGTAGACATTCAATGTCCTTTACTCTATTTATTATGAAGATACAAATAATACGAAGGTACTTTTTTTTAATATTCTTTATTCTACATATTAGGGTAAATTTAAAAAGTTTCACAATAATACACAAAAAAGTACAATGGGCGGTGTTATCACACAAGACAATCTCTTACAGACAACTATAGTATGGAAAATGTAAAAGTACTAATAATGTGTAGTTGACGTGTACAAACCTTTATGTTACGTATTTACAAATAAACTTACATAAACACAGCTTAAAAAAATAATAATAAGTTGGCGATCAATAAATATTCTGTTAGAAGTTTAAATGACAAATAAACGTATTTTATCTATATTACTGTATTTTATTAATAAAACTTTATGTATGTCGTTATATTTCTTATATTGATAACAGGCCTTCCACCAAATCTTATCCCAACTCTATTATGAAGATAATTAATATCTTCGTCAAGCATGTGTTAAAGGCTTTGAGATTAAGAGTTAGTATGAAATAGTGTAGAATATAAGCTTATACGAGATAAGTAGGTGATGAGTTACCGCCCAAGCACATTGGCGATGAAGATGATTGCCTAGTGATCAACATGGTATGATCACACATATAAAAATATTCTAAAACTTCCATAAAAACACGACGCAAATTGAAACGCCGCAAAGTGAGTTAAGGTTTTCTATAGCAAACCATGTAAAGATCGAAGATAGGTTCCAGGGTCAACAAAATACTACTTTATAAAAAGAAAATTGAACAAAGCAAACATTAAAAAAATATATAACTCTGCCAATAAATAAATTGGAAAATATATACTTTTTTGTAACCAGAAACAACACGTTAAAATTTATATAAATTTATTATTCTCTTTTAAAAAAAAACATAACACACTACATTACAACACACTGCGTAATTGAAACTGAACTCCAAAATTAGCAAAACAAAGTGAAAATAAAACTGTATTAAAAATTCGTTGATTTTTAATTAGAAAGAGAATCCCCGAGTTTTGATGGCATGGCGCAAAAAGAAACAAAAGTGTTGCCATCTTTTGGAAAAAAAAATAAAAAAAATTTATGAAAGACTCAAACCCAAAACAACGAAATCTCGAAAATCTAACGTCGCACAGTGAAAATTAGTACTAATTAAGCAGCGACACAACTTCGAAAAAAACGCAAAACGAAACGACGTGGTATTGGTGTATATACAATTTACACGAATCTAACAACAGAAGCGACGAAATCGCTGATGGCGTCGGAATTCAAATTGACGTTCGAATTTAAATTCGAACGCGCGTGGATATGTCGGATGTCGCGATATGGAGCATGAACGCTTCAAAATTTTCAAATTATTTGTACACAAATATCTCGGAGAAATTTGTACGAATGCTTGTTCTCTTTTAGAATTTAAAATATACATAAAATAAAAACTGTTCTATCTAAAGACATCTCTCATCATCTCTATATATAAAAATGAATCCGTATTTTCCTTAATCACCCATTAATTTGAGAACGACAGATGATTTCATTAATCTTTTTATATCTACACTTCTTAGAAAATTCTGATAAAAACTTGTGAACTGCTTGGAAACGCGAATAACTTCAAAAAATATCACGACTATGTGAAACTTTGTGTATTTGACATATCACCATGAACTTCGCATGTTTGACAGTACAATTGGAACTTCGCGCGTTTGATATTACGCAGTGCTAATTAATACTGACATTCAATAGTTAATTTGATCAAAATATTAAATAATTAATTTTATATTTAATTAAAAAATACAGTGGTCACTATGAAATATACTGATAATTGATTAATTCACCATGAAAATTAAAAAGTATATGTATTGTTTCACAGAGGGCGTTCGTATGCTATTCCTATTAATGTATCTCGACAATAGATGGCGCTAGTATCTACTAACTTTTTAATGAAATCAAGCGTTACCTCGCGGAAGTCCATCCTAAGTAAGAAAAGGACCAATATTTAGCCACTTCCGCTCATGCAGTGGTAGTCGTGCAATGAAATGCACCGCCCGCCAGCCCGCTGATAAATGCGTATGCGGCCAACAATGCAAATCACACAACCGCCACCACCAAATTACTCAACACGTGTTTCACCCCTCCACGGGGCATCTATTAACTTCAATAATATTCAACCAATACGCTGGAGAAATATAATCTGTAGCAGTATTGACAGTAAAGATTGTGATGCCACACACGTAGCCAATTGCAACTGATAGCGGAGATTCTTGTGTGTGTTCTGTGGAGATCACGACCCTTAGCGACGCGAGGAGAAGGACTAGAGCAAATAAAAAAGGGGTGAACACAACCCACGTTATTAACAGGGCAAAGTTCAAGCTTCAGCTAGTAATTTATAAGTTTTATCAAGTCGTTAGTGGTGACAAAACGACAAGAAAAGGTACTTTCCGTGCAGATTATCCAAAGCCTTCGCCAGATGTTAATTAATTCAGGCAACGTTGTCGTTTTGACTAATTAAGTCACAGACATTAATAATGAATAACTTTCTGTGAGACCTAGAGTTTAACGCTTCGCTACTAAACGGCGGGAAACCGTGAGACACATAATAAATTGATGTCTGCACAGATAATAAATCCACAATTATACAGATAATAATTTGACAGAGTAACTCTGGCTATAATTTAATTATTGCGCAGATAAAAAACGACAATTGACATTTACGCAGATAATAAATTTACAATTAACGAGTAATTTAAAATACAGTTATTATGTGTGACAATATTTTAATTTCAGTTATGGTATAGAAAACCATACGAGTTGCAAGATAGTCTCATCTTAAATGAAAGAAAACACTGTTATATGAAGTATTGATGTTTTTTTCATAATTTATTAATTTTTTTTGGTCCAGGTTTTAAGGTCTCTTTTTCCCTCTATATTTGGGATAGGGACTTTATTTGCGATTTAATAATCTTTTCATTTTGCTTATTTTATTTTCATCTGCCATGATTGACATATTTATTTTTTCATCTTCTTTTTTTCATCACAATATCTGTCATTCTTAGTATTATTTACCTTCCTTTCAAGCATCGACTTTCCCAAGGCAAAACCTCACTATTATTCCCAGGATATCATAGTTTTCTAAGAAGATTTTTATACAATACTAGCTGATTCCTCAAACGTTGTTTAGCCATGTATGTTATTTCTAGGAAACATTAAAAAACAAATCAAAATAATGTTGATTGTAGAGGATGAAAATTTAGGGTTGTGTGTATTTTGTATGCTATATAATAAATAAATAAAAATAAAATATTTTGTCTAAAAAGCAAAAAAAAAATTTAGGGGTGCACTACCCTTAACATTTAGGGGGATGAAGAATAGATGTTGTCCGATTCTCCACCCTGGCCGATATGTACGATAAGATTCACTAAAATCGGTCGAGCCGTTTCGGAGGAGTTCAATCACGCACACCGTGACACGAGAATTTTATATATTAGATTAAAGAATTACATACTATTTATAATTTATATCTATCCCTTTTCTTTACTAGTTATAAACTTCTTTATTTACTTTTTCTTTTTACACTTCATATCATAATTAAAATTTGTAAAGTATTTTGGGTCTTACCGGACCTTCTGGACTTATTATTACTTATTGCAATCTCAACTATTTTTCCGCAAAACCTCAGGGATCCAATTTTAACTGAATCCTTTCAAATACGAGACAGTTGATTACCAAGTGCACCATGGTCTGATCCTGCGTACGGTCACAGATGCAAAAGAGACGCTTCTTGAGTTCAAACCTGTGAAGGTATTCCGGGATTCCCCCGTGAACCGTGAACATTTGTACCAGGACAGTGTCCAGACCCACTTTTCTAAGTGGTAGGCTAGCATGCAAATATCCTCGTTGTGGATTATATTCGCGTGAATTGTTATAATCAATCATCATGTGTTGACTAGATCTATAGAAAATAGGAATCACTATTTATATACAGAATGATAGGTTTTAGATGTAAAAGTTTTAAAAGTTGTTGAAAGTGATTACCTTATATAGGATAATTGGAAATAGGTTTGAAATCTTAAAGCGTTTTTCTGACAGCTGAGGTAAACATTCACCCCTTCACAGACTGTCCCAATGATAAATCGCCCTCTATAATAATCTAATATATATGTATATATATATATATATATATATATATATATATATATATATAACCTATCCCTCGATTTACACGTTTATCGATTACTCTTGATTTACTCGTTTTACACGTTTTCGCTTTTACACGGTTTTCGAAATAAGTTTTTTTTTTATTTTAATAACAGATTTTATTATCATCTCTCATAATGTAAATATTTCTGCTTCAAACATCGAATCGGCACAAATAAATTCGAATGATGAAAGTGAATTCGAACCTTCGATTCCGAAAAAAAGAATGAGTAATTTCTGACAATGATAAAGGATAATAAAACACTTTTGGTTTTATTTTTTGTTCTTCTGTTTAATGTATTGTAATTAAATAAAAAAACAGTGTTTCCGTAATATATTAAATATTTTAACTTGTCAATGCATTTTATTTTTATTTCTGTGTACATCAAAAAATAATAAAAAAATCACAACTGTTAAATAGCAAATTTAATTTTCGATTTATACGTTTTTCTCAGGAACCTATCGACCGTGTAAATCGGGGGATAGGTGTATATATATATAGTGTGTTCAGATCAGATTCAACCTTACAACCTTCGAAAATTACAATCTTTAACCTCAAACTTTATATTGCATCCAAAAGATTATCATTTGTTTAGAGAAGGCTTTCTACGAGCTAAGAAAAAAAAAGTTCCACGGATTATCAAGTAGTCTAATAATAAACTTTATGCTGAAAACCGCAGTATATTCTAAATAGTAATCTAATACACCAGAGCGACTTTTGCAAAGCAAGTATGGTTGTGTTTTTCCTTTAATCGAACACACTAGAGCTCAGACTGGTATTGCAGTGAACGCATGACGTATTCCCAAACGAGCTTAAGTGAGATTAGAGTAGTTATCTGCGGTTTTAAATTTAGAATCTTAAAATCTTTTTCCTACATTATAAACCTAATAATACTATTCCAATATTAAATTTCTTAACTGCTATACAGAAATAAAAAAAGTAAAGAAACCCAATTTCGTTGAAACGATCAAAAGAAGTTGCGAGAAAAATTCTTTAAAAGACATTCGAAGAAAGCTTTATAAATGAAAGTTTCATTCCGGGGTCGCACTCGACCGTCCATTTTGTACAGGAAATGTTTCCTACTTTATATACATAGAGTTTAAAAATATTAAAAGACTTCGGTATTGCCATGTCAAAATTGTTTTCATTATTCCCTCATGCGATTTAGCTTAACTTAATTTCGTCAGTTACCTATTTATTGTTTAATTTTCTTTTATTGCTTATTTAACTTAACCACGTGAGGAGTTTTATGCTGCGCAGTGACTCTGTTGTGGTGGAAGGCTCTAAGCTTTCGCCGTAATAACATGTAGCCTTCGAGTCGTGTCATGCATGGGTCATGACGAATTGGAATATAACCTAGAAAACTTTAGGTTAATATGTGTCTTATATCACAAAAGACAATCGTTAAGAACAAAAATAAGTTAAAAAATAAGGTGTCGGGTAAGCACGGCAACAAGAAATCAAAAGCTAAACGTAATAAAAGAGTAAAGTCAACTGTCGGTGATTATGGAAAAATAATAGATACAAAGTACAGATAAATATGCTGTGACATAAGAAGCAAAGGTAATCACGAATCTAAATGAGAGAAGTGAGGCGATGTGTGAAAGAAGATCAGAATGTGAAGAATAAAAGATTTGTGAAGGATGTGAGGAAAGAGAGAAAGAATTTGGGCGGAAAGACCAGCAAAATTAAAAAAAAAATTTAAAAAATTATTTGTACTCGAAATGTAAGATCTCTGCCATAAATGTTGGCGAGCGTGTGGACTTTATAAACGGATATATAAATAAAAATAATGATGGTAATTTAATTATAATTTTACAAATCTTGATAACAGTAAAATAATACGTAATAATAGACTGACCGAACAAAAGAAAACAAAATGCATAGCTACACAAACGTCAATATAAAAAGTATAAAAAAAAATAAGAATATAAAGAGGTTTTAAGCGATCTAGTCAGTGGCCAACATATTAAAAAAAAAACACCTAACGTTTCCAGAACTTTCCAAACATATTCAAATTGTTTACTTCAATTTAAGTATAAAGAAATAATCTTAAAAAGAAAGTCGCCTAGACCGAGACATATGAGAGCACAACGAACGGTCTATATCGATCTAAAAGTTCACGACTCCGCAGTGGGAACAGGGAAAATAAGAAAAGCAAAGTAATTACGTCCGTATCCACTGATTAATCTTCAACTAGACTCAGATGTTCGAAGAAAATTCCAAGAAAATATTTACACTTTTTTATTTATTTTAGGTAACACATGTAAGGGCAACATCATCAACGGCGCATCGAAAACGGGGAATAACCTATAAATATAATTCTTTTTTTACGTCGATATAAATACGGGCGAAGCTCGAATATACACACTTATTAGCAACCACTGCACCTGCAACACTTTACATAGGTCGTCGCGTTCTACATATCAAAACAAAACATCACCCATCACGCCACATCACCCGTTTTTAGTGAGCGGCCGCCCGCTCCCTAACCGCGAACAGCGTGGGCGGACCGCGGTTGGACCCGGATCCCTTCTCCGCTCGCCTGTGGTCCACGCTGCCGTCCCAACCCGCAAGCACACTCCAGCAACACACCCCGTCAAAGCTCTACCGCGAAGAGCCTTAACAACGTGCAAACGTCACCGTGCAGCTGGTAGGCCCACCAGCTTTAGTTTCTAGTTTAAATCTAGTTCACGGACCCTTCCGCTCCGTGAACTCAGTACCGATGAAGCTATAACAGCCTTAGGGCTAACAGCATTAACATCTTCAGAAACAATACATATACACACTTTTACTTTGGACTTCGTGTTGTTGATACCACAATACGTACAGGCCCTAGGAAGAATCCCACATTACATTAATAAAACCTATGAGAAATAAAAGGTAGTTATTGTTTGAAAGAAGCACGCACAACGCACATTGAAAGGTATAGACACATTATCACTTTGTGAATAAAAATAGAACATCCTCTTTAAACATGAATACGTTTTGTAATTATTGCGTGAAATGTCGCTCTGTTTGCTCCAGTACACTACCACCCCCACTACCACCCCCTCTACCACCCCTACTACCACCCCCACTACCACCCCCCTACCACCTGATGACATATTAAAGATCGCAGAAAGTTGCTGCATTTGGGCTGCGCCGGTCATCATGACGATGTTTAGAGAAGGCATATGCCTTGCAGTGGGCGTCAGAGAAGAAGAAGAAAGTAAAATTGCAAGGGCTTCTTCTTCTCCTTTGTGGTTTACTTTCATTACTGAAAGTTGCAATTTTCTTGGAAAGCTTCGGTCGATAACACGACGAATTGCTTCCACAACTCTCTATTACTCCTCCCAATAACACATCTTTTTATAAATACGCAGTTAACGAGTAGTGTCAACAACCAATCTAGTAGTGATCAAAGGTGTATTATTTATTTATTATTTACAAATTTCAATTCTTACATTAAAGCAATGGCTACTCACATAACAAGATGGCGACCGAATTCAATTCAGCGTTCGATTTTCGAACGCGCAAAAATCATCATTTATTATAAAAACACTGCGGCCGTATTGACCAGCAATATATAGCGTGACTGCTATATAGCTTTACGAATGATTGCAGATAATAAAATATCGAAAAAATAAAGATTTTTTTATTTATTTATTTACTCTTTTAGTTTTTATCTGTAATTAATGCAATTTTTTGTCTATATGTATTATGTGTTATAAATATACTATTATTATGAACATAGCCCTTTCTTATATGTTTTTTCAAATACCTTATCATGGTTGTATATCTACCTCGTGAATGGAAGTCCTACGCTACCGATTCATAGTCTCTTCTCCAGATCCTCAAGGCCCCAGTGGCCGTCTGCTTAGCGCAATATATAGCCTGACCATGTAGCATTATTATAATAAAATAGTAAACAAAGTTCCTTTTTTAAAAACTAAGCACATGTTACGTCGCTGTTTCAGACCATAGACGCCTATTGAATGAGACAGACCTCCTCCTAAGATATCTATGGGGATATACCATAATCACCAAGCCCGACAGATGAGTAAGCACTGCTCCCATCCACTAGACACTTGAACCAGCATTGGTAAAATTAACACGTTCACTGCGGGCCTATATTTGAAGAACTTTCAGCTGGTGCGGCTGAGGTCTAATCAGCCTCAAGCTGAACTTCCTAGTAGTGCGGTTGAGGCCTTTTCTGCCTCATGTTTCGGTTGAATGTAAACAGCCGCCGCACTAGAGAGAAAACACGAGTTTTACGCGCCGCACCAGTGCAAAGTCTACCATGAGGCTGAATCGGCCTCAAGCCACAGTGAACGTGTTAATGTAAATGTCAATTAAATAAGTTCGTGTCCAGGTAATTAAACCTGCGGTCTACGATCGCAAGTCGTAGTCCTCCAACATTAAAACGTAAGTAAGAAAAGGACCAATATTTAGCCACTTCCGCACATGCAGTGGTAGTCGTGCAACAAAGTGCACCGCCCGCCAGCCCGTTGATAAATGCGTATGCGGCAAACAATGCGTATTACACAACTGTCACCGTCAAATCCCTCAACACGTGTTTCACCCCTCCACGGGGCATCACAAGAGTTATGTTACACCGATTTGTGAATTTCCATAAATATGAAATTCCATTAAATATATAAAAACTTAAGTAGACATGAAAGAGGTTTTCAAAATTTATGACACTTTGCACTCGCAAACTTTTACTAATGTTTTATGATGGACAAACAAACTTTTGAAAGATAAGTAAGTATGGTATAAATTGCTTGAAACAATTTCAATACGTCAGCTTTTATATAAGCTTCTTATCAGAACACACTTGTGGTCCAAAAGATGATTTTCAATACCTTAAATGTAAAATATCGTCCGACTTGAAAGCGGTGAATGTATGGGTAATTTATCAGTAAAAACACCCTGCTTAAATGTCCCCCCATAGTACCGACTTTACTCACTCCTTCGCAATACAACCTATTCTTCTCCGGAACGCGCTCCCCCTCGATATCAGGATGATCAGGAATCGTTGCGCATTCAAAGCGAAGGTCCAAAAGCTGTCGCTTTACAAGCTGACGTAATCATCACGATAATTAGATTTTACAGTTTATTATATTTATATAAATTCTATATTTAGATATTTATATATGTATATATGCCATGGTATATTTATATATAATCATGTAGTAGTTATTACTATATTTATCTAAGGTGTTTTTATGTGATTTTCTTCCTTCTCAATTTGATTTTACTTTTTTATTTCATTTTTCGTTTTTAATGATATTATTTCGCTTCAACTACCTTTATTAATTTATTTCTACACCGCCTGAAGGTTAATTGGCAGAGAATGCCTTCGGCTTTAAGTTCGCGGTTATACAAAAATATATAAAAAGCTTTTAAATTAATAAACAAAAACCATTAAAGCCTTTATATCTATTTCAAATCAACCTGTATACAGTGATCATTCTAGTAATTGTTATATCAATGTATTTTTGCAGTTGAAATTAGACTAAGCAATAACTCATGGCTGTACAAAATCTGCAGGGATAGGTAGTAAACAAAAATTAATTTTAATACATAGAAATTCGAAATTTAAAAACGTTCTTTTTTCAAACCATGTCACCATTACGTTATTATTTATGAAGCCATTGATTTTTGGATAGATTGTACCGTGTATTAATTGACTAAAACATAAATACTTATTTAAAAAAGATTAAAATTGAAATTTATACGCTCTTAAAATAATAATAAATCACAAAGAGAATTATTCAATCCAATACAATCGTATATATATATATTTATATTCCGAATAAAAAAGAACTTTGAAATGCCAATTCTACACAGCTAATCGATATTCCGTAATTATTCCGTGGTCCCACCCTCGCGGGCATGGGTCATTCGCTCCGAGTATTGCACAGTTGGCTGTATTTAAATTTTGATATTGATTTAGTCGCGGTGAAACGTAGCTAGATGTAAAAAAGGCAACCTAAGTCACCGAAGCAGCTGGAATTGATCGTATAAATTGCCACTGCCAATTTGTAGTCAACTATGTAGTCAAAGTCACCGAAAGTCAACTATCAATCAATGAATGTAGCGAAAGAAAAAAGGCGATGAATTGATTGTGAATGAAAGAAAAGGGAACACTAGAGGAAACGTGAAGAATGAAAGAAGATGTGGTAATAGAAATTGTGAAAGATGAGATGATGATAATGAAAGAAGAAAACAAGTATGATAAGAAAAAATCATTGAAATAACAGTTACCGAATATAATAAAAGTCCTACAAGACTGATCGTTGTATCGATTTTAGAGAGAGGTCTATACTTTGCAGTGGAGGTCTAGAGAGTTTCTTTTTGTTTTAGAGAATCTTCTAGACAAACACAAGATACTTTGACCAATATTAAGCCACTTCCGCACATGCAGTGGTAGTCGTGCAACAAAGTGCACGTATGTAGTAAAAGTGTTATGTAGTAATCCTATATAACCCTGTCCTTTCCACAGAGGGCAAAGTATCTTGAATATTTAATGAAATCAGGCGTTACCTTGCGGAAGTCCATCCTAAGTAAGAAAAGGACCAATATTTAGCCACTTTCGCACATGCAGTAGTAGTCGTGCAACGTGCAACAAAGCGCACCGCCCGCCAGCCCGCTGATAAATGCGTTGTCCTTTTCTTACTTAAGATAGACTTCCGCAAGGTAACACCTGATTCCATTAAATAAAAAATAAAAAACATCCTGTCCCATCCAAGATAGAGATGAACCTGAGGTCGCCAATATAGGAGGTCACTGTAACATGATCGGGGATGAATATTTTCAGCATTTAGAAAGCCTGGAGGAGCTGTAAACGCCAACAGCATTCATCATCATTTTAACTGCAGGACACCGTGCTTGTGCGTAAACGTTTAATGGTGGATTTTCCGATAATTTCACCCCAGAACTTTAAGACCCTTGCAGTTATTTGTTCTGCCAATTGCCACATCAGCTTCCAATCCGCTGGAATAATTCGATTAGTTACTTTCGTCTATTCTTATTCTTTTCAGCTGATGGATGCCCACTGCAAGGCAAAGGTCTCTCCCTGAAGATCGGCAGGATGATTGGTCCTGCGCAGGCGCATCCGTCACCTTCCTAGACACTTACTATATCGTCGGTTCACGTACTATGACGCCTACCACGCCACGTCTGCCGGCTCATGTATTCCCACTTAAGAATCCTTCGTTCCTCTATTTGTCATTAACACGTTCACTGCGGGCCCAATTTTGAAGAACTTTCAGCTGGTGCGGCTGAGGTTGAATCAGCCTCAAGCTGAACTTCCTAGTAGTGCGGTTGAGGCCTTTTCTGCCTCATGTTCATCAATATTTTTTTACAATATTGAGTCACTTCGCAGACATAAAGAAAGCTATATTGGTCTTTGTCATATCTCATACGGTTGAGTGTAAACAGCCGCCGCATTAGAGAGAAAACACGAGTTTTACGCGCCGCACTAGTGCAAAGTCTACCATGAAGCTGAATCGACCTCAAGCCGCAGTGAACGTGTTAACAAATGAAAAATAAACGCGTATATTCACAAAATATTTATTATCTATGGTTTTTAAAAATGTATCCTTAACTGCCTCTTTAAAGGTTTTATATCTATAATAATGACTCTGTATAATGAAAGTTTTAAAGTCATATAAAATATTGTCAATAGCAAATGAATTTTGCTCCGGTCCGCTTCCGCCCACGCCGCAGTTTCAAAACAACCCACGCGCCTCCCACACCCGCCGACAAATGGAGACAACGCCGCTACGTACTTTAACTTAATGCATTATTCTCTTTATTGTTTCTCTACCGACGACACAAACACCAATAATTAACGAAAACAGTAAAAAATATTTTATTTACATTTCAAAGCGTTTTATCTTTAAATTTATTTCAAGAGTGATCTAAAAAGAGTTTGACCGGCAGAAAATATCTTCCGGTATAGAACACGTTTCGCTGCTTCGAAATTTAAACGTTGCGGTTCGAAATTTAAATATGCTCAACAGACATTTGCAATATCAGTCTACCGTCTTTTATATGTAGAACAGATATAAAACTTCCTTTGGAGTCTCAGCTCGTTCTATATTCATACATACATTCTACTATTCATGGTTTTTACTTTTTAATTTTTTTTTAATATTATATTAGGATCTATGTTCCACAGACAATAAATTCCGAGCCTTTGTTTTTACGTTTAATATGTCCGAATTTTTTTTCTCACGTTTTTATCAATGTCCAGTTTTTAAGATTGGTTAGACTACTTCTTCATCCCTACTCCATGTAGCCATCATCAGGTTGTGCGCCAGTATCTGTGTGGCGAGTATCGTGTTCGCTTCGATGAACCTTGCGATCCCATCTTGAGTCTCGTCTGTGCAATACACGCACGTGTGTGACGTGATATTGCTACCGCCGCGTGATGGACACTGTTATACAGGATGTCTGTTTTTCGATGGACAACGATCACCGCCTCGCTCTTTAGTCCCCGAGTCTTGCGGATGGTGAGCGTTCTTCAACCTGTATCTGTACAGTGCCTTGGCTAATAAAAACTTGTTTATCAGCTTGGATGTGAGTCAGGTACAGGGTGTTTCGTTTACGGGATGTTCTCCCTAGAATAGAACATCTAATCAGGGAGTGCACCACTTCCTTGGTTGAATCCAATATAGGGTGATTGGAAATGATTGTATAAGCATTAAATGAGTGAATGTATAGTATACTTATCAACAAAAAAAAATGGATTTTCACTTCTTTTTCAATCACCCTGTATAAGGGTATTACGCTGAAATATGTTTAGCGTGATTTATTTTTTCAATTAGTATGAAATAGGTCTATTATTTCTAACATATTTCAAAGTGTATATAGAAATAGAAATATGATATTGATTTTTTTACTTTACAAACATTATGTTATTTATTATTTCTGAAACTATTTATTTATGGATAGTGTGTACCATACATTGACAGCTAATGTAATTTACATTCACATGCTTGAACCTTTTACACCTATAACGATTCAGTTATATATAATATAAATACTATTACTTATTATCTTTTAACTAATAAACATGTAATTAAATAGGTTAATAAATATTTATAAATTAGCTATTCGTTTATATATATTTTCTTTAAATTCTATATAATAATTATAGAAAAGACATTTCGTTTCTTACGTAATTATATTTCGAAACTTTATTTTTAACAAAATTTTATTTTGAGTAGTTTTAATTTAAATTCAATTAATAAATGTATTAATTAACATGTGTTTTTACTTTAAGTTTTTAACACTAAACTTCACTACAGTTAGAAATTTACAGGAAATCAATATCAGGTAAGTAGGGGGGGTCTACTCAACACGGAAAAACATAGCAAGGGGTCTACGACACAAAAAAGTTTGGGGAACTCTGGGTTAGAATAATCGTGTGAAACTAGTGTCTATTACTTGTTCTTATATATATATGTACATATATATTTGTGAGAAACTTTAAATGAGTGACTGTATATTAAAATTTTTGTCAATTAATATACGGTATATCCTAACCTAACCTAATCTAACCAAATCAATTTCAGGAAAAAAAATAACGTAATGATTATATTATATGATATGAAAAAGACTACTAAAATACAGATTTATGCATAGAAAAATAAATTATTGTAATATCTGTCCCCTGCAGATTTTTTTATATCTACATGTCGCATTGCAATATAAAAAAGTATTATAATATATTTCTTTTAAGCTTTTATATCTATTTCCGAAAACTATATAAAGTGATCACTGAAATATATTACAGTAATTTAGTTTTATTTCAATTAGAATATGATAAGCTAACAACTTCTGGAAGTATAAAGTCTACAGAGATAGGTAGTGGGCAATAATTAATTTTAAAATACTACAATCCGAATTTTAAAGGCATTTTTTTTTATTATAATAACATGTCATATATTATTTCTGAAACCATTGATTTTTGGATAATGTCATACATTAAATGTCAACAAATGCGCTATAATACATCAATCATCCTGTATTAGTAGTATTATATATATATATATATATATATATATATGAATACACACACATATAGAGGTCTTATATAGATATATGTAAAAATATTGTTAGAATAATAACACTGACCACTAACAGTTTGCATAGCTTCGTACATTGAAATCATAAGAAATACATAGAAGATACAGTTCACAGCAGTAGATAAGCAGAAAGAAGAACACAGAAGAAATATAGATGATAGAAAATAGCACGTAAACAATTAGGCGTAGTAGTGAGTGTTTGCGCACGAGTCGTCTATTGTTCTCCCAGCGAAGAGGAACTTTTCACCTCACGACATCGACGCGACGTGGGCACGACATGGACGCGACATCGACACGACATGCACACGACAACGAGAGTACAGTTCGTCATGACCTGGAAATTAATGATTAGATGTTTTCTGTGTATTACATATTTTGTCATTGTTTGTATGTATGTATGTTATGTGTTTATTATGCATGTAAAATATTTATAATATTATTATATTTATGATATATTTTAAATATTTGTGTGGATATATACTTAAACATGTATAACATCATTTTAAGATAATATGGCTACGCCTCACACATATTCCATACGGAGCTACATTTCCAATAACACAGACATGGAGGTTTCAATAGGTTATTCAGAAACCGCAATTCGATTAAGCTTCGAGTACATGTGTATAACACGGTAGATAAATTCATAGCGGGTTTATAATACCAAGACGTGAGTGTAATTCTAAATTATACGCTATTTATGATATCAACAATAGCGTTTCGTTCTGGATAGTAATAATAATTATGTGTCATTTGGGTGATCGAATAAAAATCCTGTTGATAATAATGTAGACTATGTTTAAATATTAAAAATAAAATGTTTTCATGTCAAGAAAAATCTATGGAGAAGTCTTTGTCGAGAAAAAAAAAAATTTGGTCAAAATTTGATTTAATGATTTTATTTTTTAATGTTACATTCCAGTAAATAGAAATTTCTTAATAGTTAACATACAACTTAATTCATAATGCTTCAGGTTATGTGATTTGCACAGAGTGCATGATATGGCCTTCTCTCTCAATTTTATCGTATAAGTCTCTTTGATTCCGCTAATTGGCCGCAGAAAATTGTATACTAGAAATCACAAAATTTTCCTATAATACAAATATGTCAATAAGTGTGGAAAACTCTAGTTTTATAGATCGCTCTGAAAGATTTTGAGAAACTTGTGCATGTAATCTGAAGTTAATCAAGGGCCGCAATTTAATAGAAACTAAAATCAAATTGGGCTTCTCCATAACTTTAAAACTACTAGGGTTCCAAACAACGTGTAATCAGAAAAGAACACATAATAAAAAATATTAATATTTTTTTAATAATGACTTACAAATATAATCTGTGGGACTCTTCCTAGGGTCGGTAGATTTTTAAGGTGTTATTACTGGTATTATTACTATATGAAAAAATAAATAATTGAAAATCAAAGATTTGTTAGATATTATTCGATTTATTTAAAAATAAACATGACATTGCTAAGACAATAATTTTGGCGCGAAACGTCTACAGATTATAAAACATTTTTATAATAAAAAATTACTATTATTTTGTTATGTTCATAGTCCTACATAAAATTTTGACTCGTTAATATTTTTAAATTAATATAAATTCATTATTTTTTGTATTCCTTTATAAATAAATATAATAAAAGAAAATACCATATGAACAGATTATTTTGCAGTAAATAATCGAGCTTCCACGACTGACACGGCCATTATTCATCGGATTCATCCGATTGCGTTCATTCAAGTGATAAATGAAATTTACTCTGTGGTTAAATGAGTTCTAGAAAAAGTTACGGGCTTTAATAGTGTCCTTAAGTATAATATTAACGCAGTTTTGTATGGTATTCATATAACCTCAAAAAATATTTTGACGTTTTGACCATATCTCTAGTAAATGTTAAAAGTTACGTCATCGGTACATCTAAAATGGGAATTCCACAGATATAATAATTCTGTTACAAAACACGAGTTACAGAACCCTCTGAATAATAAACACGGAACCCAAGGATCAGGAAGTGCCGTAAACACGCGTGACCTTGAAGTTATTTATAGATTCTTGTGTACAGTTCTCGAACATTCTAACCGAGTACCATCGCGAACTTATTAGAACCTTCTCCGTAGTATAAATAAGTGTACTCCCCATGTCAACAGTCCAGTGTTGTTTTTTGAGTTATTAGATTAAGATCTACGATCAGTGATACCAAGTGGCTATTTGGTAAGTTATTAGGAAAGTGATTTCTAGAGCGATTCGGAAGCGAAGTTTGGATTAAGCGAAAGTATACTTTGTGTTAAAGTAGGGTGACCATCTGATTTGTGAATAAATGACTCCTTGTGAACCAGTTGTGTTTCATTCCGAGTCAGAACCAACAGTAACAATTCTTTATATACATCGTGCGAAAGAGAGCACTCTACAATACTTTTTTACTATTGGCTGACGATTTTTATTGGCTGAACATAGTTTTCATAATTTTAAGTCCGTATATATATATATACATATATATATATATGCTAACTTTAAATGAATATACACAGAATCGATATTGGAGTTTGGAGAGAATCGATTTGAGACGCCGGTGAGTGTGGCACTATTGTATCGATTCAGCTAAAATGTCTTCAGAGAATCACAAATTCCTCTGAAAACCTGATTGATATCAATTAGTATATACAATACGTCAAGCCACGCATCTGACAAACATTTTTTTTATTGATTATTTCGCGGATTTCGGTTCCGCGTGCCCTGATAAAAACCAAAAAGAGTAACAGCCTCCAGCACCAATCGAATATAGTTCGTGAACATACACATTTCTACTTCAGACTTCATGATGACCTCGAAAACCCACCGGCTTTAGGAAGAATCCCACACAATGATTTGAAACATTCTTGGTGGTAGATTTTTAAATAGTAGTCTGGCAGAAAGTTTATGAAACGAGAATGTAAAAATCGATTATTCTTCCTGGCGGTAAATAAAGCTGATATATTACAAAAATAAACAAGTAAAACAGAGTAATCATAAAACTGTAAATAAAAATGTGAAATAATGTATACAAAATTATAAAATAGAGAAATAAGAAGGCGATATATGAACGAGAATTAGAACGAAAGAGCGAAATGAAAGAATGGAATGATAGATTGTGTGAAGAATGACAGTTGAGAGTGAAAATAAAAAAACGCAATAAAAAAATTAATAAGAAAGAAACGACACTGTCCTTCCCAAAGATAGTGGTACGATAGGCCCCTAATAGCGTGGGCCATTAAAAAAAAGCTAATAATAAACAACGCCTTTCCAATCTCATAATAAACAACAGCTTATTCTGTTTCTTTTCACAAGCCTTTATCAAAGATGGCGTCGATAGTCGGATCTGCTTATTGCGCCATATGAAATTAAATAAATGACCGTTCTATATTTAATTCTGCTTTAGTTTAGAATAACAACTTCTCAGTTAAAATAGTTTATACCTCATTAACTATATTAATGAAAGGCTTCTAAAATATTCACACAAATGTAATTATTCCGTAAACGCTAAGTGAATAGAAACTAATTACGTCGTAATTTACCTGCTAACAAAGTAGCGGTGGGGAATGCAGTGATGTTATTAATTACACTCTATTGTTACACTTGTGATCATTCTGTATAATATGATTATTTAATGTAATCAGGCGGTTTAATGTATTTTGCGGAAGTCTATCCTAAGGAAGAAAAGGACCAATATTTAGCCACTTCCGCACATGGAGTGGTAGTCGTGCAACAAAGTGCACCGCCCACCAGCTCGCTGATAAATGCGCATGCGGCAAACAATGCGAATTACACAACTACCACAGCTATATCACTCAACACGTGTTTCGCCCCTCTACGGGACATCTTCAGGAGTAATGTTACACCGATTAGTGCCAAACACAGAGTGAGCTCAGTCAGTCACCGTTTTGTTATTTATATGCCACCTCCTCCCCCACTTCCACTCAAAGTCACGTGACTGATCACGTGGGCTATTTTTATTATACCCTCTCTTACGCGTTAGTTATATTTGCGATTTTACGTAATAGTCCCCTGGCAAACTTGCTATAATGGAGAGCAGGAAACATTGATCTACTCGTTAAATATAGTTCCAATACCTTCGTGTCTTATTATTTCTAACCGTTCCAACACGTCCATCCGCAATCCTTTGCTACAGGCATGCAGCACGTCATAGGAATGACCGTGCGGTAAACTATGTCCCGACTCTAATAAATGTTTAGAGAAATGAGATCTTTCAGGGCGACCATTCCTATACGCGGAAATATGTTCCTTATAACGAATGTTAAAACTTCGACCAGTTTGACCCACGTATACCCCGCACGTTGAACGATTTGCAACGGCAAAGAAAAAACCGAGGTTGGCAGGAAGTCGGGTTTCTATAGGTTGAAGTGTGGTGGGTGTGGTGGTATTATTTCTGAAACCATTGATTTTTGGATAAGGTGTAGGTTAGGTTAGGTTAGGTTAGGTGTAACATACATTTCGGCGACTCTGAGGCGGACGATGGTTCGTCGTGGTCTCGAACCATCGTGATAGCACCACGAGGGTTTCGGGGGTAGCGTATCCACGTATACCACGGGACGGGCTATCAAAAAATAGCATGGCGCGAGGGAAGACCGCGTGGCGATCCCTGACCGGGAGATACCGCGGTCCCCCGTTTAGCGCAGAGGGCGACCACCGGGGGGTGGGGGGGGTTAGTGGATAGGAATCCCACATACCCCTGTCCTCCCCCCAGAGACAGGGCATCTTGAATACCGGAAGATTTCCCTCACCGAAACAAAAAAAAAAGGTGTAACATACATTAATTGACAGCTAATAAGGTATTAATCCACTCCTATACAGATATTACACTTATAACCAATCACCCTTTATAATAATTCTTTTAAAATTTATTGCATGAGATATACCCTACGCGTGTTGCTATGACACCTATTAAAATGAATTTGAAGGATACATTATACAAATATTCAATTAATTTTGAATCATCTTATTGTTTAAACTAACCAACTTAGAAACCTTCGTGGGCTCATGTACAACAACTTTGCTAAAAATTATCACATGATCAAACACATAGTTTACGATTCCATAAAGGACATACAGACAAACTTTGTTTTTATATATCCAGTTTATTCTAAGGCATTATATATAGCAAGGGTGATCAAGCTCTTTGATAGTGCGAGCCATTTTTCGAAATTTGAATTTTTTTTATGGAAATAGGCGTTATTTTGCTGAAGTCCATCCTAAGTAAGAAAAGGACCAATATTTAGCCACTTCCGCACATGCAGTAGTAGTCGTGCAACAAACTGCACCGCCCGCCAGCCTGCTAATAAATGCGCATGCGGCAAACAATGCGAATTAAACAACTACCACCGTTTAATCACTCAACACATGTTTCACCCCTCCACGGGGTATCTTCAGGAGTTATGTTACACCGATTACTGCCAAACACAGAATTACTACACGTCACTGCACGACTACCACTGCATGTGCGGAAGTGGCTAAATATTGTTTTTTTTTTACTTGAAATTTTTTGCGAGCCGCAATTGAATACGCATTTAAAACACGCCTAAGAATGTTTTTAAAAAGAAATCATATTTATTGAAATTATTTAAACAAAAGTACAAAATATGTGTATTAAAGTTAGATATAATTGCACACGTATATGACAGCACTGTTAATTATACTTAAGATGCCGGTTATTTAATTATGATCTAATTTTATGGTGGAATAATAATAATAATTTTTCACACCAGTAATTTGCTCAAATTTTTCAAGAGCTGACATGGGTAACATAAATTTAAATATTGAAATAATTCGACAAACAATCGGAGCCAAAAATAATCGTTCAAACAGCCGCATATGGCTCGCGAGCCGCTGTTTGACCACCCCTGGTCTAAGTGCGTCTCTCCTGCATTTATTAGTGTGTTAAGGAATTTCTATCCGATGTAACTAATATTAGAACTTTCTACAAAGCATTAGAAAACTTATAAAAAATGAGAAATAAAAACTATTTTATCATCTTCAAGTTGTAACGAAACAAAGTAAATCATATATATTTTAATAACACAATTTAGAAACATACCTATATGACACGATATAAGATCTGAATTCCTTTCTCATAGCATGACGTCACGCGTTAAATAAAATATTCTAGAAAAATCTAGATGGATGCCACTCGGAGCGTGCTTCTCCTAATTCCAAATTTAAAATGCTCAACATGAGCGAGGTCGGTCGAAATTAAGAGCACTTCTGTGTAGAAGTATTTGAAGATTCATAAGTGACGTAAATTAGATAATTAATATTGTTCTGGTATTATAATTGTTTACTTGACATAAATGAATTAAAGGTGGAATAATTTACTATAAATGTAATATAATATAAGGTAATTGGATATATTATTTCTCTTTTTTTTAATACAGGTAACATTGGACATTCGAGTCTGATCTAGTACAATTAATTGGAAGGAGAAAGACGCACAGGTTCCTGGATCAGCTTACTCTAGGAGGTTATACTATTTTATTATTTGCAAAGAACATATAAACGCATAGTCCCAAACATTTAGTGACCAACCGGCTTGACAAAATATTTTTTAATAATTTTATAAAGGTCGATAACATAATATTGTGTTACACATACGCATTATACGTGTGGCGATGGGTCAACCACTAGTGCACTTGCTTGGTCCATTTTTAAAGGCGAAGAAAAGTCAGATGTGATCAAGGTGATGTGTTGGACACAGTTGTTGACATTAGTACAAGAATCAATAGCATAGCAACTAATATCAATGATTGAATCTATAACGATGATATATATATATGTAAAATAAAATAGTTCTTGTAAATACGTAAATTCAGTATATCTATCACAATAAGCCTTGATTGTTCTTCGCAATCGAAGATGGAACAAATCAAAGGTGGGTACCCGTGCACGTATCTTTACTTTCTTGCTTGATCGACGATGTAATCGCTCACCGTCACCACATAAGTTTATTATTAGTCATAAGTAAATTTTAAATATGAACTAAAAATATAGGAGTTGATTTTTAAATATATCCGATTAATTTTTTAAAGAAATATTATTGATTTAAAAATCCTTACCCGTTAATAAAATCGATATTTTAAATCGATATTTTTTAGAATCTAATTTTGAATTTAGAACTTCGTATTAAAAATAAATAGATGTGACCGAATTTATTTCACATTCTAATCTAAATTGGAAAATGTTGTCTGATAGTTTAATCAAATAAATTTACAATTCCCCGCGGCGAAATCAGTTCAGCCCCATCGATTCACCCTTTGTCGTTTATAATTAACTAGAATTTTTTTTTTAAGTTTCGTGTTGTAAATGTTACACGAAAGTAAAAAGTCATCATCGTTATCATGGTACAAAGCTGAACATAGGCCTTCTTCATACGTATCCAATAGGACCTTTATTTTAAAAACTGGACATTGTTACGGCGTCGTTTTTTTTTTCTTGAATACTCATTCCCCTGCTTTGTTTGAGGCAGAGATGATACAATGCGGATGCAAACATTTTTTTTTATTTTTTTTTAATCCTTGCTCTTGTTCCGAGCAATGTTCTGCAGCACCACTTCTTTGCAGAACCTCAGATATGCAGGACAACAGAAAGATATTAATACAGAAGAACATATTCTCAAGAACGTCAATGAGATGAAGATCAGGTTAAAGCATAATAGGCTTCTCATGAACAGTAAAATGCAACAGAGAAGTAGAAGACGGTTGTTAAATGCATATGTCAAGCTTTAAATATTAAAATAAAGATCTTTTTCATTCAATTTTATATAATACACTTTTAATACAGCATAATTTTAATGCAATTTTTTTTTATTTTCGACTGATAGCGTCACACAGTTTTTGGACGACTCACAAATCACAACTGTCACAAAATAATATTTTTTGTGTACCTTTAATAATTACTATTTAATATTTAGGAGTTTTTGTATACTCCATAGTATAAAAAAATGTTGCTATATTTATTTTCTCACAATATCTAAATGTTGGTATAATATATCTGAACACCAATTGTCGTAACGCGAGCGATACTGAGGGTAGAAATAGATATCAGGGTACAATGCGAAACACAAAGCATTCCCTAGCTCTAACAAGCGCGCCTCGCTAAGTTCTCGCAATACAGTATTGAACTAGGAAATAAATATTGTTGCATTTTATTGCTTTTCCGCTGTGTCGTGTATTTACACAGTTAAGATTTATACAGGATAATTGGATTTAGATGTAAAAGCTTTAAATGTGTGAATGTATTGTTCATTTGCAGTGCAATATATGGTATACCCTATCCAAAAATCAATGGTATCAAAATTAAAAAATAATGTAACGGTATTCTAGTAAGAAATACCGATTAATACATTTTAAAAATAATTATTGTTTATTATAGAAGTAATAACTTCTAAAACGCCAATAGGCCAATAAGACTGACGTATTCCAATAGAAAAAATAAATGAATTAATTACATGGTTATTGGAAATAGGTGGAAAGCTTAAAAACTTTTTGCTGATAAATGAGCTATATTACATTTTTAAAGCTTTTTCATCTATAACCTTTCACGCTCTATAGTTGGACTATTTTAAATATACTAGTCGTAGCGATTTTTGGGTAAGGATCTATGTTTTACAGTGGGCTTCTATCAGCTGAAAAGAATAAGAAGAATTGGCTACTTCGGGTCATATTGTAAAGTTTACTGTCGCTTAAAAAATCATGAACAGAGCTATGATCGGGATTTCCCCTACGTAATTGAATCAGGAATGAGGACATTCATGGACAAATGAAAGTAAACAACATGGCTCAGCGAATTAGTAGTAGGTAGCACATATAGTGCGAAGAATGGATGAACAATTTGACTTTAAAATTTTAGAGTTGATGCCATGAACCGGCAAGCACAGCAAAGGACGTCTATCTAAAAGGTCAGACGCCTTTGTTAAGGGCGTCGGGGAACATTGGATACAGGCCGCAAAAGTCTAATTATATATATAGATAAAATCGATACGGAATTAAATTTATTATTAGAGGATCGTTGTAAAGATCTATGAAAACTTCTCGACAGAGGTTTTAATGTTAGAATAAAACCCGCTGGTGTGTGTAATTGAATCGGTTATCTTAATTTGACATCGGATCTAATTTTATTACGATCATCAAAATAAATTAGATCTGAACGCGTTATATAATATTAATCAATGATTCTTATTATAACTTTTAAACGCAAATTTTCTCTCTCGCAACACCAAATCGAAATATTAATTGATGTCATTAGAAATAATTGATAGTATTTATAAACCCTACGTTATAATTTTTAGTAATATTTTTTGTTATTATATAATTAAAAAAATATTTTTAAGGTTTCTAGACGACTAAACTCATGAAACATTAAAATGGCGTGATTTGTGTCACATTGACAAGATCTACTTTAGCTAGGAATTAGAATATATTTCACTGATTAATGTTTCTACTCGTATGTACGTTTGAAGAAAAATAAATATTTATAAATTAAATTGACTAATGAATATGTTATTCTACGGATAAGCGTTCTGAAACTTTTAATGACAGGAGCAAAATAGGAAGATATACGATCTCAACTGTCAGATCGTAGGTTAATGACTTAGTTAAAAAAAGTAACTGCTTTTTTTTAATAATTTTAGTTCTTTTTAAATTTATTTCGTTTTATTAATTCAATATTAAGTAATGCTAGTGCGTTACCTTTATGTTGTTCTTATATAATCTGTTTATTTTTCTAATCCGTGTGTTGCCACGTTATTTATTAAATGTCACAAATTTCTCCATTTTACAAAAAACGATTAATAATACGTTACATCGCCAGTTGAAATTTATTTATTAATATTACTGACATCACCAAATCAACATTTATATAAATAAAAAATAATACGCAATCATTCTAATTGCATGAGCCATTTTCAACAAATTTCTGAATTTATGTAAAGATCAGATTTAATAGCACAGACAATAATGTCTCTTTTTATTGGAACTCTTAAATATTGTAATGTAAAAAATCAATACATATCAATACACAAGAAAACTTTAGGTACGCTTTTGGACCATAAAATACTACAATAAGTTCCGTACTAATAATTTAATAAACCCTCACGGAATCCATTAATATGGGCGTAAGAAATATTTCAGTAAGTGAAAAATGTTAGGAGACTTTTAAAAAGGTCATGTAAAGATTTTCCATAATGACGATACCTGTCAAAAACACGAATGAAAAGAAGAGATTTTATAATGAGAAAAAAGCATTTATAGTTTAACTTACTGCGCATTCGGGTTCGGTGATGAAGGATCCGTTATTGAAGTACTTCTTCGGGCATTCGGACCACGGTAGTTCAGCTTGGAAGCTCTGCGCGAAGTAGAAGAGACACCATGCTATAATGGAGTTGTAGTAAAGCGCCACGTTGAACGATACCACAGCCGAACTGATGCCAATGCCCCCGAGGTACGGAGAAACCTGATGCCAAACGCCTATCGCACCTTTTCGCAGCCGTTGCCCGATGGCAAGCTCCAAATAAAATATCGGTATGCCTTCAATTGCCAACATCACGAAATAAGGAATCAAGAACGCTCCGCCACCATTCTTTTGGGCCAAGTAAGGAAACCTCCAAACATTACCCAGTCCAACAGCATAACCAACGGTAGCAAGAAGAAAGGTCAACTTGCTGTCCCAAGACTCTCTCTCACATTCTCCACCTTCGGGCTTAAAAACTCTCTCTTCCCCAGAACTTCCCTTGCTGGTGGGAGTCTCGGACGACCTTCTATTAGGGCTAGTATCTTCGAAGGCCTCGTTCGTTGCCCCATACATGACGTGAGTCCGATGCGAAGGATGGCCATTTTCCATGGTCACTAACCGCCCACGTAGCTCTTTCATCTCCATCCTGTCCAAGGATCGCTGAGCATAAAGGTCTCGCGAACTCTGTCGCCTCATTAAATGTGCGGTATTCGCCATTTTGAAATATTATTAATAATTATTGTCAAAATTACTTTTATTATTGTCGTACAATTATTTTAATAGATATATTGTTTTAGACCGACTCGTTATCGTTGTCGTGACACATTATAATCATTATTATGTAATTTACAAATAAAATTACATTAACAGCACGTAATACAATAATATTTCGCGTTTGATCTAAATTAAATCGGAACATTATGATTTTTTTTAGAATCAATTTTTATGCACTTATTTATTCTACAGTAACAATTTTGGTTAGAATTAACGGTGTCAATTTTATGATGATTTAGGGTGCGTGCTGGGTGGCGATCGGTCCGATTGTTGAACGTCACTGGCGGGAAACAGCCGAACATTGAGAGGTGGAGTATAGGCATTTCATTCACGCATGCGCATTTCAAAACACTTCACGCTTAAGAATGAAAGGCTTTTCAATTGAGAATATATTTATCTCACATATTTCCTAGAAATAAATGTTGCTGTAATATAACTTATTGAAATAAATACTTATTCTGTTTAATTTTATAAGTAAAGTATTATATTTACACGCATAGCTAACTAACTACTAACTTAATGTCCACGAGTGTATTAAATACTAAAACATTAAGGCGTTTCATTAAAACAAGACCCTTTTAAAATAAATGTGTAATATTGAAATACAATTGCGAATCGTCAATTTTTATTGATTTTTCGTTTTTTATATGATTATTAGCATTAATATACCAAGTAAATAATATGTACCAAGTTTTTAAAATTATTATTATTTGTTTAATAAATCACTGGTACCTAATCATATTCTCTTCACTTGAACCTCGTGACTTTTATTTATACTTATAGTTCCAGTAAACATTTTTAATATATAGTCTATGCTTTAAAATCGAAGTAACTGTCACTGTCAAAATAGTTTGCGTCGACGTTAATACTTATTTTTATCTCGCGTATGTCATTTTCTTCAGATAAGGAAGTCTAAGTGCGAAACATGTCGACAGCGATTTCGCTTGTGGACCCCGCCATTCTTATTCGATAAAAGAACGGGCGCAGACAAGCCGCCGACGAAATGTATTGCTTGCAATGGCTGATTCCTGTGCTGCTGATACCGAAGCCCGTGAACCCGGCGCTAGTGAATACCCACGTCATGTTCATGGTGCTGTACTTAATTGGTTTCTTCCTCGAACGGAAGCCGTGTACCGTGTGCAGCTTCGTTTTCCTCGCTGCGGTCATCCTTATTTGCTACAGCGGTATCGGCAACTGCTTGTTCTGGGCGAGTCAGTGTGAAGGCGAAAAGTACGACACTTAGTGCATCCCTGCATTCTTCCAGAGTTAACTTCCAAAGTGCTCAAATGCAACCTAGTGTTCCTGTCGCAGAGATGGCGGCAAAATCGCATGCAGAGAACCCGCGTACGATGTCGGTGACGCCGCCTTTTCTTGCGCGAGCCATCGAAACGTGTTTTTTGTATATTTTTGTAAATAAAATGTTTTTTTTTCTTTGTTTACATAACTGTTGTGTATAGATATTATAGTCGAATGTCGACACGCGTCAGTACTTACGTTTGTATCATGAGTTTTGTTGTTTATTGAAATATTGTGATGATGGTATGTATGGTTATTGTTAATGACATAAAATGAGAAATAAAACTTTAAAGTGACAATTGCCTTTCATTGCAATTAGTTAACGACAAATTTAGCTGCCAATAATAAAAAGCAAATTGTTTTATTCTTTTCTGAACATCTTGCATTATGGAACAAACTGTACCGGTCAACTTGGAGAAGAGACCTGTTTTAGGTTGATACAAAAAATGTTTAAAATTACAAAAATTTTAACCATAAATATATATTTTAATTGTTACTATATTATTCAACATCCATACCACATGAATATACTGGTAGCTGTAATTATATTTTATTTATATATCTGAATTGTCTTTACAGCCTCTAAATGTCCACTGCAAGTCATAGATTTCATTCTAATATGTCTAGGGTGGAAAATACCATAATCACCATATTTGGCAGACAGATTGGCAATCACATTGTGGTATGCAAAGGTTGCTGGTGCCCATACTCTTGAAACTTGTTTGTGAACAGTGGCAATCCTATATAATTAATGCCCAAAGTGTAAATTATATAAGATTGAATTGGAGGAAATGAATTAGCAATCTGTAATGACAAGTCTTAGTTCTCTATTGCTGATTACTTCTTAATAGATAATAATAAAAATCAAAATAATGAATGTTAATATATTAATTAGTTTACTAACATCATGTGTATTAAAATAAAATGGATGGATTTTATCAATCCACTGTTTTCTTTAATATTATTCTAGAGCTTGTATATTTTGAATACAGGACTGAGTAATTTTTAAGTATAGACTTATTTACTTATTCATTTCATAATTAGCCATACCTTCTAAAAAAACCAAATTATTAATGCCAATTTCATAATCTTCATTTGTGAAGATTAAAAACAAATTTAGATTGGTCTATGACAAGGTCATTATCTTCTAGCGACATACCCTGTTATTTATGAGAAGTCTATGTTTGTATGAGATTGGTGTGACTTTACAGATAAAAAATAAGCTTATAAAAATATTTGAAAGCGACCATGTATTTATATTTAAAAACAAGAGTAATACTGCATTAAGGGTGATTTAAAACAGTTGTTAAGTTTAGTTGCCAGAGATGGTATATTAAATCAGAAATTATATTTAGAAATCACAATGTATTTTACAACAACTTAAAGAAATATAGTGAAAATTTAGAAAATAATTGAATGTTAATCATTGGTTTATATTCATTCATTATAATATATTTGAATACACAATGGTAGTAATTACTGTAGAAATAGGAAAAGTTTTAATTAATTAACATAGGCATTGTTAATTCTATGCTAATTGTGATATAAGTAAACGGAGATTTAAGATAATTGAAATTTAAATATAAGTAGGAATGTTTGGCCCCGAACAATCTATGTTGCTATATGAATAGAATATAAAGTGATTAAAATTATTAAAATGATTGACTTTCTAACTACCTACAGGCCAATTACAACACCCACTGCTACTTCATCTGCCATGCAAATGTGTTGGCAAGTTAAATAAGAGAGGTATGAATTCTTTGTAAATATATTTGATGAAACATATAAATATTTTATTCAAGCTATTGACAATTATTTTCTTAATTAATATTTTCAATAATTAATAAATATTTAGCTTCTTATAGATATTTTGGCCCTACTTTTAGAAGATATAAGACATCATATAAGAGTATAATAGTAAAGACAGATAGCTATCCACATATATGATATATATATAAATAAATAGATATATATATATATTTAAATATATATAGCAGATTATCTGGAGTCTTGGGAGAGATATAAAGAATAGCTCAGTATTTTATATTACAAAATCTATAATACGGGTAGTATTATGTATTATTTTTTTGGCAGGAAATATACCACATACTCTTCTCGTCATTAGCACAAAGCGATAAAGAATATAAACAAATGTGAAATTTTTATGTATAAACAATTTTGAAGCCCAATAATATTTAACACGAAAGAAGTAAATATGCTTAAAAATACTTTTGCACAAAAATAGGTTAATAACACTGTAATTTAGTACAAGCCAGTTTAAAAATAATTATTAAGAAATAATTTTATAATTAGAAAACTTTTTTATTTATTTATCATTTCACAAACATTACATTGTTGTCATTTACACAAATTGGCGGGAAGTTAAATAAATATATTTCAGCGTCATAATGAAGTTAATGAATAAATAAATTTATTGTACGATTTTTAATATTTCCATAACGGTAAAACCGTTACGGAAATATTAAAAATAGCAAAAATATAAATGTAAAATTCGAAAATGGAACTTATATCTCCACGTATATTAAATGATTCTTATATTTATTTCCATAAATTGGCGGGAACTTAAAAGTTACATCAATGTCATTACGAATATGAAAACACCTGAGAATTTTAGTTGTATGATATTTTATATCCTCAGTTAGCAATAGTCATGAAAATTTTTGGTGTTGATGCTACTCTTTACAACTGACATATCCAGTTTAAACGTGTTAGTACTAATTTCAGTGATGAGTCGATATTTTTGTGCGGTACATGATAAAATTAGACGACTTTAATAATGTCTATCAACCTTTTGGGTAAACGTTTACCATAAAACCTTAACGTCTCGGCGGGAATAATAACCTATATAATATTTTTATTTCTTTAAAAAAATCATTTAACAATCCCATAATATAACATAACAGTTAATTACGGTCAATGTATATATGTTTAACCGAATAATAATAGCAGAGGACTTTCGGCACATTATCAATGTTAAACAATCTTATCATATTATGTAGGAAATATATATTAGATGAAGAGTATTAAATTTAATTAACGGAGTATGATTTATACTAGCTATGCCCGCGACTTCGTTCGCATGGAATTTAACAGATAATAATTAGGTTTTTTTTTCTGATATATAAGTTACTTAAGTTACTCCTTATTACATCAGCTACCTATCAGTATAAGTCCTGTCAAAATCAGTCCAGCCGTTTAAGAGGTTAGCCGGAACAAATAGACAGAAATTTGTAAATAATTATATATGTATGAATGTAATTTTAATCATATGTCTTTAGTAAAAAGTGGCGTCCCAACGTCAGGATATACGCCTCACATCGAGCCCTGGCGGTCATGCACCATTCACATGATGCAAGGACGGTCCGGAGAGGCCCGTGTCTCTTCCGACCGCCGAGTAGTCCTCGCTTCGTGCTATACACACTACACCCCACACACTGCACTATACAACTACACGGGTATAGTTCTCCGCGTGTGGACGTCTTCGTTGTAACTGGGGTATGATAGCCAGCGTTTAATTTTTTAGTTCGTGGACCTCTGTTTCCACTGGCTCAATATCGATGAAGCTGCACAAAGCCTAGATTGGCTAGTAGCATAACTTCAAATACATCATATGCAAATAAAAATTGGTTATTTTAATAAAACAAACGGACACACAAATTTTATTTATTTGTATATATAGATTAAAATTTTGTTAACTTAACCTAGATAATAAAACACCGTTAGCTATAACAGCGTATAAGGACAATGACCGCAAGCCAGAAGTCCATGTCTCCAATATTTCCTTATTAAAATGTAAGCACATGGAGAAATTCTAGATAGAATAGTTGCTGGAGCTACTTCCGCCACTTCAACCAGTGATAATTCTTTCCAAGATGGTAGTAATGTTAGCCAGCTAATAGCAACCGACCAAGTTGAGGTTTGGCTACCTCGGGCACCCTTGACTTGGACTGATAAACAGGTATTATTGACAACTGACAGCCAAAGCCCAGATCCTCTCGTGAAGGCTCCTTAACCTTGTCTGAAAATGTGATCAAAGAATTTCGACGGACGATTCAGAAATTAAATTTTTTTACTCGATTTATAACAAAAGAATCTGTATTTTTTATCAAATTTCTAATCTGGTCTTAAGTTCTAACCCGAAATTTCAAAATTTACTACCATGCTAAAATCCAATCCTGGCCTAAGCAATCTAAGAGTTGCATTGTGTCCAGTATGTGTAAATCTAATTAAATTGTAGCGACCCTTTTCCGAGGCTTCGCAGGGGGACATGAGTTTTGCAACCTCGAAAGAGGTTTTTTTTTAATGACTCCCGCTATTGGTGGCCTATTGTACCCTTATCTGTTGTGGGTATAGATGTAAAAAAGCCGATTTAAAACGTTTAAAACCAAAAGTGGCGGTTTAAAACCCCAAATAAATCTTTTTAAACGGTTTAAAACTCGCCTACTAAAATATAAGAACAGTGGTTTTACACATCATTATCGACAATACTTGGTCTTGTGTTAGTTACCTATGCAGTTTATACCTATGTAGGTATATTACATATAAAGTACTATAATTATAAAGAAACAATATTACATACAATAGATTAAAATATGTACCTAAATCATAAAGAAATTGTGGATAGGAGTTTTGACCTTTATTTCCAAGTAGTTAAGATCTACTCAAAGGTCCACTCCTCAATTTCTGTTCAAAGAGTTTGCCGACAAAGAGCTACCGCACACACACAGTCTCTCAAGAAAGTCATGAAAAGAAATAAAGTGTTGCCATATTTAATTTTAGGACAGAAATATCAGTCAGTTTTACAAAGATAGTGGCGCCTCATAAATTTTCTTGACTTTCTTGACTGTATGATCATCATGTTGTCGAGTGGACTGTGTAAGATTAGCCAGTTTTTTTATTACTTTCAAGAAAAAGTCGGGTACCTAATAATCTAATTTTATAACAGCTCATTACATTTTAGTTATTTAGTAATGTTTGGCATATTTGGTACGAGTAACTTTATACTGAATCCAAATTTGTACATTTTTTTACAATACTGGCAACACTGACATGTCCGCACGCAACACACTATGTATGTGTGTGTGTGGTGTGGAGTAGGCGAGCTGGCAACGTTGCATCTTGACGTCTCTCCGCGTGAGAAGTGCAAGTGTGTGAGTTTGGTTTTAAACCGAATGAAACTGATTCATAAACCTTTTCAAAATAACCAATATAGTTAACTAGGTAATAGTTTTTCAACTTAGCTAGGTAATGTCTACGCTTGGAATAGATAATGTGTTTATATTTAAGAAAAACATAGTCGTCAACACCAGACGTTTAAAATCGAAAAAAATGGGTTTTTTCGGTTTTAAACGGTTTTTTTCGTTTTAAACCGATTGGTTTAATTCGTTTTAAACCGGCCTTACATCTATAGTTGTGGGACAGCAGCTATGTTTTTTATAATAATTTTTTCATGTAATATTTTTATTTTCCGATCTTTCATTTATTTAATTTCTTTCTTTCTAAAATTCTACTTTCTTTCCCTTTCATATCCATTTTCACTTTTATTCGATATCATTTTTTCTTTATCTCATACCTTAACTATTACGATTTCTTTGTTTTTATTCTATATCACATATCCTCGAAAGAGGTTTTTTATATAGTTGTAATGAATAGGCGTTTGTCTTCCATCTCACCTGATGGAAAGTGTAGATGAAGACGAAGGTGGTACACGCCCATCCGAAAAAACCTTATCATTCTCCTCTTCAAGGCTCCAGAGATCAATTCATCAGGAAAAATAGACCCAGGCAGGTCGTTCCAAATCTTGGCGACTCTCAATAAAAACGAGCTGTCAAAACGTTTATTTCGACTTTTGGGTATGTCAACAACGTATGGATGAAACATTTGCCTGCACCTAGTAGTCCGATAAAGGAATGGAGATTGCTCAATCAATTCAAAAAGAGCTTTCGAGCACTCTCCAAAGTGTATCCTATAAAAAACTGATAAGCTGGCAACTCGATGACGATGCTTAAGGGTGTGTAGTCTGCTATTTGGGAGCTTGCAGTCTAGACGCCCTCTGTGCTCTGCCTTCTCGAATCCGCTTAACCTTCAAATGCCACTTGGTCAGCGGTGTAAACCAGGTCAGAAAAAAAACACGAAAGGTATTATTTTATAACCTGTTTTGTGTTGAAGGTATAGATGTAAGGCCGGTTTAAAACGAATTAAACCAATCGGTTTAAAACGAAAAAAACCGTTTAAAACCGAAAAAAGCCATTTTTTTCGATTTTAAACGTTTAGTGTTGACGACTATGTTTTTCTTAAATATAAACACATTATCTATTCCAAGCGTAGACATTACCTAGCTAAGTTGAAAAACTATTACCTAGTTAACTATATTGGTTATTTTGAAAAGATTTATCAATCAGTTTCATTCGGTTTAAAACCAAACTCACACACTTGCACTTCTCACGCGGAGAGACGTGAAGATGCAACGTTGCCAGCTCGTCGACTTCACACCACACACACACATACATAGCGTGTTGCGTGCGAACATGTCAGTGTTGCTAGTATTGTAAAAAAAATGTACAAATTTGGATTCAATATAAAGGTACTCGTACCAAATATGCCAAACATTACTAAATAACTAAAATGTAATGAGCTGTTATAAAATTAGATTATTAGGTACCCGACTTTTTCTTGAAAGTAATAAAAAAACTGGCTAATCTTACACAGTCCACTCGACAACATGATGATCATACAGTCAAGAAAGTCAAGAAAATTTATGAGGCGCCACTATCTTTGTAAAACTGACTGACATTTCTGTCCTAAAATTAAATATGGCAACACTTTATTTCTTTTCATGACTTTCTTGACAGACTGTGTGTGTGCATAGCAGTCGGCGGTGGCTCTCTGTCGGCAAACTCTTTGAACAGAAATTGAGGAGTGGACCTTTGAGTAGATCTTAACTACTTGGAAATAAAGGTCAAAACTCCTATCCACAATTTCTTTATGATTTAGGTACATATTTTAATCTATTGTATGTAATATTGTTTCTTTATAATTATAGTACTTTATATGTAATATACTTACCTACATAGGTATAAACTGCAAAGGTAACTAATACAAGACCAAGTATTGTCGATAATGATGTGTAAAAACACTGTTCTTATATTTTAGTAGGCGAGTTTTAAACCGCCGCTTTTGGTTTTAAACGTTTTAAATCGGCTTTTTTACATCTATAGTTGAAGGTATATTTTTAATGATTATTTGATGATTTTATTGATTATTATCGTAATTTCTAACATCTCACCATACATCATAATCTAAATAAATCTAAAAGCATTCTCTTAACGAGAGTCTAATGTCAAATACGACGGTTGGCGCATTGCTATATATTTTCACTAAGCCTGGCTAAAAAAAAGTACCAGAAATTTATGCCTGGTGGAACTAAATGGCATCCGGCAAACCATTGCTAATAACGACACTTGAAATGTCATTTAAGCAGTTACCCCAGAATCAAAATGAGACCGGATAAAATATACAAACAAGAATAACACAGATAACATCGTATGTTAATAATTATAAAAGTCTTTGCGTAAACGTATAGCTTATATGTCAGCAAAAAGGTTTAAAGCTTATTAACCTATTTTCAATAATCTTAAATAAAATGTAATATGTTACAATAATTTATTTTTAAATGATAGGTGTCACCTGCCAGGATTATTTTAAAAGAGACAAAGTAAAATGAAATCTGTCTGAGACTGATTTCAGATAAACAAATTTTTTTTTATTGGAATGCAACAGGCCATTGACTTCTGACATTGACAGATAGTCAAGTTTTTAAAAAAAAGTTAGTTAAAAAATCCGTGACTTCTTTTTAAAAAGTTATACAAGTATATATATGTCTTATTATACTGTTTAACTTATCTAAGAGTAGATTTTGTGATTAACAGTCTGAGCTAGTACTCTGGTGAGCGGCGATTCCTCCGGAGCCTAATCCAGAAATGATCATCCGATGTCCCTCACATTCTTGAGTTTCTTGGAAGGGAAGTCGGATGTTTACAAACTTTTGCAGACAGCTTATTTGCCAAAGTAAATTTTAAGAAATAGATATAACTTCTTGTCTAGTTTGCACTTTTTTCTTTACAGAAAAGTATAAAAAGTCGTCTGCTGTTTTTATAACTAGATAGTGAACGTTTTTACTTAATATATAATAATTACGTTATTTATACTTTCTTATATTATGATTATATTATTATAGGGTGTAATGTACATTAATTATACATATAAAATCTATCAGCCTGTATAGCGTTTTTAATAATTCGTACAAATTCCTCGGTATTTTCCGTTATCCGGGTCCAATTTAAATCTTTATAAAGAACTACTTTTCTCCCACTCGCGTGACTTAAAATAGAGAAATTTAATTTTGAACGCCCCCTCAATCTACCTTGCGGATGAAATCTCATAAAATTCGTTTTTAGCTAATCTCTTCTTGGCGAAAAGAAACATTCCTACTAAATTTAATGTCTCCGAGACTATGAGATCTTAGTCTAGGCGCACTGCCAACTCAAACCTACTAAATCTACAAATGCCATTTGGACAGCAGTGACAGTCCTGTCCACAAGAAAAACCTTGCGATATCGTGTGGAGGCAGAAAGTAGGTGAAAATCTTTTATCATTTCAGCTGTAATTTGCCCACAACGGGACATGTGTCTTTGGGAAGGATATGTTGGAAATGTATATATACATAGATAAAAAGTTATATTTAAACTAATACAAATTTTCCTGTTTTCCCTATGTAATAAAAATAATGTAGTTTTTAAATTTGTTGTATCACTCTTATCTATAAGCTAGTAACTTCATTTATTCAACTATTGCCATTTTTTCAAAACTATCAATACTTTGTTAAGGGTTCTTATGCAAAATCGTAATGATATGCACAAAAACTAAAAAAAAAAATTGAAAAAGATTCAACTTAAAATTCATTGCATTTGATGCAGAGTAAGCATCAATAATTTAATTCCGGAAAAAACTCACTGTGACAATAACTTAAAGCACTTTAAAGGTCTCTGAATTTTGTGGATTTAGTAATTCACATGCTGCAAATTTATGCATGAATTAGTACTAAATTAGGCCAGATTTCGAAGCATAGAGGAGTCAACACAGAACAATGGACATACCATAAGAAATGCCATCAAAGCAATGCCTATTATAAACTGCATTGCCTTTCATGGCCCAGCATGTCTTGTAGAACAGATCTTTACTTTCCATGGACTTATTAACATTTGTCTAGGTGTCACAGACAGTCCTCAGTACACAGTTCCTATTAGAGCCTGCTGTTCACTACTCCAGTGTATCATTGACATATGGCGTCTGCTTGCATTTATCAAGGAGTTATCTTGTTTAAACTTGCCAGCCTCAACACAAAACAAGCACAATGTCGCCTAGATATAGAAACCAGTCTATTGATATAAGTGTTTTACCATAACTTTTTTAAAATTTATTGTTATGAATTACAACCTTTGTAAAATATTACAATAGACCACCTGGGTTTGTATTTTTGTCAGCCTAGTCTGTAAAGACAGCGAGATTGTAATAAATGAAAGACATGGTTGATGGAGAATTGTTTATTCAGCAGCTGACAATGATGGTCATCTTTGACGGTTTTAAGATAACATTAATTAGATTTAAGAAAATAGAGCCTTAACCTATGAATATCTCCAACCTGTAACAAAAAATTATAAGAATTAGAAAAACTAAAAACATATTTCATCAAAAACTTATAATTATTTGGAATTTTCTTAATAATTTTAATATTTTTAGTCCATACAAAGATTTTCTAATAAATCATGCAATGCAAAAAGATTGATGATTATATTTTGATATGTTGTTATTATGTCTGTTCTGTTATGTGTATCCAACAATTAAAAAATCCTTTAATATAGCAATCAATTAAAAGCTTTATTATTAACACAACCTTGAGGGATATTGTATATATATATATATATATATATTAAAGTATTTCTCTTCTGACACCCATAGCCATATCACAAGCTTCGGAGGATGAATGACCAACATTCCTTAAACATTAGCTAATTTTAACTGCCGCCATCAGTCTAGTTTGTCTATTGTAATAATGGTATTTTAATATACCACCTTTGCCTTAAAATCTTTGTGTTTTATTCACTTAATTTAATCATGAAAGACCACAGGGCTTATTTTTTTTAAGTTATCATTGTTAATTATTATAAATATGAATATACAAGATGACAATGTCAAGCTGTACTTGACATAATTGGAAGGACTTGCAGAAGAAAGCACTGTTCTTCTTATATACAAGTTAATATTTAAAATATGGAACAGATTAATAAATTAATATAAGTGTCATAATAAATTACTACACAATTATTCCTTGCTTGTTAATGCATGTATTTATAGTATGTGTATAGATTTATAGAGCAAAGGACAGTAAATTAAACTTAAACAATGAGGCAGACTTTTCATATATGTAATTTTGAGTAAAATCAGACAGACATTTAAATTATTTAATTTAATATTTTTGCTTTAAAACCTGTATCATAAATCGACCTGTCCAAATATTCCATTATTATTATATTAGGGGCAACAGAAAGTAATGTTGTTTTAGTCAACACATAAAGACCGATTTTTACCGCTCCAGAATTTAATATTTGTGTACTAGACGGCAAAAAGGTTATTGATAAAGGTGAATATATTGTTGATTAAAAATAAAAACTTGCTAAAAATGTATATGTGTGAATTAAACTCATGAAGGAAGTGACATTAATTTTCAGTCTCCATAATATTTTAAAAAACCAGTTCAAAATAATCTCAAGAAGTAACACAACAGCCTTATAATGATATCACAAATGAGAAAAAAGAGTTGGTTACTGGTCGATGACAGGAGGACATGGTGATTTCTCTATAGGAAATCTGTCGAGAGATCTTCAACCAATAATAGACCTACAATAATTCTATCGCCAAACAATTTTAAAACAATATTTATTCATGATTGCTTTGAATAATATGCAATGTTATCACAAATTGAATAAGAAGAGATAAATTTGATTATTCATTTGTTTATTTTAACTGAAATTTAAAAAAATGTCTAACAAAAATTGATAATGGCATATAACCTCTTTTACAATCTCGCTTTAAGGTTGGTTTTAAAACAGATAGATTTGATTTAAATAGAAGTTACCATTTTATCTTAGTCTTCTGGCTTCACGTTCCGACTCGAGTAGGGTCAGAATGTCACCATCACGGACTGGTCCCTTCACGTTCCTGATGATCTGGCGGCTAGTCTCCCCGATGAACTCGACTTTCACCTGGGTACACTGCCCCTGGGAGCCCGTGCGGCCCAGAACCTTGACGACGCGAGCGAGTACGTTGGGCTTATCCATTTTGTTTTAAAAATTAAAACGCTATTGAAAATACACGTGCGCCGCAAAAAGCGTGTACGAGAAAAAGGAAAGATGCCACAGACTATACACTTAAAATTTTGATATGTCTAGTGATGTACAGTCGGTTGCCAGCATCATACCGTATTATTCCGACCACTGAATGCATTTCCAATGTAAATTATTATTTTGGACAACTGAATCTTAATAATTGATTGTAATATAATTTTTTTTCAAAGTCATTCAGTTTACATTGACTCTCTTTAGTGTTTTTTTTTCTAAAGTATAACGAATTGTATTAATTTAATCTACTGTTATGACTTAAAATAAAAAAAAAAACATTTTACACGCTTAAGTTCGTGTTAAGTTTTTATCTTTTTTAAAAATAAAATAAGTTCTGATTTAATCTTCTGTTAAATTTCAATACGAACAAAAATTATTCAAAGGTTTTTAATAAAATTGCATTTAAAAAAAGAATTTTTTATTTCATTATATTACTATATTAAATTGTAAAAAAACACTTTATTATAGATTTCAATTACAATACGTGTTAATGTTTATAGTTGTAATTCACAGCTAAACATATATGTTCATAGCTTAAATTGTTAGCATAGACAACTTAATTTTTCACTATAAAAGCGTAACATTTATATATGTAAAAATTAAATTCACTTTTAATAAATTTTGGTTACATATATAAAAGATAACATTTTAGTAACATTAATAAAAATAAAATACCTTTAAGTAATTTTTGTCGATTCTCTTTACGTGTACATGATGATTGTTAATTTTAAATTTCATTGTCTATTAATGTAATTAAAGTACCACCTGTATTACCAATCTTGTTATTTGTACGTGAAATATGTGTGTAGTCAAATTTAGGTATTTTATTTACACGTTTATTACATCATTTTTTTTAATTTTATGGTTCCATTTTTGGGGACCTCGTGTTCACCCCTTCATATGGTTTAGGAACTTGATTAAATAATTCTTTCAGGATATTTTTAATTCATTTTCTTCTTCCTTCACAATTTTTTATTTATCTTATAGACATCTCCATTCGTCCCTCAATATCATTCCTATTTTTTTAATTTATATATCTCTAATCAACACATAGATGTATTACAGTGTACTTTCACTTTGTTTTAAAGTAATGTATTGTAGCAATTTTTGGTCAGTTTTATGTTTTCATTGCTTAGAAACCTCTCTTGTGTCGTAATTCAAGTAATAAATGAGGAAATGATAAAGATAAGTTTGTCCAATGCAATGTACACATATTTCTTTCATAATTTTCAAGAAATGATAATGTTTATATGATTGCCAATATGTCTACTTGGTGATAAAATTTAAACAAGATAGACATTCTTAACCACTAAACTTTTACCGTTTTTAATTCTAAGATCATTTTCGACATAAATTCTGCAAGTTAAAAAAAATCTACCATTTTTCAGTTTTTCGGAACAGATTCATATTAAAGAAACTCATTAATAAGATCAATATGTTCTTGATAATATGGCATATAAAAACATAGTATTTAAATAGGATATAAGCAAATAAAAATAAAACAATAAAAATGTAACATTTTTAATTAAATAATGTCTTCTCATTATCTCAAATTTTATTAAAAAGCTGTCCACACTTTGTTCCATAATTTACTCTCACAACACTTAGCAACTAAAAACCACACAGTCTGTACACTTGGAACTATACTAAAATAAGATTAGGGCTGGAAGACAGCAATACTGGTGTTGCCTGATGCAATAACACATTTTTATTCTGTATTACAGCCTATTCTTATTTTATTTAAACACAGTCATACCAGCAGGTTGTGGAGCCTGAACAAGGCAACATTTGGTGTTCTCTGATTTTTATTTTTTATTATTTATTAATCATCACCAGCAGATCTCTTAGCTTTCCTCATACGCGGTGACTGTTTTGGTGTCTTGGGAGATTTTTCTGTAACAAAAAAGGAAACATTGATCATTGAACTATTTACTTTTTTCTGTTATACCAAATATTTATTTCTTATACTGAAAAAATGTATACAAAGAAATAAATTGTTTGTGGCTAGCTTTAATCTTCATGTCCACATAAATAACATAACAATATCAATAACAATAAGGCGATTAAAATAGAAGTGAGTAGATCTGCTTCTTCCCCCGCTGCTCTCAGTGCTTAATCTTTCAGAAGTGGTAAAAGAGATATTAGTCAGCTATAGCAATCAACCTAGTTGAGTCCTCTCTGGTACCCTTTGTATTAGAACGCTCAGCGGGTATTATACAGAAGTGACAGCCCATGTGGAGGCTCTTGAGCCTAGCCACTCCATGGAGCAATCTAAGAGCATAGCAGCCTTTTAATCTACTACTAAAATATTACTATGTAGCAGCCAGAGTTGAGGCTCCCCCGGGAACCCTATAGCTTCGCTACTTTATTATTTTGGCTCATCCCAGAAAAAGAAGGCACACTTTTACTATGAAGTATGTAGAAGTAAAATTTGTCGAGGAAAAAGTATTTATTTCATTAACCGCCCAATTAATGCAAAATTTTAAAAACATTCTCGGAATTTTAAAAAAATAAATTAACACTTAAAAGGCTTTGTTTTACTATATTACCATTACATCATTTATTATTTCTGCTAACATTAATTTTTGGATAAGGTGTAACATACGGTAATTGACAGCTAATGAGATTTTGTATCTATTACCAATCATCCTGTATATAAATAATAATACAGATATAAATATTAAATTGATGATTAAATTTCAACATTAAATCTGAATTTATAATTTCTAAATGTACTTACTGAGCTGGTTGACAACTTCCCTAGGCAGCCAGTCATAATCAACGTCATTGGCAGTGCCAGTCTCGAGAGGTTTGGGTGCGGCGCGAGGGGAACGACGACGGGCCAACGACGAGAGCGCCTGCTGGCCTAGTACCAGGATGAGAACACAGGCAGCACCGAGGAACACATACAGGAAGAAAGTCTCCCCATCCAAACCTTCTGACACTTCCACTATGTTAACGGTCTGGTTGTAGACAGCTTCCTGTTAACAAAAGATAATTATCACTTTAGCAAATATTTTATATGTCTAAATGTGTAAAGTTAATATTTCTTAAAACTTTCTTTTCTTACATTTAAATTTAAAAGTATATTATTGAATAAATCTTACTATAGAATTTAAGTTTTAACAAGTTAGATTTAATAATGTGTAAATCAATTTTAAAAATTTTATTTATGAAGAGCAATTGTAATTACCCAGGTTTTCTTTGCATTACAAGCTGGTGGTAGCTTACTTATGGAATGACTACATTGACCTTTTTATAATGGTGAAAATAATTGGTGCAAGCGTATGTTAACACCTGTTTGTTAGATTAAATATTTATTAGGGAGACCGGAAAGTAATGTCATTTCTCTAGACATATTTTACAGAAAAACCGACTGATTTGTTACCCGCCCCAGAATTGAAAATTTGTATAATAGATTTTAATAGGTTGTTGATAATGAAGGTGAATATATTGTTGATTAGAAATAGAAACTTGTGAAAAAAAACATAGTCCCCGATTCCCCTGATAGGTTCATATAAACTAAACATTGAGAAAACTATAAAAAAATAGTAGTACATATTAAACCAAAAAAATTAATTAAAAATGTTCACCAATCAAGACTAAGTGTAGCGCAATTAGAAAGCTGTGTACATGTTGCGACCTACTTAATTTGGATTATCTTGTATGAAATAAACAAATTTCTCATTAAAAACTTCAAGTAAATTCATCTTTCTGTTTTGTTGACCTTTTTAAAATTATTAATATATGTTACTTGCTAAACAAAAAATTTAAATTAGCTGCTCCAGCTAAAAGAGACTTGATATATTGAAGTTGAAAAGTATAGGTTTGTATCAACCTTTTATTAAGCTAAAAAGCTTTTACACCCATAACCAATCACCCTGTATATCTAAAACCTATGTATATTTTTTATTTTGCAGATGTTGCAAGTTCTTTGACGGAGAACTCGGAAGACAATAAAACTTAATCTCCTCTACATAACTTCACTTGAAGACTCAAGAACTTTAATTCAGACCAGTACATAACATGCAATATGTGGTTAGGGATATTATTATTTTAATTTCAGAACATTTACAATTTTTTTTCCTACAAATTTAGTTAACAATAAAATATCTCTTTCAGTGTGCGCCTTAAGACAAACGCCTCCAAGAACATCCTCCACTGTCTTTCTTTGGTCAGCTTTTACCCTGAGCAGCAAGTTGGTTGGGTATATACTAATAACATATTGACTTATTACTATTATTATTACTTACACTACCTGTCTCTGTTGCATAACATTAATTGTGAGATAAGTTACCATTTAAAAATAATTACAAACCTGATAATAATTGCCACTGGCATCCCTGTAGTTAAGCTGAACATTTAATCCGAAAGGCCTTCCAGCAAAAGCTTCACTAGGTATAAAAGAGTAAGCGAAGGTAGCTTCCTGTTTCGGCTTGACTTCTTTGTTGTATGGCAGTGCAGTGAAGTTCTGGATGTAGTATGTGTAATCCATTGGATATCTGAATGAGGCTTCCATAGTTTCAACAACGTAATCCTCGCTACCCTTGTTGATGAAGCCAACGAGGAATTCAACAGGGAAACCAGCTTGCAAATCTATAAAGACAAGAATTTTTGTAAAGAAACAGAATACATGTGGTTTACTAGAAAATAAATATTAAGATGGTTATTATGATTAAAAAAATCTTCTTAATTGTCACCTTTTGAAACACGAATAGATTATAAAACATAAGTAAAAATGAATGTTATAGCCGCTAGGAAAGTCTATTGTGGGCATTAGTTAGATCATAGAGATATGATTAATATTGGAATGATGAACTCCAATTATAACTTTAAACATTATAAAATTAAGAATTAAAATTTATGTATTTTCTTATATTAGGATATGTAAGAGTAATTTTTAAAGGATGAAGGCATCAGGCTTCATCATTATCACTTCAACCATAGGATGTCCACAACTTACAAGCCGCCCCCATAGATTACCAAAGAGAAAGGCTATATAGGACAATTTAAATTATTTGTCACAACTTACAATGACAATATTGTACATTTAGTGAACAATTAAGTAAAAGTAAATTAAAAGATTTAATAGCATTCATCATTTAGTTAAAGTAATTAGAACTTGTATTTAAGTAAATTAAATTATATATGAAGTGTAAGAACCACACAAAACCAGTACTCACCAAAAGCATTGTCTCCAAAGTTGGGTATGGGCTTGGTGAACAATATAGTGGTATCAACATCTTGCGAGGACTTAACTACAGAATCGTCATCATCACCTAAGGCATCATCGCCCACTACTTGGCTATCTTCACCCTCGATATCCACCACATCATCTAGCTCATCTTCTTCAGCATGAGCTAGAATTGTGTTAGCTGGAAAAACAAACATTTTATGTTATTTGAGAAAAATATCTAAATCTGAATTAATGTTTTTTTATTAATATTTCATAACCGATAATGTCATTATGGGTATTAGGTATTTCATATAAAATAAATTATATTAAAATGATGGGGGCAATCTTCACCACAAAGAGCATCTGTTTGGATGGCATTTGGGCAAGACGCCGTCATAAAATTTTAGCCAAAAAATAACTCTAAGCATGCATCTAATCTGATATTTGATCAAAGGACATGTATGAACGATTCGTCACCATAAAATTTATGTCTATAAAGCATATGTTTAATATGATAAAGAAAGTGACTTGTTATGTAAATATAGAAAATATTAATTTAATGTATACATTTAAGATATATTGCTGTTAAAAGAAGCTATTAAAATTTTAATTAGGTTCATGTTAAATAAATTCAAGTTAAATAATCTATACTTTCGGATGTTTACGAAATAGCGAAATTTTTACAATACATCTAGGTTATACAGATTACGTTAAAACCATTTGTGGCGTTAATAAATTTAATATTTAAGCGATATTAGCCGTATAGACGTAAATCTTGAAAAAGTGTAACTGTTTTTGATACTTTCACTCATAAAACTGCATCATTTAATGCCACGTACTTACGGTACACAACTTTCATTGAAAATTAATAAATATTTTATAAAATACTCACGGCTCTGGAAGCACAGTAACACGGCGGGTAAAACAAGGAAAGTTAAATATAAAATCTTCATTTTTAACTAGAGTTTTATTCTTGTATGTGAAGGAATTGTGACTAAAGGAGCGAACGCTATGAGGCCATTCACTAACGATATGTAGCAGCCACCTCTGATGACTCTAACAACCAATGCCAATTTTTATTTCCAACTCGATTGACGTGGAACGTATTTCTTGTCATCAGTGGTGGTCCAACCGATAAAACTTATTACCGGTTATTAAAATCCGTGTTTTAAAAAGTAATTATCATCTAAATTTTATTTTTGAAATATCATATGAATATTATAATTACCTGAATATTCAAAAAAAAAAATCGAGATTTCTTTGAGTTAATTATATAATTTTAAAATTTTATCTCATAAACATTTAGATTCTTTAATTGAAATAAATATATTTCTTTAATTTTTGTCTTAAATATTGTAAAGAGTTATCAATCAGCATATAAAGTCGGCATTATTGTCCGTATAAGAAGCTACCACCGGCTCGGAAGGCAATTTTGCTGAGAGCTGGCGAGAAAGTCGACAGTTGCTCTATACAAATATAGTTTTATACAGAGTGCGCAACAATAATCAGCTTCCCGAGTGATCATCAACATTTAATTTGACGAATTAACATTAGTATAATATTTTTGAATAGAATATATTTATACCATTTTATCATTTTTATATATAAAACAAATATGTTATCAAATTATTTCTTACAATACTTAATGTATATGATATAGAAGAATCCATTAATAAATAAAACGTCCAAAATATAATTGCGTAATTTATTTCATATGTAAATTATTTTAGGTTGCTAAAAATTTGTATTTGTAAATGATTTCATTAATCTACATAAGGACAATGCATTAATGTATATATCAATTCAATAATGCGATTCATGAAAACGCGTCATATATCTGCATACAATAGACGTTTACAACTTTGTTTACATTCTATGAATATATACGTACATTTGGTAACTTTAGATGTACTTTGTAACTGTACCGTACGGTATCCGTAAGGTCTCCCCCAAAAAATCCATTAGTACCGGTTCTTTCACGATTTTGTTAAGGTTGTTAGAAGACGCTGATTTCTGGTCATACGTAATGCCAGGGGTGGCCAATCTTCTTGATTGTTCGAACCATTATTCGAAATTTAAAATTTTTCGCGAGCCGCAATTTAATACGCATTAAAAACACGCAAATATTTAAAAAATATATTTATTGAAATTAGCTCGCATTGGAAATATTGAGCTGTTCGACTTTATTGTATACTAGCTGACCCGGCCACGCGTTGCTGTGAAAATTTAAAAAGTGGAAATAATTGAATTATACGGTAGTTCGTTCACTACAAAATAAATTTAATTAATTTTGTAGCGTCAACAACACGTGGTAATTATGCTGTTAAAATGTAGCTTATATGACACGTTCGTAGATTTACCATAGCAGCGCCATCTATTGATTACTTACTCAACCCAGTCGAAAGGTATCGACATCTGTTAGAATCATTTGGAGTTAACAGATAATTGTGACTGTCAAATAATAACAGACAATAATCAGCAATAAATTAAAATTGCGACTATAATTTGAGATTTAAACTATCCTATCTCTCAAGTTAGATCGAACTGCACATGGTGTGCGAATTTTATTATAATCGGTTAAGTGGTTTAGAAGTCCATTGAGTATAAACATTGTGACACGAGATTTATATATATTAAGATAACTTTACACGAGTCAACATCAACTATATTGAACAATTATGTGCCATCGATATTTTTCGCGTCCATAACAGATTTTTAAAATTTAATTGAGTATTTTTAAGCTCACATCCTTGAAGAAGAATGCACGCCAAAGGAAACACTTTTAAATTAAGAACTCTTTTGGCGTATAAAATCAAAAGATATATGTTTCCTTTTACGTGCGATTACTTTTCTCTTCAATCTTTTTTTATTTAATGTGGTCTGACCTGTCTTTGAAGGGAACACAACAGAATCATTATTTTTATTGTAACTTTTATTGTTTTTTAAACTGATGTGTACTACTGGTTCCTAAATAAATAAATAAACATAATTATCCTAAGACAATATATCATATAAACAGAATTATAAAACTGAGTAAGAAAAGGACCAATATATAGCTACTTCCGCCATGCAGCAGTAGTCGTGCAATAAAGTTATTATAAAACTGATTTATATCTGAAATTTACTTTGATATTTATTTGTAATTTTGAATACCGTGGAATACCTTCTGGTTAAATTATCCTTTACATATATAAATTAGACTTATCGTGTATATGTATAACTTATGATTTTCTTCGACCTGATATTGCGGTGACAATCTTTTTTTTTTGGAACGCGTGTACACACAGCAAATACTTGGCAGTAAAAAGTCTATCCGGACAGCTAGTTTAAAATATATATACATATAAATCTAATATAATACAATTTTATGTAAATAATCGATGCAAATCAATGACGAGGGTTACAACGGTCGCGTTCTAACAATTGAATGTTCAATAATTATTTAGTTTATTTCTGTACTCTAACCGCGATAACGCGATGGCTAACACAGGTTAAAAATATATTATTTTTCTTTCTAGTTCAAATGTCAATTTGAAGTTTTTTTTTAATGAAAAATAGTTACAGATATTGAAATCATTATTCCTTGCAGGAGTGAAATATTATTTAAGTCAATATATCAGACGTTTCAGTACAGCTGTACCCGAATATGAGTTTGTTACGAAAAAATATAAGGTATGAGAAATATTTACTTGTTTTTTTTTACGTGATAAAAATATTTGACACATAAAAATTCAAAATATCTTTATTTAAGTAGGCATTTACATGCGCTTTTGAATCGTCGATAATTTTAACATTATAAGTAGTAAGCTGCCAGAAACTCAACAGTTGCTCTTTTTAAATGAAGTTTAATTATAATATCAACCATGTAAATGAGCCAACAAACCATAACGAGATATATAGGCAGGACATTGTCAGTCTCAAAACATCATCCACCACGCCACGACACCCGTTTTTAGTGAGCGGCCGCCCGCTCCCTAACCGCGAACAGCGTGGGCGAACCGTGGTTGGATCCGGATCCCTCTTCGGCTCGCCTGTGGTCCACGCTGCCGTCCTAACCCGCAAGCACATTCCAGCAACACATTCCGTCAAAGCTCTACCGCGAAGAGCCTTAACAACGTGCGAGCGTCCCCGTGGTATGGTAGGCGCCCCATCAGCTTTTAATTTCTAGTTTTAAATCTAGTTCACGGACCCTTACGCTCCGTGAACTCAGTACCGATGAAGCTATAAAAGCCTTAGGGCTAACAGCATTAACATCTTCAGAAACAATACAATACATCAGTCTCACTAGCCTTTTCGACGCGAATTTGCATTTTCAGTTATACCATGACATATGACTGCTAGACATGGTAAGAAAAGGACCAATATTTAGCCACTTCCACACGTGCAGAGGTAGTCGTGCAACAAAGTGCACCGCCCGCCAGCCGTTGACAAATGCGCATGCGGCAAACAATGCGAACTACACAACTGCCACCGTCAAATCACTCAACACGTGTTCAACACAACACGACTCAACACGTCTTCGCTATAGATTTTTAATAGAACCGATTGAAAGCAGGGTTTTTTAACGGTTACTAGTCTGCCTTTATTTAGTAAGTCGCCTGTTGGAAAGCCACGATGTCGTCGAAGATGAAGCATACTGACTCAGTAAGAACCTGTTCACACTGACCTTGAAGAAACCTGGGTTATCTGTCTCAGGAAATAAGGAAACCGGCGGATCGTTCCATACTTTTTTAAGGCCCCTGTTTTGGGCACTCTCGTACTTCCCATGTCTTGGGTACACAGGGACTATTTTTTTTTTCACAAATATATGCGTTCTCTTCTTTTTTCCTTCTCAATGTAATTTATTCATATATCCTTTATTCTTCAGTTTCCTATTTTTACATTACATTTATCACGGATTGATTGTTCCGTACTTGGGCTGTGCGGATCAGAAACGGGGAATCGAGTTAGTACGCCTCCAAGGGAACTCCATCATGTAAAGCTGGTAGAGGGTTGAGCTCCTACTCGTCCTGTAGACAAACGTGGTGGATAGAAACTAATGGTGAAATAAGGTCGAGAAGTTTGGCAGTCCCTTGTCCAAAATAAAATTGTCAGTTTTGCTACTCGCCGGCAGTGTTCAAAGCTGTCATGTTTCTCCAGGGTATTCCGACTACCTCAACATGGTCTTCTGTCCACATTGTAACTGGACGTCTTAAACTCCACTTCAAGTCTTTAAGGCCACAGTGGTCATCTATTCAGTTTGCTATATATTCACTATGTTTTATCATAATTCTTACACTATCATATTATTCTTTAAGAGATATATTTATAATATCTTTTCAGGGTCCGTCTATATCAAAAACAAATGAGTTAAAATCGAAAAATATACCTCCAGCAGTGTATGATATATATAAGAAGCCTTTAATATTGAACCAAGGCAGCATGCAATGGCTTTTCGACCACGAAGGTCGAAGATATCTGGACCTCTTCGGTGGAATCGTCACCGTGTCCGTGGGACACTGCCATCCGTATGTATTTAATTTACTTACTGTTCTTTTAGAAATATTTCTTTTATATGCCCAGCAGTGGACGTTTTATAGCTGGAAATAATTGTGATATAATATACATTTCTTTAGTTTTCCCTAAGTGAGCATCTGTATAGTGTTACAATTTAATATCTTAATTATCTACACAAATAAATAAAACCGGTTTGTCTGTTTGTTATATTAAAATTAAAGCTTTTTACTACATGCATATGAATATATATACGGTGCATATATCAGAATTACATTTTATTGAAAATGATAATGCACCCGAGTATGTGTAGAAAGGTCTTAACCAAGTGCGATGAATATGATGTATTCATATATGAACAAAGATTATTTACAATTTACACGAGTAACGCAACGGCAACGATCACAAGATGGCGTCCGAATTCAAATCGGCGTTCGAATTTGAATTCGAACTTTAAATTATACATAAAAGTATTGTTGGCTGTAGTGGTCAGCAATACAAAGCGAGACTGGTAATGCTCGCAATACTCAGGACCAAATCGGACTGGTAATCGAGTGAACATACGGGGCTGATTTTCCCTTAAAGCGTGTATATATGTATGCATGCATGTATATAAGTACAAATAACAATCACGTTACATTATAAGTAAATCTTTCTGCATTTTAGTCACGAAAATTACTTTATTTGCGACACAATGGTATGACCGTGTTAAATTCTTTAGTTAAATCACAATTTATTAAAAAGAATCGATAAATGATTTAGTCGATCGTTTGACGTTATTGGCCTACATTTTTTTATCGATCTCAGGGCTGCCAGTGTCATGTTTTTTTTAAATTTATTTATATAGAAGACTAATTACTGTAGATAATCAATAATAAAAATAATTGGAAGTCAGTTATGAGTCTTCAATTATAGTATTGTGGTGGAGGCAATGTATATAAGTATTTATTTGTCGTTATAAATTACGGTTTTATTATTAAACGGTTTTATTTAGTTCGACTCGTACGGAATTTATTTGGATCAAAATTAGAAATTGAAATTTAAGCACCTTCCCGTTGTCAGATTGATCTGAAATTTGGTACACACATTCAATTTAGATGACAATACAATATAATAAAATCAATAACATTATAAATCTAAGATGGCCGCCGATACAAAATGGCGGATTACGTATTTTTCCTTAACCCCCTCAATATGAGTATCAAATGTAAGGGCTACACTAGTAAAACACGATGATTATGTCAAAATTTAAAATTCAAGATGGACCAGCGTCCATGGAACAGCTTCCAATATGGCGGACTAGGTACATATTTTTCCACGACCACCACAATATGGGTATCAAAAAACCGTTTAACTTAAAAGTTTTTTAAATGTATTTATTCTAATGTATCCATACTGGTAATTGAACGAAATTAAATTGAACTGAATTATATAATATTGTTTTTTTTTTTCAGAAAAGTTTCGGCGGCCTTGCACGAGCAGATCGACACGCTTTGGCACGTCACAAACATCTACCGTCATCCGAAGCTCTATGAGTACGTCGAGAAATTGACTTCCAAGTTCCCGGGAGACTTGAAGGTATACTTGCTTGGTTTCGGTTGAAGTTGATGCTGTTAGCCCGGGGGCTCTTACAGCTTCATCGGAACTGAGTTCACGGAGCGGAAGGGTCCGTGAACTTAAAAATAAATCAGAAGCGGGACAGAAGTATTCAAGTTGCACGATGACGTTCGCACGTATCAAACCGCTCTACCCGTGTAGAGCTGTGTAGTGTTGGCAGTGGCGTACCTAGGGGGGGGCGGTGGGTGCGGTCCGCACCGGGCGGCACTTACCTAGGGGCGGCATTTTTTAAATTCACTTATAGTTGTAAAAAGCAACATATTCATTTCATATTTATTTTCTTTCTTGAATAATAAATTAAATTATCTTCGTTCTACAATGAGTCAATTAGGACCAAAAACTCTTGCAATATTGCCAATAGAACAAGAAATTACAAATAATTTTAATTTTGAGAGCATTATACACGATTTTTCTAGTATGAAAGCTAGAAAGAAGAGTAGATATTATATAAATATGTTTACGAGTGCATACACATATGTCTAAAAAAATTTACTTTGTGTATTAATTAATATTGATTAAATAACTTAATAATTTATTTATGTGTATCAATTTATAAAAAACCACTATTTGATTGAATTATAATAGAAGGGGCGGCAAATTGGAGACCGCCCCGGGCGGCAAAAGTTCTTGGTACACCACTGAGTGTTGGTGTTGTGTATGCGGCTTGGGACGGCATCGTGCACCACAGGCGAGCCAAGTATGTGGCGCCTGCCAGTTGCACGGGGACGTTCCACGTTGTTAAGACTCTTTGCGGACGCTTAGAGCTTTGACAGGGTGTGTTGCTGGAGTATTAGGGTTGCGGGTTAGGACGGCAGCGTGGACCACAGGCGAGCCGAAGAGGGATCCGGATCCAACCTCGGTTCGCCCACGCTGTTTGCGATTATGTAGCGGGCGGTAATCCCCTAAGAGCGGGCGTTGTGATGTAGTGAGTAGCGTTTTGTTCTATTGTGAATGACGCGATGTCCTATGCAGAGAGTCGCTGGTGGGAAATTATAATTAATATCTATTTGTGCACTAACAAATAACTTCGCTAGTTGGATGAGAAAGAACAATGAATAAACTATTAAACGGTTTAATTTAGAATTTAGCACAGAAAATATAGAAAGAGATAGAAACAAATTTTAGCAAAAGAGAAAAACATTAAATAAATAAAACGATTTTACGGCAAAGCGAAAGAATATAATGTAAGGCATGTCGTTGCAAATGAATTAGCAAAAATCGGGGTAGCTAGAAGCGTGCGTCTAGCGTCCGTGCATAACTAATAATGGCGAGCGGCCGGCGCGGAGATAGCCGAAGTTAACCGATGCGCCTGCGCAGGCAATAAGCGTAATGTAGATGCGATCTTTGCGTTACTAAAGGTACGATTTACGGTGCGCCTTTTTGGTAACGAGATTTTGAGTTATATAATTTTTAAAATAAATGCCTGAACAAAGAAATAAGATTCAGAAGAGATTCCGAGAGGCACTCGACGAAGCGTCAGGGATTCTAGTCGCGTTCAGTTTTGCGTTTGGGATCGTTCAATAGAAAGTCACCACGTCTATCACAAAGGTGGACGACGACGATCTTAAGCTATACACTTTACTTTGAGCATCATGTCTGTCTATACCATTAAAATTTAAGAGTGAACATTGCCAAAAGACGTTGCCTGATCTTTAACTCCTAGAAAATTAATTTAGACTTAAAAGTGATGGAACTATTCTTCAACAGGTGGTCTATTTAGTGAATAGCGGAACAGAGGCCAATGATCTAGCAGTGATACTGGCCAGATCGTACACAGGTCATCGAGATGTGATCTCTCTACAGAGCGGCTACCACGGCTGTTCAAGTGGCATCATAGGCCTTACCTCCACGCGGGCCTACAGGAACCCAGCTGTTATACCTTTGGGCTTCTATAATGTAAGATGTCATTGTCAAACTAATGTCACTGTCAAACTTTTGTCACTGTCAAATTAATGTCACTGTCAAACTAATGTCAGTGTCAAACTAATGTAAGAAGTTTATTTTAACACAAAGATACCAATGACAGATTTGTTAAATAGGTATCGTTTTTCTTTCAGGCTCTCTTACCAGACCCTTACAGAGGTATCTGGGGAGGATGCAGGGACTCTCTCTCGCAAGTACCTAACTCCTGCTCCTGTCCATCAGACTGTGAGAGCTCCGATAAATATGTTCATCAACTAAGTGAGGTAATGAAAAGTCAAGTTTTTTTTATTTATGTTTGAAACCTTTGTGGGATTCTTCCAAGGATACTAATCCTAGGAACTTTACCCACTGGGGTATTGAGGTAATAGCAACACGGAGTCCGAAGTAGAAGTGTATATATATAGTACCCGGTGATAAATAATGCACGACTTTTGGAAAGTAACAATCGGCTAATTCCGGCTTCGTAGAACGTTAACTCTGTCGCACGAAATACAAACAGTCCGGTATCTATTAAGAGCTGTTAAAACATCTTATGTCCCCCGTTATTGGGAGCCTCACGTACATTACCCTGTCGTGGATACGCAGGGATCATTTATTAAGTAATTTATTCACTTTCTAATTTTATTTTCTCGCTCTTCTCTCGTCCTTCTCAATTTCTCTCACTCATTCCTATTTTTTTTACGTAATCTTTCATTCATTTTTACTCTATTACCATTCATATATCACCACTTTTCCTTCACCATTTTATCCTGAACAGCTTTTTTACAATTTTTATTTTAATATTCTATCTCTACTTTTTAACGTTTCCGCTTATATATATATCACGATTTTTAATGCTTATTAGCATAAAGCCTTTTTATGGTCCACGCTATTGGAGTCTGTCGTACCCCTATCTTATTTATGGCATAGGGACTTTTATTTTCTTTCAAGAATTTTATCATATAATACTTTTATTTCCGCACTCTTCTTTCATTTATTTTATGTTCTTTCGTAGTTTTCTTTTTTCTTTCTACACCTTTCCCTTTTATTCGATCCTTTCATTCCTCACCTCGTTCCTCAATTTTACATTTCCTTATCTTTTATAATTTTTTTTACACATTTTGTTCTATTTGCATTTCCTTTTATTTTACGTTTGCTATTTTATTAACTACATTTATTTTTATATTCCAACTTTTGTTTCTATTTATTACTTTTACCGCTACTTTTCTAGTCTCTTCTCTTCGTCATTTAAAGAATTTTTTTAAAGCCTTGTCCAGCTGTGGACGTTTTTTTAACTGAATGGTGATGGTACATTATTTTTAGCTTTTGGAGAACTCCACACCCTCGGGTCGAGTGGCCGCCCTCTTCGCGGAAAGCATCCAGGGAGTCAATGGAACTGTTCAGTTCCCGAAAGGTTATCTTAGAAAAGCGTGTGAAGTTGTGAGGAAACACGGCGGCGTGTTTGTGGCTGATGAGGTGAGATTGACTTTCAAAACTTTATTTTATTTTAAGTCAAAGCCAAGTTGAAGTATCTTTATTATATAAGATCATTACAATCTTTAATCTTCAGTTTAATATTGTTGGGGTAAGTTCGTAAAGCGCCATCTATTGAGGAGAACTAACAACAAACTCTACAGGGCCAGGATTTTTACTTTAAATTAGACATTTCATTTAAAAATACATTTGCGAACATTTTAAAACCGAATAAACTTTTTGCAGAGATTTAGACTAATATAAAATGAATTCAATACCTAAAGAGCCGATTTACTTTGCTCTCTGCGTACTATTATACCACAATGCAATCGCCAACCCACTTATAAATCTTTGGGGGAGGCCTATACCTAGTAGTGGGCGTTTGTACTACTAGAAGTATTTAGTCTTTCGTATTCCAGTAGAAAAAAAAATAATTAATGTATATTCCAGAGTGATCATTTCATACAGGTTGTTCAAAAAAGCTTCGTAGCTTTTGTCTTACAAATAAGCTATACCTTCGCATAATATTAAAATTACACCTTGTATATATATTTATATGCAATGTTTTAGGTGCAAACTGGGTTCGGCCGCACCGGTGACACGTTTTGGGGTTTCGAAAACCAAGGCTTTACACCGGATATAGTAACATTGGCTAAGGGAATAGGAAACGGTTTTCCGATGGCTGCGGTGGTCACCACGAGTAAAATCGCTGCTGCTCACACACAGGCTTCGTATTTCAATACATTTGGTGGCAATCCACTCGCGGCAACCGCTGGAAAAGCTGTTTTGGAAGTGAGTACAATCTATATATAACTGAATGTGTGTTTGTCCGTCTGTATTCGATAGATTCAATCGCCATGTAATATAAGTATTAGTTTATTTTTGAGGTATCAAAACTGCCTTTTTGTTTAGATTTTTAATTAGATGCATAACAACATACACATAGATATATATATATATATATATATATATATATATATATATATATGTGTGTGCGTGTGTGTGTATTTGTATATGTATTTGTTATTATATTACATTCTTTAAAGATTATTTTACTTTCTTTTCCTTTTATTCCTGTACTCTTCTATCATTCTTCGTATGATCTATCTGTCCTCTTCTTTCATTCTACAATCTTCTATCTTTAATCTTTTTAACAGTTATTTCCGTGCATTAATCGCCTCACTTCCTTCATCTCGTTCCTCAAATATCTCAGATCCGGGTTATATCACATTTCTTTACTTCAATTTATTTTGTGCTATTTTACATTCTTATTTAATCTGATCATTTCTTACGAATTATCACAACATTGTTTTGGGTTTTTATTATTTCTTCCTAGTTCTTTAGATTCCAGTTTTATTTTTCTTTTCTCTACTTCCTTATTCAGTTGCTTATCTTCCTTCAGTTTTATTTATTTTTATAGCATCCTCTTGCTGTAGCATTTTAGGAACGCTGGCCTATCATGTCTATGTAGAATCTACTCTATTTTAAAAACATTAAACTTATACTTGTTTCACGGGTGACGTGAAACCGTTCGTGCACCTACTTCTTCTTCCTTCTTCTTTTGGTGTCGAAAACAAAATTAAAAAATTATGGAAATAAAGGCACGTATGGTAACTTCTGTGGTATGAAGATACTAAAAATATATTAATTTGTATTTAACAAAATAAAAATGATCTAAGATAAGTAAGGTAAAGATCTTTAGACATAATACAAAATCATAACTTAAGAGATATAAAACTTTAGGTAATCGAAGAAGAAGGTCTTCAAATGAGTAACAAGATCGTGGGCAAATACTTCATCGAGCAGTTAATGCAGCTGCAGAAGGTCTACCCTGTGATTGGAGACGTGCGGGGCAAGGGTCTGATGCTAGCCGTGGAGCTGGTGATCCCTGGAACGAAAGAACCGATGTGCGCGGAGGACTTTCAGAATATTTTCGAAACCATCAAAGATCTAGGAATATTAATAGGACGCGGTGGAAGATGGAATAACGTATGTATAAACATTTATATAGGTGTAAAAGCTGTAAACGGCTAAATTTATAGCTCATTTATTAGCAAAAAGCTATAAAGAATTTATATCTATTTCCAATCACCATGTATAAAGTGAGCACTCTGAAATATATAACGATAATTTGTTTTTCTATAGAAATTCGACAGGGTAATAAATTACGGCAGTACAAAGTCCGCGGTAATACAAAGTAGAGTGTGACAGTGGTAGTCGAGCGGTAGAGAACTGAACTGGGTTCTTTTCCCGGGATACAATCTTATGTAATTCACACTTTATGTGTGCATTAATTATATGGGATTGTTATTGATCACAAACAAGGAGGATTAGATTTTAGAGGATGCACAGCAACGCCCTCTACGTCCTGCAATCAATATATATAACCAAATATCTATTACCAAAATAAAATCAAATGTTGAAAGCTAAAAATTTTTCGCAAAATTAATCTATAATAATCGATTAACTTCCGCTTCGTAGAGCGTTATCTCTGTCGCACGAAATACGACTGACAAAACGTCACATAGGTAGTGTAAGACAGAGATAGTGCTCTACGAAGCCAGAATTAGCCGATTGTCTCTTTCCATAGGTTGATGTGCCATATTTATCGCCGGCTACTGTAATTACGTACTAAAACAGAAACTTTTTTTTTTTCAGCAACAATTTATTATTTTATTATAAGATCAGAAAAGACATAAGTATTTTTTTCCCTCAGGTTTTAAGAATAAAGCCTCCGATGTGCATTAACAAGCAGGACGTGGACTTCACCATATCAGTTCTAGAAGACGCATTTAAAAGGCATCAAAACCAAAAATAAACTTTAATTGTTTCGTCAGTATTTCCTCGATTCATTGTGTTCGTTTTGTTTTAATAAAAATGTAATCATGTTTGAATTAGTTTTATTTGTATGTTAATTATATAAAGAATTGTTGTTCATGATCTTTTTAGATTTTTTTATCATCATCATGCCACCCAAGACAACCGGTCCTCGGTCCTAGTGGGGGAACTTACCCACGCTGCATCTACCACCTCGTTATGGTCACTCGATTCCATTTACAATATATATAGCATTTTACATTGTCAATTTCTATTAAAGCAGGGGTGAACAACCTTTTTAGTCGAGCTAATGTAAATTTATAATTATGTTGGCGGGCCGCACATTTTAACACTTATTAATAATTTATAGAACTATATCTTTAATAAATTACAGAATAAAAAAAATATAATGTTTAATGAAAAATATAGATTTCATATACAAACTTTAAAATTAAATAAAAACAGTAAAAGAACAAAAAAACGTTTTACTTGATAATTATAATTAAAAATGTAAGTAAAGGATGCAGCTTTCCAGTCGTGTATCATTTAGTTTTGATTAGTGGTTATTTTTCATAAATTCCTTAATTAGAAATTTTCAATTTTTCGCAAACACATAATCCCGAATAGCGACATCGTTTTCTTTGCATTTCTCGTCAAAAACGGAAATTTTTTAATGATCAAATAAAATTTATAAAAATTTTCGATGATTACGAGGAAAATATATAAATACTTTTAATTTGTAACTGAAGAGTAACTCGTTAAAAATTGTTTTAATCTAGTATATACTATAATTTTAGTACAACAATGATATGACAGAAGCGGCCAGCCAGCAGCGCGGTGGCGGTAGTTATCAAATGCGAGCGCCCTATAGCCGTCCTATTTTTCGAACATTTTGTTCCAACTATAAATAAACCCTTTTTCACGTATTAAAGTTTAGAAGCGGCCAGACAGCGCGGCAAAGTTAATGTTTATAGCCGCGGGGGTTTCACGACGGGCGCTACACGAGCTAGAGCCGTCTCTGGATATACCATAATCATTACGCTTGGTAGGTTTTTTTTTCTCTCGTTCGCCTGTGTAATCTATGACACAGACTTGGTTCACGAAATATTTTAATCAGTGATTTCTTCATTATTTTTCTTCTTGCATCTTTTATGAGTTGATATACCATAATCGTCACGCTTAGCGTTGGCGATCGCGGTGTGGTATTACAGTACTCAGAAAATACTGTTGCCCATCCTGTGGAAATTTGTTAGTAAGCAGTGGTATAATTAATACGTAAATGTAACATAACATTATATCGAAACCGCGACCTACGATCGAAAATCTCAATAATTCTATCGATGGGCTACGACTGCTCATATATTGCGTATTTAATTACAACTTGATACTTTGGCTTACAATTTATTTTATTTTGACATCTTTTGTCAAAAAAAGTTGACATTTCTATATGTCATCTTTACTTTAAAAAAATATGACACGGCGGTTAAATTTAAAATCCTTTTACCTATTCCAGAAAAGATTACAAAAAAAAAACAAACGTTGTTTTGTTTTTAAATAACAGCATTACTTTTTATCCAGCTTTACATTGTGTAAGTTGCTCGTTTTGTCGTCTACCTTCATTTATATTATAATTTAAAACCGATTAGGATGAAATTTTAGTATACTGACTGTTTAATGCTTTAACTTTTATATTGTCGTAATAATTTGTTTTTTCAGAATTTGAGAATAAGTCCTCCTGTGTATATTAACAAAGAAGACGTGGATTTTGCAGTATCTGTTCTCTAAGAAGCATTTAAGCGTCATAAATCTAACTAATGATACTTCGCAAATCTATTATAAGTGTATTAGTTGCTTAATTATGAATGACGGTGAATGAGTTTAATATTTTAAATAAAGTTTGCGAAGACCCTCGAATTTCTTTCATTGGTGCTGCTTAAGTTATAATCTTTTTCAAAGCTATGAATACAAAGCTGTCCTGTTATCTCTTATTTATTATTATTTTATGGTTACGCCATTTTATGCTTAAAATGCCGATTAATGGCAAATAACTCTTATATTAACACGGCATAAAGGACGAAAAATAATATACTAAACATAATATTTTAAAAATAATGTATTTTTCAGTGTTTAATTTTACTTTTCAACAGTAAAACCAATACGCAATTAAAGTTATTCATATCCCTTTCATTAAAAAGTTAACGCAAAAAGGAACAGTCTTAAAAATGTTCTTGATCTTTTTTATGACATACAATAGTTTTTACTTAAGCAGATCTCTGCATAAAAACTTTTTACCCAAATTTCTGAACGCCCTTATGTCTTTCTAAGAGAATTTGTGATTGTCAGTGTCAAAGACCAAGAATGTCAAAATATTATTAATTTGACTTCTTCCTAAAAACGCATAATCATAAAACTATTTTAATTAAATGACTAGAAGATAAAATGGTATTTAAATGTCAAGAGGACAGTTTTTTAAAAGAGGTACTAAGCAGTAATTAAAATGCGCGAAATTTAAAAATAACCACCTCCAACTTACAAAAATAAACTGCTAATAATATTTTTAATCACCGGTGATAATTATATCAGTTTGTTATAACATAGCATTAATTCCGTAAATAAATGCACGTCGTCTGGAGAGCAGTCGAATTTAGAAACTAAAGTATATAAGTTACATAATTCATATTAAAACCAAGTAAAGAAACTCGCAACTAATTCAATAAACACAAACACGATTTTCATTACTAGTATTTGATATCGTGCTCAATGCACAAATACGGTGTCGCCAAAAGTCGATTTTAAACATGTTAAAATCCACATAGAATGAACTCCCCTATAAAGCATACTTCAAATTAAAGCTACATGAGCTCTAAGTGTGCCTTGATCTAAGAGGTCGCAACCAATAAGGGCATAGAAATCCCTGAAACTATAAAATGTGTTTACTTTCAATATATTTTTATAACTTTTTAATTTAATACATGATAAACTACTACTACTTACTATTTATTTCTTATCTTTATTTATTTCTATTACAATATTTAGTTTGTCTTTTCTATGTCAACTATTCATTGAATAAATTGCTTTCTACATAAATTATCTGAAATTTCAATTAACAGTTTACCAGCAAAGTGTTGAAATGTGAGCAGACCAAAGAGCCAATTGTTGATTATGGCAAAGTAACAAAGTTTGAAGGCTATCAAGTAGTCTTAGAAAATACAATATTGTTTCCTGCTGGGGGTGGTCAGGTAAATAACATCCTCTGAATATATCTGTACATGTATAAAAATTAAATGTTTTTATATATAAATTATTCATAAATATCATTGCAAATCTAGTCAGGAATAGCATTTCATTTAAAGTTAAACATGCTATGCAATTTCTTATATATTATGCATCAGTTATAAGTAAGTAACATTTTTTTTTTAATTTTTTTTCTATACTTTTTTAATGTGCAAAGTTAATTTATACATTTTTGCACTATTTTTGTTTTATTTGCAGTAAATTTGTTTTGCTTTGGGCGCCTAAAATCCTGTAACTGATCCTGATTTAATCATTGCTCTTAATTTAATGTAATTTTTTCCCTGTCATCCTTTTTCATTCTAAAATTTTATTTTTATGGCATTTGATTACCAAGGTATTTACCTCTACTAATCAAAAACCATAAACTACCAAAATTACTGATTATTTACATGTTAAACATTTATTAAATCATTTTTAATTTTACTGCACAACTAAGAACATTATTCGATAACTATAGAAATCATCTGATCATCTTCAACTGCTGGATATATGCCCTCTATGAGAGCGGCCTGTGAGAAGTGGCCTTAATCCAAAATCAAAACAAAAAAAACATTGCATATCCAGTTTTTGTGTAGACATTATAAAATATCTGGACATGTAGAGATAGAGATATAGAGAAAGAGAGACAATATAGAGTAATTTATATCAAAGAAATTATAATTAATTTTAGCCCCATGATGTTGGTTGGCTGAATCACATTGAAGTGCTCCAAGTGATTCGTAAAGGTGATGAAGCAATCCACTTCACAAAAGAACCAATTCCGATTGGTACATCAGTAACACAAAAGATAAACTGGGATAGAAGATTTGATCATATGCAGCAACATTCTGGTACGTCTATTTAAATTAAAATATAGGTTTTATTAAAACACAAATCAGTTTTTACTTGTAGATATTGAATATCTTGAATGTAGCCATATTAATTGGTGCGAGAATTGCCATAATTATTCCACAATTTGCTTGTATATATAATTTATGTACTTAGTGTTTCTATAAATATTGTTAGAAAGAAAACAAATCTTTTATTGTACATAACATTTATTACTATTACAATGTGTTAGTTTACACATACCACTTATGGAAAGATTGTTTTATATTTTTATTGAGCATTTATTATTTTCAATAGGGCAACACCTTCTATCGGCAATACTTGAAAAGGAATACTTACTACCAACCACCAGCTGGTGGTTGGGTGCTGATGAGAGCTTTGTGGAACTAGATTCAACAAGTGTGGGGGAGGATGTCATCAAGAAAGCTGAAGCGAGGTGTAATGATCTCATCCGGGATGCTGTTCCAGTCAATGTGAAGTTCTGTAAAACTGATGATCCGGACTTGGATGAGGTAACATAGATATACAGGGTGATTTTAGGTGTAAAATCTTTATAAATATGAATGTATAACATAGAAAATAAAACTTTAAAGCTCTTACACCTGTTTTCGGACATCCTGTATAAAGTGATCACTCTGAAAATTGTAATACTTATTTATTTTTTAATTGGAATATGTCAGACCTTCTGACAGTACAAAGTCTGCAAATGCGCATGCGCAATTACAACCGTTAAATCACTCAACACGTGTTTCACCCCTCCACGGGACATCCTCAGGAGTAATGTTACACCGATTAGTGCCAAACACAGAGTCACATTTATCAGCGGGCTGGCGGGTGGTGCGATTTACTGCACGACTACTACTGCATTGGCGGAAGTAGCTATTATATATTGGTCCTTTTCTTACTTAGGATGGACTTCCGCAAAATAACGCCTGAATCCATTAGATACTTGAGACTTCTTTAAACCTGCTACGTGGGTCATCAGCAAGCATCGTACCAGGCCCCTTTCCTTCCACGAGATGGATCAGGCACTAGAACCGTGAATAGTATGGTGGGAAGTTATGTTACGAACTCAGTTAATACTTATAATTTCCAGGCACATACAAGAGGTCTACCAAAAGACTGCATGGACACCATCAGGATTATTTGTATTGGCAGTATTGATGAAAACATGTGCTGTGGAACTCATGTGTCTAATCTAAGGTAGGTTTTGAGTAGTTCCAGGTCTTTCATTAGTGACATTTGGTAATATGAAATACGAAAAATATGGCAACACAAAATATATTTTAATGTTACTAAAAGACATCTTTCTGAGTGGAAATTAGATTCGTACATTGATATACATCAATCCCACATTTTGCGTCGTTATTTTCTAAAAAAAACACGACGCAAAATGATTTAAGAATTATAGCAAAAGACCTAAAGATCGAAGATAGGAAAATAATTTTTAAAAACAAAATTTTAAAAAATAAACAATTAAAAAACTAAAGAAACGTATTTAATTAACACAAACTATTCATTTGGATTTTATGAGAAATAAAATTAAAATTTATCACTTTCTGATGAATACATAGTGGCTTTTGTCGTAAGTCGGCTTTTTTACACAAAAATTTGGTCCAATATTTGCTGAACAGTTTTTTTTATTGTAAAATAAACTTCCCCGTAGCAGTTGATATTCGTATTTGCCGTCAAATAACTCATGACTGCATTGTGCATCACTTTGTTGCACGACTGCCACTGCATGTGCGGAAGTGGCTTAATATTGGTCCTTTTCTTACCAAGTATAAGCAGTTTTCTTTTATGAATTTGATCACTCTTTGGGTGTCTTATCACCTAAAAAACTGCACCGATGAAAAAGTCACATGGATAGCAGCGCAAGTCAGGTCAAAAACAAAACTTTAATATAAGCTATAAGAATATAAATACTTACTTTACAGTCAATTACAAGTAATTAAATTGATCGGCGTGGAGCCCGGCAAGAAAGGAAAGACAAACTTAAAATTCCTCGTCGGCAATAGAGTAACAAAAACATTCCAGAAGATGTTGGACAGGGAGAAACTTCTTACCGGTTTGCTGAAGTAAGTGTAATGCTTTATTTACATAAACTTAATATACATGATACTTACGTTCAACTTAAATTTAACTTCGTAAAACACTGAAACATTTCGTCTAAGATACCGCAATATTTGAAGACGAAGGTCTTTGACCTGAGGGGTGGTCGTCAGTACAGGCCCCTCGTTCCGTAATAGATAATTCGATGTAAAGAAAAACACTTGCCGGATGGTTAACTTATAATATAATATCACAGAACAATAAATCTCAAGAATTACAAGTATTTCCTTTGTTGAACAACGTTTGTAGCGACACGTCCGGTCGGTAGCGCGGCGCGTCAAAAAGAGAGCGGAAGTGCCGAGTGTAAGAAGGGACATATAAAATGCAAATTTGGGTGCGTTCTAATGAACGCCACAGACCAATATCTGTTGCCGATGATGACATACGAATCCGTGTCGTGGTCGCTTATGATGATGAAGCAATCAGAGAGCAATGCAATGGATTCGTAGAAGAACCAGTCACTGATGTAGCTCTAAGAATTGCTCTTATGAATTGGTAGTGGGCGTAGCACATCGCTTGGAGCAGGTAGACACGGCGTGGGTAGCCTTCCTCCTAGGTGGACCGAAGGCATAAGGATCATGGGAAGTCGCTGAATGCGGGCAGCCCAGGACCGGTCATCGTGACAGTCTTTGGAGGAGGCTGATGTCTTGGATTTGGCGTCTATTAGCTAATATGATGATGTACAGGATATAATACGAAGAACTGGGTATAATAAGTAAAAGAGAAAATTAGCAGAGGGAGTATTTTTAAGCGAATATATGAACTAGCTTCGCCGACATTTTTTTATGATTTTATGGAGTACAAGATATGTAATGGATTCAGGCGTTACCTTGCAGAAGTCCATCCTAAATAAGAAAAGGACCAATATATAGCTACTTCTGCTTTGTATTTTGTTTTTCCTACGGCATTTTTTTTCTAGCCGAAGTAGCATTATATTATTACTTTTCTTACTGAGTACAAGATAGTTTTGAGGAATTCGAACACTGCGGCGGTTTTTAATATTTATACAGGATGATTGGTTATAGGCGCGAAAAGGCGGGTGAATGTATAACTCGTTTGCTTTCAATTAATGTATGATATTCTTAATTCAAAAATTAATGGTATTAGAAATAGAAACGTAATGATAATATAGTTAAAAAATGAGTTTTAAAATTCTGATTACTACATATATTAATAAAATTAATTATTTTTTTCCTTCTGTCCCTGCAGGCTTTGACTGCCAAAAGTTATCGGCCTGTGACATTCAAATACAAAAAATTAATTAATGTAAAATATTTCAGAATGATCACTTTGTACAGTTTGAACAAAAATCAGAGTAATAGCTTTATACCATTTTACTAATGAGATATATGTTCATCTCTTAAAAGATTACAGTGCCTATGTACAATCAGCTTACATTTAATTAAAATAGTAATAATTTGAAATTTCATATTTTCAGAAACGAACCTAACAAACATGAAGAATTAGTTTCCAAATTACAGAAAAACCTTAAAATAACCAACAAAAACCTCCAGAATGTTCTGTCAGAGCTGGCTCAGTTGGAAGTGGAAAGAATTAAAAATACTCAGCCAAAGCCAAAATATGTGTTTATGTGTAAAAAGGAGGCCACACCGGACTTCAACCGTGCAATCTGTAAAGGGTTAGATGGTGATGGCCTGTTCATATTCCTCGCCTCCATCGACCCTGAGAAGCCGAAGGAAGGTCAGATTGTCATTCAAGGTCCGGAAGAACAATGTAGTGTACTTGGACAGCAGTGAGTATCCTCAGTGCATTAACCCCTAATAGCCTGATTTATGAAAGTGATTTTTTTTAATATTACTGTGTTTGCTTGAGGGTCTAGATGAAGGGAAAAACAGATTTTTTTTTAATTTCGTTGGAAAGAATATTACACAACAGTAAAATACGTACAGCCAACCTATAAAAAAACTAATGGTAATGTGAACATTCTGTTTAAAAGATTGGTATCAAAATTGAAACTCTAGGCTATTAAGGGTTAAGACGAAAGTCAACGAATGTGTTTCCAGTAATGATCCACGGCATTAGTGATATCACTGCAAGCCTCATTAGAAAACTTAGTCATTCAAAGAGTTATGGAGAGGGTATGCTTAGAAATGAAGGTCCGTAGATGAAAGAAAGTATCCGATATAGCCTAGGAGATAGGCATGTTGAAGTGATAATAGGCAGGACATAAAGTTCAGAACACATGGCCGCTGGGTCATTGAGGTTCTGGAGTAGAGATCAGATTCGTAAGCGTAGCTCAGGAGGGTTCCAAGAAGGTGGACATACGACCTTGATAGATCTTCATATATCTACATTACTATAAACATACTATCTAGGGAACTAAACATTATTTATACTTCTACCTTTTCCATACTATAGTAGTCTGTAAGAGAGACTCTGTTTAGCACTAATCGGTGTAACATAACTCCTGAAGATGCCCCGTGGAGGGGTGAAACACGTATTGAGTAATTTGGCGATGGCGGTTGTGTGATTCGCATTGTTTGCCGCATACGCATTTATCAGCGGGCTGGCGGACAGTGCATTTTATTGCACGACTACTACTGCATGTGCGGAAGTGGCTAAATATTGGTTCTTTTCTTACTTAGGATGGACTTCCGCGAGGTAACGCCTGATTCCATTAAATACTGTAAGAGATTGCCTTGTGTGATAAGATCATCTATTGTACTCTTTTGTTTATTATTATGAAACTATTTAAATATACTCTAGCCTTTATTATAAAGAATATAAAAATGTGTCCACTATATCACATGAGAAGAGCAATGACATCTTACGAATAAGCCATTGGTAGACGCTTGATGCAGGTCATTCCTATTGGATATCTATGGGTATCTTATGTCTAGGGCTTAACATCCTATTTGTAATGATGATGACGAAACAGTGACTTAAATAGTCTGTACTTTTTAATGAAGTATATACCGGAGCTTTTGCCGACTTATAACAGTTGCGGAGAATATTGTACACCAATACCTCGCTTTGCGTCGTTTCGTTTTTCGTTTTTTTCGAAGTTGCTTCGCTGCTTAATTAGTACTAATATTCACTGTGCGTCGTTAGATTTTCGAGGTTGCGTTGTTTTGGGTTAGAGTCTTTAATTTTCGTTTTTTTTTTATTAAAGATGCAACAATTTTGTTTGTCATTGCGCCATGCCATCAAAACTCGGGGATTCCCTTTCTAACTAAAAACGTAATTTGAATAAAGTTTTATTTTCACTTTGTTTTGCTAATTTTAGAGTTCAGTTTCAATTACGCAGTGTGCTTTTTTTTAAAAGAGAATAATAAATTTTTTCGTATTGTTTCTGGTTACAAAAAGGTAAATATTTTTCCAATTTATTTATTGGCAGAGTTATATTGTTTTTATTTTTTAAATGTTTACTTTGTTTAATTTTCTTTTCAAAGAATTGTATTCGTAAGCCTGGAACCTATCTTCGATCTTTACATGGTTTGCTATAGAAAATCTTAATTCACTTTGCGGCGTTTCAATTTGCGTCGTGTTTTTTTGGAACGTAACCACGACGCAAAGTGAGGTATTGGTGTATATGACTAACAGTGTAACAATGTCTTCAAAGATCCGCGCGCTTTGGTGTTTCATGTGACAGCTCTCTCTCTATGCCGCCTTTATTTATGCCCACCAACAAGATTTATAAACACATCTACCTTCAATAATAATTATTTTACATATGTATCTACGTTACAATAATATAAAAAAAAAACATCACACTGACATATGTGTCATGACGAGTTGATTGTTATTAAATAACTAATCCTTATTACTATTGTCTTAAAAGATGTTAGCCATGGAAGCTTTTACAGCTGCTTCGGTAATGAGTTCAGGAAACGGAAAGATTCGGAAATTAAATCTCGAGTTTGTCCGACGTCAAACGGTAGCGCGAGGCAATCGACTAATAACGACATCTATCGGTACCTACCAACACGACGTAAAAACACATTGTCAATTTTCAATAAAATATATGCATACACTTCGGGAAAGTACAAACCAAGATGGCGACCAATGAAAAGGAGTACATAAGACAATCCAGATTTTATAGTAATACAATAAAATAATTATTGTTTACTATCTGTCCCTACCCACTGTACAGCTAGAAGTATTTGGCCAGTAGCATTTCAATATAAAAATTGAATTATTATAACATTTTTAAGTGATCATAACAGGATTATTGCAAATCGGTGTAAAAACTTCAAAACTTTTTATTAACCAATGATATATATATTCACACATTTACAAGCTTTTACATCTATAATAAATACACCTTTAATTAAAATAATATTTTTCACCATTCATTTATGCCTTACTTTATTTTTCTTCACAACAACCTTGCTATCATCTTAGCAAAGGTATCAAAAAAATAACTAAATAATTTTCTTTATATAGATATTAATTAAAATTTTTCAGAATAACTGATCTATTGAAAGCGAAAGGTGCATTCAAACATGGTAAGTTTCAAGGTAAAGCGGGTGATATGTCAGGCATAAATAGATGCAAGAAGCTGGTCGAGGAATATTTTAATAATCTGTAATACAAATTGACATTACATGTGTTTTAACATATGATACTAGATGAAAATAAAAACAATGGTACTTTTCAAAAAAAAATTTTTTTCATTCCTTCGTTCCTAGTAACATAAAATTGTAAATACTTTATTGTATCTACTACATATATACACACAACATACAATCAAACCTTTTCTTGTGCTAGCACAGTTATTGTATATCAAAATCGCACAACTTCATATATGATATTTGTGTAAAGATATTTTCTTCTAGAAAATCACAACCTTAATAATAATCCTTTTTTTCAAAAATTTGAATCCATAAACAAAGAAATGCACTTTTTACTTTTTCAATTATCGTATAAATATAAACAGCGATAAATTTTAAGGATTACTGCTTTTTTAATATATGCTTGTATATATATCATAAAAAAATTAAACTGCAAAAAATCTCTTATTTGTTTCTTATAAATGGACTCAGATTTATTAATAAAATTCCGTAAACGTTATTGAACCACCATTTATTTAATTTTAAACACATTAAAGTATATAAAAATAAAAAGGTATATAATTCAATAAGGAAATATTTTAATGTCAATAGATTATTTTGTTTTCATTTAGGATATATCTGACAATGTGTATATACATAAACCAGTATTGGTAAACTTTTGTTGTAACGCTATATTTTGTAGTTTCTTTCTGCGCAGTGATGTCAAAAATATGTTAAAATTTTTGGCAGTCAATAAGTCATGTAAAAGTTCCAATATTTAATAAATTAATAATTTATTTTACTTTGCTATTCTGTTATATAGGTCCAGATATAAATTTCATTTCGTGAATAACTTGTGCCTTTTACGCTAAGTCAATTGTATACAAAATGTTACCATACAAAAAAAGGTTTGAGGGTACAAAGGTAATCAATAATTTATAACTTGTAACATTTTCATAACTACAAATTTAGAACATAAATAAAATTAATCATCATATAAATTTTATCATCAAAAACAATATTTTTGTAGTGGAGAATTGTAGCAATACAATAGAATTTTTTTTAAAATGTAGTTGATGTATGAATAAAAACACAATTTTACCGGCAGAATGCAAAAAGCGCCTGGTTTAAGATTCTTTGATAGTAGCCAAGCTTGAAAACTCCCAGTGGAGCCTCTTCTGTTGCTACATACTACCTTTTCACCAGATAGACTTTAGTCCAAGCACACAACACTGTTCTGTAGAATTTCAATATCTCGCCATAATGGTTCAAGTAAGCGCATATGTCAATTGGACAACTATGGTTCTCAATATAGAAAAATAAATTAGTCGAGTGGTTTAGAGCAAATTTGTAGAATTTATTGGTTCTGATTTTTCCATTACATTGAAGTGTTTACTTTCTATTATCAAATAAATTATAGAAGTATCCTAACACAGTATTAAGTAACTTTTAGGTGAATTTGATGATGGATGTGGTCCCTAACCACTGTGATAGCATCACGAGGGTTTCATAGGTAATGTGAACAACGCATACTCGGTGATGGGTTATCTAAAATAGCATGGAACAAAGGACTGTGGGTGATCTTTAACTTTGGTACCAGAGTCCTTCACACTCATATACATATAAAGACCACAGAGGTTGTTTAATTGGGTAGAAATCCCACATAACACTATTCCCACCCAGAGGCATGGTATCTTGAATATCCTGAAGTTTCTCCTTTGACAAAAAAGTATATACACCCAGTGATAAATATTGCACATCAAACCTTTGGAAAGAGACAGCAATTTTGGCTTCAAATAGCGCTATCTCTTTCACACGAAATACAAACAGTCCGGTATCTATTAGGAGCTGTTACAACACATATCATTTGTTTCTTTTGATAATTATTTTTATTCTTTGTAAAAAATACACCAGAAAAATAAAAAATAATAATAATTCTACTTTTCAGTTATTTCCATTTCATCATCTGTGCTCTCAAAGAGGTCAAGTTTTATTACAATGTCTCATTTTAACAATAGGTATAATGATGTTTATTATGTACAGTTGTAATTTTCCTTAATAATTAAATACGTAAACATAATGTGAACATGATTTCTTTATTTTATTTTACCACAAACTAAAGCTACCACTTACAGAAAAATTTAGCCGATTGTCTCTTTCCAAAGGTTGATGTGCAATATTAAATGCCGGGTACTGTACTAATAATCCTCCTTTCCTATCCAAATTACAATTAATCACTTTCACATATATTTGTACAATTAATGGAATCATTTAATTTTACTATTTTCATTATAAAAAGGCTTAATCATATTTTTGGACATTAATGTTAGACGCATTGATGCTAGCTATAACTTTTTCAATGCCTAGATTGGTCCAGTCCTGTGATAGGTCATCTAGGTAGTTGTCAAAGTCGACCAGATCCTTTTGTACATTATTATGGTAAAGATATGAGACAGTCTCCAACACATACGGAGATTCTGAAAAAGAAAAGATTTTTTATTTGTTACAAAGCCTATCTTTTGTACAAATTTTCTATGTGTAAATAGATATCTATTAAGAGTCTGGCTTATTTTTAAATATAAGCATTCAATCTGTTAAAAGAAAATTGGATGTAGCGTCCGTGTGCAATGAAACCCTGGCGCCCCCTAGACCTGACACCCCATTGTGTCTATAACTATTAACTTTGCCGTCGTAGCAAGAAAGTTTTTTCATATTCCAACAAGCTATTTTATAAATAGATATAGCTTACAGTATGGTATTACTGCCTTTATTCTTATGACCGCAGAATAACATCATTGTTTTTAAACCTGTAGCACACCTCTGTTATGAAACTAAGCAGCGAATCGCAATAGATTCCAAGACAATGCTCTTAACTGTCTCACAGACACAGATGGCGACGCCCGTGTGCATTCCATACCCTGCACTAAAGGTTCCGCCGCTGATAATGTGGTGTCCAACTTCAAAATATGCTTATAGTGGATTGGATCAAGTTAAATAATATTAATGTATTTAGACATGTACTTACGGAAAACCACTTTATTTGTATCTTTCAGTTTCCACTTCCCTTCACTGTACCTGTGTATTTTCATAGCAGGTGTCTCAAGATGAAGCATCACTTTTTTATTGTCCAGCTTCAATATTGATCCGGGAAAAAAATAATGTTATAATTACATACCCTAGTAAGAAGATATATGTATATAGAGAACATTAAACCATATAAATAATATACCACAGAATATATTTCCTACATTATATACTACAGTTATCATAAAGTAAGGTTAAAGTATTATTTCAAATTCCCAGGCATTAGGAAGTCAGGTATTTTTTTTCCAAGGTTGGTAGGACTGTCCGACATCATTTTGACACAATTGACTATTCAAACTGTTACGAGGACTGGAAAAAGAGTTGACAAAGGCATATTCTATCAGACAGAAATTACTTTGAAGGGTTTGAAATTGATTTGAAAGAATAAATAAAAAATTAACTTATCGTAAGCCAATTCATGTTACTCTTTGATTACAGAATTGCACTAGTAATTATTAACAATTTACTATTTTCTTTGAAATGCAGGCTTTTTTAAAATAACAACAAAATGTCTGTTGGCATTCTTGACTACTGGGCCAGCCTAAGCTAATAAAACATTTAACACAAAATAATAGAGACATTATGGAATTTAAAAATTTGTCTTTGGTTTATCCTATTAAAGTTATAAAGACAATTCTGAAGGAACTCACCACAACAAATACAGCAGAAGGGAACAGTTCTGCAATCTTTTCAGCTATCTTCTGTCCCGGGCATTTTTCAACTGTGTTATCTTTGAAGTTTTCACAGGCTGCATAATAGCCTGCTATTACTCGGTTATCTGCTTGTGCTACTGTGTCTATCTGAGCATTACACACACAAATTAATAAATGAAAATAGTTTATTTATTATTATACTGCCATAAACAATAAAACATTTTTTTTGTTTTTGCAGAAAATATGTGCTTTCACAAGCACATATTTTCTGCAGGACAAATTAAGGGCTTTTGGAAGAAAACCTTAATACTTATGAGGTTATGCCCACTTAAACTACTAAGGCAGTGAGGAATATGTTGATGTCTCTAGACTACATTCTAACCTTCAATGGTAAAATATTGTGGTAAGAGGTTCAACGCCGGATAGGAAACACGTCCATTCCACCCTGAATTTTCTTTAAACAATGATAAAAGCCCCCTTTTTTAGGGCCACTTAGAAATAAAAAGAAGAAATAGAGGCACTTGAAAATAGTTACAATTTAAGTTCGGATGCAATAGTCACACGATAATAAGAGACCATCAATTTTCATATCACTTGAAAAATCAACTAACCTGTGTCAATGCGACTTCGGCCATTGGCGAAAGGTAATGGCTGTGATGGAACAGTGGCACCGCGTCCACAATTTCTAAATCTTGATTTTTAACACCGTCTCTTATTTTCGATCCATCCGCTAGCAGTATACCATTTACAGCACAGTGAGGATATTTAACGGCGTGCAGGATAATTTTCGCATATGCGGTCGTTTCAAAGGAAACCTCACCCATTTTAATTAAATTAAAATATTATCTTCAATTTTTAATGTAGAAAATATATATTACAAATAATCTTACAAGATTAATTTGACAGCTTCAATTCACTATAAGTGATAAATGACATTGCGTTACAGCAATAATGTCTACAGATGACCAATGGAATATATATAAAAAAGTTTACATTTTTATGGCAATAAAAGCACCGCAAAGGAGTTGTTTACCTTATTTTTTGTTTTAAGTTTAGGAACTTCACCAGAATCTAGACGATAACTTGATTTTAAATAAATATTAGTAAAAAGGCTAATCGGAAGGGATCATTGCTTAAATTTGAAATGCTAAACGCATATTAAATACTATTCAACATGCATTTGGCATTCTTATCGATTCTTTCCTATCCTAACTGAGACTAGTTCTTCCATTGAGCTGCCTAAACTACTTAAAGACCTAATATTTGGCAAATCCAATATCCTGAATAAAGTGACAGCCCTGTGCCATAGTTTAAGGCGTCTCTTTATTTTACTTATTATTAATAAACAACTATGGCAGCTATCTACAGATTTGTTATTTTTTCGCTATTAAATACTTTCAGATTTAGAAATTTAAATTCAAACCTAAATTAAAAGATTAATTGCGAATGGTAATAATGTAGTCATCATGTCAGCTGTTAGATTTGACAATGGCATTGACACCATCAAACGACTGATGTAGGAAAACAAAGTAGGAGGAATGTTGTTAAATTATATTTAATCCTACTATTAAATCTTTTTACATTTTTTACCATGGATAAATACGATATATCTCAACTAACTGAATTTCCTCGTTTTGAATCTGAATCAAATCAAAGCGGTGTTACTACGTTTTTTAATAAACTATGGAAATTACCCCTATTTTCACCTAATGAGACTACAGAGGATTCTGAAAAAAGCGTTAGCGATAGGAAACAATCTGTCGTTAAACTGGACGACGCAAACAAACAGAATTATGAGGATACGAAAACAGAAGCTGGTAGCTATGCGGTCGAATTTGAAGCGAGGAGTTTGCCTAACGTACTGAAAAGGATTAGCAGTCTGGTTGCACTGGGTCCTGGGGTACGTGGAAATTTCACTGTAAAGATGTATGATCTTAAAAAATGATTCTTTTAAAATTGAGTGCATGATTAAAATATTTTTTTTTATTTTAAACCAATAATTTAACACTAATTTGTACCTAAATTTTTTGTATAATTAGAGTAAAGGGAAATGCTAAAATATTTTACACTTTACATTTAATGAAGTTCAGAATTACAATTTTATTTAAAAAAAATGTTTTTGTCTGTGAACATTACAAGCAATTAATAAATAACATTACATTAATAATGTCACTTCATAATCTAATTATCTTTGGTATTTACCAATTCCCACTAGACCTATATCATCATCATAATTTCTTCTGCTGATTCTGGTCATCCCTTAGACCATCATGATGACCATTTGGAAGTGGTTTATAGTCAACATTGTGGAGCATATTATTACTATTTGCAATGAGGGAATTGTGTCCCAATAGTGGACATGTAATGGCTGAAATATTTTGAACACTAATTGTTATTTTTAGAGGGACCAGAAAAATGTCATTTCTGTTGACATATTTTACTGAAAAACATATATTTTTACTGCTCTGGCATTGAAAATATGTATACTAGATGGCAAAACTTTGTTAAAAACAAAAGTGAATATTTTGTTGATTAGAAATGAAAACTTATAAATAATTGTTAAAACTTGTTAATGTAGTTATGTGAATTTAACTAAGAAAGCTACATTACTTTCCGGTACCTCTAATATGTTAATATACACTCCTCAAAAATGTACACATAATGGCTGAAATATTTTCAATAATAATTGTTATTATGTTAATATATACTACATCCAGATTACCTGTTTAATTATAACCCAAGTGAAGGTGCCCTCACGGGGGCCATAATGTCCACTGCATAAAAAGTCCACTCTATGAATGAATTAATTAATGTAATCATTTAGTTTCAGATATTGAAAATTTACTATTCAATATATATCATAGTATATAGTTGATAATAATTTTCTTCTTTGATATGGACACCTCTTTGTTTTTAAACCTTCTCCCGCATGAATCCCTTTGACTTTTTTCTGAAAATCATGCCTCTCAATGTAAGGTCAGCCAATTTCCTTTACCTGATTGGATCTCTCCATTTTGTTAACAGTGATGCCCACCTTTTTTTTTAAAAAGGTATGATGTACCCAGCCTATCATCACTTAATCTAAGAACCTGAAAAATGTTGGTAATGTGAAAAATCTCAATGGCTTAAATTAAATTTTAAATATGTAACTTTTCAGCAATTCATGGATCCATCATGCAATGATGGGTCTACAGTCCTAGAACCGACTTTTTTATACCAATCACAATTGTTACTTTATAACCAATCACAAGTGACATTTGCGTGAGGGTGACGGAAGATGTGTGTGATAGAGAAAGGTATATTTACATATACTGTTAGTTTTGTAGCATGAATTGCAATTGTGTCAGCCGGATGAAAAAAACACTTATAATTATTTATTGTAAGAATAAATTACAAATGAAACTTATATGTTAACTAATCTAACTGTCCACTTTGAAGTGTGAATATAAGGTGTCTTTCTTAAAAATCCCTCAGTAGTTAGTGCCTTGCATTCCCATGCCTTGAATGTTGGAATCTGTATGGATAGCACATTGTTGCCATATAAGAAGATTCCTTATCGATATATACGTATGTAACTAGTGCAGTAATCTAAGTGGCCTGTTGATATCGTTATAGTATCATATTTGTGATATTAGTGTTTTTAATTAAGTTATGTAATATGATCTTGGTCAGGTTAAATGCCTTCTCTTACTGATTCCACATTTCAATATTCTTACACCTGTCCATCAAATACTTCTGTGGAGTTTTGGACTATGTCATTTCCCCACCGTTTATGTGGCCTTCCAAGATCCGTTTCGCCTGTTATTTGTCCTTTCCATTGTGTAACTATCCTTGTGTTCTGCACAGTTTTAAATGCAGTAAAATAATTAAAGACTTATTTAACTCCAGGGTGGTACCAGATATGCTGACACTGAACTAGCTCGTTATTGGATGCCAGACGATATCTCGCGTGAATGTTACGAGTGCGCTGCACGCTTCGGTACCTTACGTCGTCGTCATCATTGCCGTGTTTGTGGACAGATCTTCTGTTCACGTTGTTGCAGCCAACGAGTTCCAGGTTACTTTATAGTTTTATTTATTCTTTGAAATAAGTTTTACTATACGCCTTTAAGACATTTATATTATTTACATTGAAATATATGTTTAGATATAGTATTATTTGTCCATATACTGGCAGATTATGATTGTTTATTTTATTGCGAAGGCAAAAAACTCTTTTGTTACTCCTTTAATTCTAATTTTACTATTTTTTACTGATGAAGATACATATACTCGATGAGACAGCATGATACCTTAGACCCAGGAATATTTTTAGATAAATTAGAATAAAAAATAGTTAGCCGATTGTCTCTTTCTAAAAGTCGATGTGCAATATTTATCGCCGGGTGTTGTAAAAGCTATACAGCTGTAATGAATCGTCCTGTATATATGTTTTGTGGTCAGGTCAGATATTTGGGTGTGCTGGTGGACTCCGTGTCTGCACGTACTGCTGCAATGTGGTGCTGAGCTACCTCCGCGAGAACGACGCTGCAGGAGATATATCTCCTGACCTTCGTACCCTCCAGGAGAATCTACAGGTTAGTGGAATATTATAGACACTATATACTTACTACTATATTATAATTACTACTATATTATAATTACTACAATATTATAAAGTGACACAATTAATTTTTATTTTTTATTTATTTATTCTTAAACCTTACAGTTGTAGATATACAAAGCAATCTTAAATATTTAATGGAATCAGGCATTACCCTGCGGAAGTCCATCCTAAGTAAGAAAAGGACCAATATTTAGCCACCTCCGCACATGCAGTGGTAGTCGTGCAACAAAGTGCACCGCCCGCCAGCCCGCTGATAAATGCGTATGCGGCAAACAATGCGAATCTCACACACACACACACATATATATATATATATATATATATATATATATATATATATATATATATATATATATACCCGGGTTCAATATTCCAGATAACATATTGGTATTCTTAATTATAGGGAGTAAACGCCGCATAAACTGATGTTAAAAAAGTGATATGGCTCTAAAAGTGTTTTGTATATATAAATCCAGGTGAGGTTCCCGGACAATAGGGCGCAGTCGTCCAAGGGTCGGGATAACTTCGTCTTCGCCCGGGAGTTGGACGAGAGGTCGGAACTGCGCGTGTCACCGAAGGAGTCACCCCACGACCTGTTCCGTCAGCTCGTCTACAGCCTTCCAACGCAGCAGCATAGGTGAGAATTTGTACCACATTTTTTTTTTAATTTAATATCCTTTTAGTACACGCTAGGATAAAAATAAATAGTTTTATAAATATAAACAAAAGAGTGCAATGGGCGGTCTTATCACACGAGACAACCATGGTATGATATAGCATGTTTATATAACATATATACGTATAATGAATAAGGTATATACACCTATCCCCCGATTTACACGGTACTTGTTTTACACGTTTTCGCTTTTACACGGTTTTCCAAATAAGTTTTTTTTTGTTTTAATAACCGATTTTATTACCATCTCTCATAATGTAAATATTTCTGCTTCAAACATTGAATCGGCACAAATAACTTCGAGTGCTGAAAGTGAATTCGAACCTTCGATTCCGAAAAAAAGTAATTTCTGACAGTGATAAAGGATAATAAAACACGTTTGGTTTTGTTTTTTGTTCTTCTGTTTAATGTATTGTAATTAAATAAAAGAACAGTGTTTCCGTAAAATATTAAATATTTTAACTTGTCAATGCATTTTATTTTTATTTCTGTGTACACCTAAAAATATTAAAAAAAAATCACAACTGTTAAATAGTAAAATTATGTATTTTCTGCAGGTTTTTCGATTTACACGATTTTGACTTGAAAATTTTTAATTTTCCATTTACACGTTTTTCTCAGGAACGTATCTACCGTGTAAATCGGGGGATAGGTGTATTATAAATATAATACAATAATAAATAAAAACATCAAACTGATTTGGATCGCATTTTACATAAGTGAAAGTTTATAGGTGTAAATGGTTAAGAGCGGTGAATGTACTCATTTGCTGTCAACTAATGTATCTATCACATTCGATTCACAAGATAGTCTTATAAACAATTCAAACTTTGTGCATGAATTATATAGAATTGCCACTGCTCTCAAACAAGTTCCGAGAGGATGAGCAGTAGCGCCCTCTGCGTACCATGATACCACACCGCAATCGCCAACCCTCCTGCCAAGCTTGGCGATTATGGTATATATAGATATCTTTTGGTGAGGTCCATGCCTTACAGTGAGCTTCTAGGAGCTGACATCATTGGGCTTCAGAAATAATAAATAATGTAATGATAATATAGTTACTGTGGTATTTTGACAGGACTGTCATATATCATTGTATTGATTTATCAAAAAAAATTCCCTTTAGAGGCTGATAAAAGTAATAAATGACAAAAGGAACTTCAAAATAAACTTTAAAATGTAAAATAATCCAATGTAATCTAAGTGTGCAGTGAAATAAAATGTTTTTTTTAGTAGTTTTAATTGTGTTACTGTAAGGTCAGAAAAGGTGTCCCATATATATAATATTAAAATTAATTATTATTTATTATCTATCCATGCGAAATATGTACTGGCATAAATTACTGTCGCATTCTAAAAGAAAAAAAATATAAATAATATTTCAAAGTGATGATCTTTATACATGGTGATTGTAAATGGGTGTAAAAGTTTTAATTACTCTTTGTTAATTGAAGTAATATTCAATGTACATTTTGTAAATTATTGAGGTGTCAATTTGGCTGGTTGTAACCATGGGTTCTTTTGTTCAAGGTTCCGTTTAGTCCGGTATAGTGGAGTATGGAGGGGCTGCGATATCATGCAGTGGATAATGGACAACACCAACAATAAGACAAGGTTTACATTACTTGAATAGTTACTAATATACTTGATATAAGTTAACCCTTAGTAGCCTGATTTACGAAAGTGATTTTTTTAATATTACTGTGTTTGCTTGAGGGTCTAGATGAAGGGAAAAACAGATTTTATTTTAATTTCGTTGGAAAGAATATTATATAACAGTCAAATACGTACAGCCAACCTATAAAAAACTAATAGTAATGTGAACATTCGGTTTAAAAGATTGGTATCAAAATTGACACTCTAGGCTATTAAGGGTTAAGCTACCACCACAGAATTTTGTTTTACGGTATTTTATTATGGGACAGTGCCGTCGATATTTCTATATTTATTTTGCACAAAACAGCAGTACGGACTACTTTAATGACCCCCGCTATTAGGGGTCTCTTGTACCCCTATCTTTAGGAAGGATAGGGTCGCTTATTTGCTTTTATTGATTTTTTCACGCTCTTTTTTTACTACCTTTCTCTTTCATTTATCACATAATCTACCTTTCTACTTCTTTCATTCCACAATTTTCTCAACCTTTCTCTTTCATTCTATTTGCAGTACATCCATTTTTAACTACTACATTCTAGGTATCTTTATTTACAATTTTTTTTCCTCGGCTAATGATGTCCAGAGTCCTGTGGCCCCATTTTGATTTCATGGACCCCCTATTTTTTTTCGCTGCCGTAGACCCCTTGCAGGTTGTCATAGATCTCTAGGGGTCGATATAGACCACTTTGGGAATCACTGGTCTACATACTGCGATAAGATTTAATTAAAAATATTTTTGATGGTTCTATATGTTTTAAAATCTGTTCAGGGCACAGGCGAGCTGCGTGTGCCAGGCGCTGCTGGCAGCTGGACACATGGAAAGTGTCACGGAGCCCCCCCAGTTCGCGGACTATGCCCTCTACCGGCCCATGACCAGGGATGAGCGCGAACCGGACAACAACGACGCTGACAGTAAATACAATTATCATTTTTAGAATATAATAGATAAAATCGAATCATTATCATTATCATCATAATTTTTTTATTCACCTGCCACGTGCAGGCAGAGACGTTACATTTCGAGTATAAATAATTTTTCAGATTTTTATTTAACCTTTGTTCATAATTAATTAACATTTAATTAAAAGTAATATATTAATAATTAAAAGGAATGAAAGAATATGTTACGAGTTAAGATGGAAGAAAGATGAGATCTATGTACTCTAGATAGGGGGAGTTCGAAAGATATATGAGCTCCCCACCCTCAGTTGGAGACGTGGACGTCGGTGGGTGTTTGGGGTGATCTAGCGCAAGTAAGAATAGTAAGCGAAAACATACCCGTAGTTTTAAAAAAAGGCGTACAAGAAGACCGTGAGGTTTTAGCCGGTAGGAGGGCAGCATAACCCTTTCGTTATCCCCGCAGCGGAGGGGTAGCGGGGAATGGGGGGTAGAGGGGGATAGGGGGGTAGAGGTAGTAAGAGAGGCTCCCAAAAATGATATGCCCCCTATAAAGCCTCTGTAAATTTTTTTTTCAGGCGAAGATTGCAACAGATTAGTTGAAAGCGTATCGTCTTACTGTTTGGACCTAAATCTCGACGACAAATCCGCCAGGCTTATAAAAGCAACTAAAACAGGTGAATATACCATTTTGTTAATTATAAAATTTAACATTCGCTTTTAAATAACATGCCTCGATTTATTTTTCAGTGGTAGCACAGTGATCAGAACTTTTTTTAAGGTCCCCGTTTTTGGGGGTATACATATATACACCCTCTCTTTCTCATCCTTCACACTTCTCTTTTTTGTTCTTCTTTGCGGTGAGAATCTAGCGTTGCGATCGTATATATTTCACACTGTGCATTAATTATATAAGATTACCACTGTTGATAAACAAGTTTCCAGAGCATGGGCAGTAGCGACCTCTGCGTACCATAATACCATAGTGTGGTCGTCAACCCGCCTACCAAGCGTCTAGATTAACCCTTAAATGCATAATGATGTAAAACTGCAACATACCACTTAAACGTAAAATGAGTACAACACTTAAGAATAAATGCATAGTGTTGTATATCTGCGACATAAGTTTTTTTTTAAAAGTAAGTATAAAAAGCATTATAATTTTTTTTCTATTTTTCCCTGCATTTTAGTGTACTTATCTGCAAGATAATTTTTTTTAAGTATATATAAAAGTCGTGCATTTAAGGGTTAAGGTATATCTCCCCATAGATATCTTTTGGCCGAGGTCCTCGTCTTGCATTGGGTGTCTACGAGCAGAAACGACATCGAACGATCCATTTTAATTTACGCATTCTCTATCTATGAATATCTAATTATTCTGTTGAAATATCTGTCACGGACTTAGCTAGAAGAATATCTCGTCTGAAGTGACAGTAGTTGGGGGGGGGGGTATCGTGCAATCGAAGGCTGTCGGGGCTGAAAGGTTCTCGAGTGGTGGCCACGAGCTGGTGGACGCGCCATGGGTATACTCCTCACTAGGTATACCAACATCATGGTTACGGTTAAGGGGAATCAATGCTTCAAGATTACATTCAAGTGTCTAAACCAGTGATTCCCAAAGTGGTCTATATCAACCCCTAGGGGCCTATGACAACCTGCAAGGGGTATATGTCTGCGAAAAAAAATTTGGTGGTCCATGAAATGAAAATGGGGTTTCACAGACTGGACATCATTAGCCGAGGAGATTTAAGATAAACCCTTACAAAATTGACGCCAAATGTTGATAATTTATTATTAAAGCATCAGGTTCGTCCTTCTTACTAAAAATATTGACTTATTGCTTATGTTATTTTATTTATAGTTTATTTTATGTTTATTTAATGTTACGTATATTTAACAATACAAAATTTTATTTTGAGATGTTTTAATTTAAATTCAATTAATAAATGTATAAATAAATTAACATGCGTTTTTACTTTAAGTTTTGAACACTAAACTTCACTACAGTTAGAAATTTACAGGAAATCAATATCAGGTAAGTAGAGGGTCTACCCTACACGGAAAAACATGGCAAGGGGTCTACGACACAAAAAGTTTGGGGAACTCTGGTCTAAACCAATGGTGAAGTGTAAATTAACAGAATTATCATCATATCAGACGAAGGACTAGTGACAGCCTAAACCAAGGTCACCTCATAAGGAACTTTGGGGTGATCATTCCGTGGAGCGTCAGTCGAAGTTACTCTAAAAGCTTGACGGTTTTCAAATCCGGTGATATAGTAGTGTAGTGTAAAAGACCCGAGTCTCCCCCTGGAGCCCTCAAGCCTGACTACCAAAAATGATATCATATAAAGGTCGATCTTAGTCTTTGGCATCGCGGCTCTGAAGATCGGGTGCTCTTTCCAAACCCCTGGCATAAATTTTTCAGCTAGGATTTTATTCTTATACCAACACTCAGTTTTACGTGAACTTTATCTTGTACTGTCAGTTGCCCTCTGCGCCCTGCCAGCTTAAACTAACGGAATCAACAAATTCCATTTGGACAACAGTGATAGTCCAGTCCAAAAGCCGATAGACACCAACTGCAAGAAATAACCCCCCCCCCTTCCCCCAAATTGTCAAGATGACGGACCTTGTACTACCTGCAGCCAGCGACAGATTATGACTTGTAAATTACAAAGATTATCACTTCCAGAAAATAAATCTTCACCGTCGAGTGAAGAGGAGCAGCCGATTTTGGACAACAGTGAAGGTTTGTACTTATTTACATATATTTTTACTATTTCAGTCGCTTTGATTTGCGAAAATTTCGCACCGAATTATCACGTATACATTGACAATTGATAAAGATAAAAATAAAATTAGTTTATTCAACATTGGAACTTTTAACAGAACTCTTATATTTCATTTTTGACTCTACTCTGCTTCGCTAGGTGTTATAGTTGGAGACGATGCAGAATAAAAATACAGTTTATCGTGTATTTATACATATACACTTTATCAGATATATCCTAAATGAAATTAATCAGGCGACATCACTGCCAAGGATACCTATCATTTAAATATTTGTTTATTGAATAATAAACTTTTTACGTCAATTAACTTTTAATATGCAGTCTATATACATTTCTCATCACTTTAGCATTTTACATCATCGACTAATTTAGATCATCGAGCACTCGGTTTTATCAGCCATCACCTTAATTCTTTAAGCAAAATCATTAGATCTACACTTGGAGCTTGAAACTGTTTATTATTGTATCGATGAACGAATTATTGGCTTTTAAATACGAAAACGCATTGTTTTTTCATCCAATGCGATATCGTGACTAAAAAATCCGCAGGAACAACGAAGCCAACGTTACCTCTACCCCGCTCCCCGCTTAACGGTTACGAAAGAATTTGAATTTGAAATTCGAATTCTGCCACCGGACACCCTATACTATAATTTAACCCTTAAATGCATGACTTTTATTTATACTTTTAAAATAAATATTCATCTTGCAGATAAGTACACTAAAATGCAGAGCAAAAAAAGTTAAAATGTATATAATATTTTTAAACTAACTTTTTAAAAAACCTTATGTTGCATATATACAACACTATGGATTTACTCTCTCATTTTACGTTTAAGTGGTATGATGCAGTTTTATATCATTATGAATTTAAGGGTTAAAGTTATATCCTTATACCGTACGGTAGATGCAAAAACTTTATAGGTAAATGTATGGCAAATTTTGTTAGCAAAAAGTTTTAAGGCTCTTACATACATTTACAACCATCCTGAGTAAAGAGAGCACTATATTATATGTTATTTATTTCTATTCGAACATAATGTATGATAGAAAAAAGAGACAATGTGCTTGCTTTTGGTATATAATTGTGCGTGTGTGTGAACACATATTACTTATTGCACCGATAGGAGAACACACACATCAGGATGTCCATTGGTTTGCATTGCAGGTAGTTCGGAGTCGGTGCTGTGCCGAGCGGTGGAGGAGTCCGGTAGCGAGCACCTGCGGCTGCTAATGCGGCAGTGTCTGGCACGAGCCGGACTGGCACCCGCTTGGCTGGACGTGCTCTATCCACTCTGCCAACAGGCAGCCGACATTATAATGCCAGGTGTGGTGAAAGATGGGCTTATACTGTAGGTGTTCCTTCATCATAATCATCATGTGTGACAACAGACGCCCACTGCAAGGCCTTTCCAAATCGCAACGATAACTGATCTAGGGCTACCCGTATCCGCCTCACTGCAAGCTTGACCATATCAACAGTCTACCTAGGAGGGTGGTAAACTTTCTCACGCCGTGTCTACTGGTACGTGATTGCCACTTAAAAACCTTTTGGCCTCGAAACTGCCATTTCAGACGAGCACATGGTGACCAGTGCGCCTGCATTCAGCCATCTCCCCCGACCTTGACAATGTTGTCGGTCTACCTAGTGGAGCGCTTTCTGACGCTGCGTTTATTGGCTCTTTATTGCCACATGAGAACCTTTTTGTTTCAAAACTGCCAATTCAGACGTAAATGCGAGCTACACAAGTGATTAACTCATTTCCCATTCGATCTTACATCGAAACTCCGAGCATAGCTTTCTCCATTGCTCTCTGGTTGGCTTTGAACCTCCATATAATAAAATTATTGACTGTTTACTTTGTATGTATAATTATGTCGTTATACACAAAGTTTATCTTTTTAATTTTTTTATTATATTTGCATGTTTCATTTACTTACACTAATCTGTGAACTCCTGAAATGGTAGCGAATTCCTTAAGTCAAATATAAGTAGATAAAATTAGAAAGCAAACTCTTACCAAGTTTCAAAATTGGTATCATTCAGATTTCTTGTAAACACATCCTTACCGCCGATATTGACACTCAGGTTTTCGATTACAGATATGTACGGAAACGATATAGACATTCGTAACTACGTTCAGGTGAAGAAAGTCCCCGGAGACAATGTTCAGGATAGCTGTGTAGTTCAAGGTGTCGTGCTCACGAAGAACGTCGCCCACAGGTGGGAAAGTCTTCTCCACTTAGTAGACTTGTCTATCATTACATTATAATATAAAGCTTAATTTAACTTCATATAAATGTAGTATTATAACATCTTGCATGGGTACGTGAAGGTTTGTTTAATATATTCTATTAAAAGTTACATGAAGGTGTTATATTAACAAATATATTTTCGAATTAACCTTAGATTACTAGACCACATAATTTCTTTTTATGGATAGAAAAAAAATTAAAATTAAGTAACCTTATGTGCCTATAGGAAAAATTAACTTGTGTTGACTTACTGTTTGGAATATACACTGCGAGTTTAAGTTACCATGTGCATTACTTGTTTACAAGATAAATAAATTATTTCCATTATCCAAATATTTCAATAAAACAAATAAATATTTGCACTGTATGAACTGTAATGACTTTTTAATGGAACCAGGTGTTATTTTGCGAAAGTTCATCCTAAGTAAGAAAAGGACCAATATTTAGCCGCTTCCGCACATGCAATGATAGTCGTGCAACAAAGCGCACCGCCCGCCAGCCCGCTGATAAATGCCCATGCAGCTAATAACGCAAATCACACAACTGCCACCGTTAAATCACTCAACACGTGTTTCACCCCACCACGGGGCATCTTCAGGAGTTATGTTACACCAATTAGTGCCAAACACAGAGTGTAATCAATTTCTTGTTACGTGACAAAATATTCGCACAGAAGGCGTATGCAGCTGTCGAGTTGCTAACAAACAAGTTAATTACCATTATAATGCAATTATTGACACGATAATATAAAACAAATGTAGGAGACCAGAAGGCGCTGTTCGTTGAGAGAAATCGTTAAGCCGAACGCCAGAAGGCGCTGTTCACTGAAAGTGTCTATCGAGCGCTAAAAGGCGCTGTTCGCATCGAATGCGTTAAGAAATCATAAATAACATAATAACAATATAGAAGTGGCTAAATATTGGTCCTTTACTTACTTAGGTAACGCCTGATTCCATTAAATAAATTCATGTTTGTATAGGATGTACTATACATTTGACAGTAAATCAGCTATATATTTACTCATTTCAAACTTTTATATTTAGAAACAATAATTTTGTTTAATAAATTCTAGATATTTCTAAATTAATAAATTATATATAGGGGCATGCCACAACAGATTTCCAACCCAACAATTCTCCTCTTGGACTGCTCGATCGCCTACCAACGGGTCGAAGGCAAATTGACATCTTTGGAGCCACTTTTAATGCAGGTAACTTTACACTGTAGAAAGTTATTCTAATATAAAATGTTATTTTATACAGGCCATGGTAAATGATATTGCCAGAGTTATAAGAAACTTATTTTTTATATACTAGGATTGTCAACATTATATAGATGTGGGTACTTCGAGAAATTTATAGTATGGCGAGAAATGACAAGCCGTATTTATGGTATAAGGAGAGTTGTTTTTTATGGTTCCGTTATTGGGGCCTCTCGTTCAACTCCTGTATGTATGATCATGAACTTTATTTTAATAGGATTAATAATTGTTTCAGTTTCAATTTTATTTCGGATTTTCTTTATTCTTCCTTCACAAATTCTATCATTCTTTATAATTTTCCACATACCTTTCAAATTCGTCATTCATTTAACCTTTTCCACAAATTTCACATCATAGATACAGTTCTGTTTGCTTATTTAAGTTTTCTTTGGTTTACTTATGTATCACATTTTCATTGTCTCTTATGATTTTCTTACTAGTTTATGTATAGTTTAAGAGATAAAAGCATCTGAAAGAGAATCATCCGAAAGCAATATCCTTTAAAATCATCTTACAGAGAATGTCTAGATTTTAAATTATAGTTAGTCAATATAGCTCTTTTTTATGGCAAAAATGATGATGATGGTATTGTGGTACAGGAGCAGGAGTATTTGGTACGATGCGCTGCTCGTATCACAGCGCTTCGCCCTCGAGTGGTGTTGGTTCGTGGTGGGGCTGCGCGAGCTGTCCAGGATGCCTTACGTGGCGCGGGCGTAGCGCTAGCGGCTGGCGTGCGCGAGCGGGCGCTTCGTCGTGCCGCCCGCTGCGCACGCGCAGACCTCGTCGCTTCTGTCGACGCGCGCATCGCAGCCCCACGCTTGGGCACCGCCAGTGAGTTCTACGTCAAGAACTGTAAGTAATAACAACAATAGCTTCAATTATTGATTTTTAATTATCTATATTTATATTAACATAGATGGTTAATGTCTATATATTTCTTTAACTATATTTTTAAATGTCTGCTGTTGGCGTGGTTACTTTAAGATTAATCAAATTAACATCCAGATGAGATTAAATGATCACTCAATGATCAGTGACCACTTGTATAGGTTATGAGAAGAATTCCAGAAGAACACAATTGGAAAGAAACTTGAATCTGAATGAAAGAATATTGACTTCTCTCTATGACATCCTTAAACTTAAAGATACGGGATTGTAAACGCGCACTGATGATCAGAGAAGTGCTCACATCAAACTCAGACATTTTTGTGATCACTTGTATAATATTCTTGGTAGTAAAGCAAATCATTAGCAGGTTTTATTAATAATTATAATAAAAATGTATATAGCATGCTGTAATACATAGTTAAATAAAATTAAGCTTTTTGTTTTAGTTTCCGGAAAAACTTTGATGGTATTGGAGGGCTGTGCCGAACCGAACCTGGGCTGCTGCATTTTACTGCGCGGAGGATCTCTACCGGAGCTGATAAGAGTGAAGAAAGTCGCAAAGTTCATGCTACTTGCATTCTATAATTGGAAATTCGAGAAAGCGTTCCTCGCAGACATCGAAGCAGTATTACCAGAACCCGGCATGTCTTTTGGTGACGACGATGAAGATGGACACACAGACAAAACAAATACAGAAGAAAACAGAAGTAAACATCAAGATAAAGTATCAAATGATAAAGAAAGTCTGTTCAATGAAACAAAATTTAGTGATGATCAATCAAAATCAAACGATTCAAAACTTATCGATGTAAATAAAACCGATAAAGTTATCGATATGGACGATTCAAATATTGATCTATTTAAAAATAATAAAATCGAAACTAAATCTGTTACAAGTGAAGTGATTGATGATAAAGAAGTATCGGATGTAATTAAAGATGATGTTAGAGAAACAGATGATTCGAATAAACCTAAACAGTACGGTCGTAAAGTTGATGGTGATAAGAATTTAAGTTGCGGTGTGCCTATTAGAGATTTCAGTGATCCATTGCGTGCGACGATGTCGATGGAAGATGATGTGTTTCTACCTAAAGAAGAAGCGGAGTTGAAAGCTGATTCTCATAATGAAAGGTTAGTGATATATTGATTTACTTTTAGTCTATATATACCGGCTGTTGGGGCCGAAAGGTTGTTACCAAATGTGACCACGAACAGGTAGATGTGGCGTGGGTAGGCGTCCCACTAGATGGGACGACAAAATAAGGTTCCGGGAATTCGCTAGATGCGCAAGAGCAGTCATCGTGGCGATCTTTGGAGGACTAGGCCTTGTAGTGGGCGTCTATCGGCTGAAAAGAAGAATACATACACCAATACCTCGCTTTGCGCCGTTTCGTTTTGCGTTTTTTTTCGAAGTTGCGTCGCTGCTTAATAAGCACTAATTTTCGCTGTGCGTCGTTAGATTTTCGAGGTTGCGTTGTTTTGGGTTCGAGTCTTTAGTTTTTTTTTTTTTTTTGAAATCTTGCTCTAAGTATATCCCTCTCTATTGCACTTTGGGTGACATTGAGCCAAATCTTAAGAAACCGTGTCTCGAATCCAAGTCATATAAAATTACTTATTTACATTGAATGAATTATGTGTAGTGAAATGTATAAAAATGGTTTTAGGTGGTCAACGGATGATGCGGTTTTGTCCATGTCCCCAAACATAGTGATCCCGGCGCCACAGAGGCCGCTGCAGGTGCCCCCCGCGCCTCACACGCCGCGCCCGCCACGACGAACTAGCACACGACCGCCGCGTACGCACTTGGTCGTCAAGGTATTACAAACTTGTAACAGAGAATATTAAATAAAACCAGTTTATAAACCACAGCAATAAAATAGATGTGATATTAGAATTCTACATTAAATGAGATATAGATATAAGACAATTTCTCTCGACTATGTATGTATATGCTTAAAAATAAAAACAATAATACGTTTTCTAAAAACAAAGGAACGACATTTAAAGTTTATTATTTAAATTTTCGATTCCTTTTAAAAGTTTATTTTGTAATATTTTAAATTGTCACTGACGTATAAAATATCAACTGCTTTACCGACCGGCTTGTTGCTGAATTGTTAACAGCGCCATCTATGAAGTGTCGAGGTTAAACAGCCACTGCTTTACCGACATTAAGTAAGCGCAGTACAACACAAAATATAATTATTAATGGAACTAGTTTCTTTACATAGATAATAAGAAAATAAACAGAAACGAAAAATAAATAAATTGTTAATCTAATGATAAAAATAATAAATGTAAATATTGTAGAGTTCCCGACCAAAGGCGAAGGTAGTGAGGCGATGTATTGAATGAAAGATAAGAAGGAAATTAGTGGAAAGAATAAAAGACATTGAGTAGAGAGAAATATGAGAATGGAAATTAATTAAAATTATAACAAAGACACTGACCACTCATAATAGAGGTCGAAGTCTTATAAAATCAATACTTACACTTATCAATTTTCTTTGCAGAATTCTATACGAAAAAAAAACAATTATCAAAAGAAGTAAATGATACTTTTTTAACAGCTCCTAATAGATACCGGACTGTTTGTATTTTGTGCGACAGAGATGGCGCTCTACGAAGCCGAAATTAGCCGATTGTCTCTTTCCAAATGTCTATGTGCAATATTTATCTTCGGGTACTGTACATTTATGTTATAGGAAATAAAACTTTTAAATCTTGCAATTCCTCTAATGTGTTGGTTTTTAAAGCGCATACAGGATTAGACAAATAAACTGAAAATTCATCGGCTTTTGAATCGGCACGTTGTCGCTATAGACCAAATGCAAGTTGTTTTTGATTTAGCCATAAATGAAAATCTTCAATAATACGGCTTCTTTCTTAATAATGCTTCTTTTTTTTTAATTTTTGTATCGCCTTCTCGTATGACTCGACCTTTCAACGAAAACCAGATGACCACGTGGTAAAAACTGCCTTAAGCCTCCCAGAATTCCCAGAGGGAGAAGGCGTCCAAAAGCTACGTGGTGGTCTAATATCAGAAAGGAACTGGAAACCCTTCAACCTGATGCAGGGACAACCCAGGATAGAGTGGCCTGGTGCAAATTGATAAGGAGACCCGACCCAAAATAAAGGGAAAAGGGAAGGAAGAAGAAGAAGAAGTATGACTCGACCTATAGCTACGGTGTGCCTTCGTACCGTGGACAACGGGTCAAAGTGTACTATAATAATTTTTTTTTATTACTTTCATAAAAAAATACAAATGGCTGCCTTGAAATCATATATCTATTATTGTCACAGGAAACTCATCCGTTCATAAAGATGGCGATTTCGAACACGGCCGACGATCCACAGCTTCGCGCTGCGCTGGCGCACTACCGGGCCACCGGAGCACATCTCTCCAACGGTTCACACAAACGTGAGACATATATACATTTGTCCTTTTCATTCGAAGCCTCTTAAGGTTTATAGCGTAGACTACATTTAGGCCAAGCGGTAATGGAAGTATTATCCTCGGTTGATGCTGTTAGCCCGGGGGCTTTTATTGCTTCATCGAAACTGAATACACGGAGCGGAAGGGTATGTGAACTTAAAAATAAAACAGAAACTGGACAGACGCGTTCCAGTTTTTTTTCCTTCCACCCCCTATTTAATTGTGAATAGGAACATGTTTTCTTAACAATTTTTTCACTTGAATTTTTATTTTCGTTCCCGTCTTCCGTAGTACACAATATCTTTTTTTCCTCCTTCTATCATTCTACAATTCCATCTTACTTTCTAAATCATTCCATTCCTTTCGTACATCCTCAAACACTTCAGTTATCTATTTCTATTACAGTATCACAGTTTTAATTGGTTTATTTATTTTCTCGTGTACAATTTTATCACGGATTTATTTTACATTTTTTTTAAATATTAGTCAATCTATTTTAATAACTTTACAATGTTTTATACACCTATGTTTTGTTCCTGTCTATTGCGTATTGTGCAACTTTCCTAAAGAATTTGAGGACGCATTCGCTTTCATCCTTTTCCATTATAATGAAGGCAAGTGTTGCCTCCTCTATCTTTTAGCCGGCATTCCGTTTCATATCGGAGCCCTCCAAATGCGGGACATTCTGCTACCAGGTGAATCGCAGTCTGGTCCACGCCCGGTTCACAGAAGCACGAGGGGTCCTCCCTGAGCTTAAACCTATGAAGGTACTCAGAGAAATCCCCGTGCCCCGTGGACGCGTTCCAGTACGTCGTTCGCACGTAGTAAAACGCTCTACCTGAGTAGAGCTGTGTAGTGTTGATGTTGTGTATGCGGCTTGGGACGGCAGCGTGGACCACAGGTAAGGCACGCCCACGCTGTTCGCGGTTAGGGAGCAGGCGGCCGCCCCATAGAAACAAGTGTTGTAGTGTAGTGAGTAGCGTTTTGTTCTATTATGAATTACTCGATGTGCTGTGCAGAGTGTCGCAGGTGCAGTGGATGCTGGTAGAAAATATCGAGCACCTTACTCGAGTCCATATTCACATTATACAGAATAGGTTATAATTGTAAAAATTTTTAAGGTACTGAATATATTTCTATTTGGCAACAAAACTTTTACACTTATTTTCGACTACCTGTAGAGGCTTGGTATTAAACATACATATACTTTGTGTATTACACAGGGTGATTAATTATACAGAAATCATTTTTTCAAAAAGTTTTAAAGCTTGTACGCCTGTTTTAAATCATGTATATAGTGATCACTCTGAAATATGTTACATTGATTCATTTTTCCTATTAGAATGCGACAGGCTAAGAGCATCTGGCAGTATAACATCTGTAGGGACAGATATTAATAATAATAAATTTTAATATGTTCTAATTTGATATTTGAAAAAGCTTTTACTTAGGATTTACCATATATTAATTGACAGCAAATGATCTATACAATACCCGGCGATAAATATTGCAAATCGACTTTTTTAAAGAGACAATCGGCAAATTTCGGCTTCGTAGAGCGTTATCTCTGTCGCACGAAATATGACGACTGATAAAACGTCACACAGATAGTGTGGGAGATAGTGCTCTACGAAGCCAAAATTAGCCGATTGTCTCTTTCCAAAGGTCGATGTACAATATTTATCGCCAGGTACAGTACGTTCACTTCAAAATGACTCCTTTAATTATATACTAATACTGATCGAAGTCAGTTAGATGTTTTTATTTATTATTGTATTATATTTATAATATGTATTAAACCTTATTATAAGTATATATCTTATATACATGTGTTTAAGTATGTTAAGTATGTATGTTTATGTTCGTTTGTTTGTAAATATGTATTTTTTATACACGTAAATTACTCATTATTAATACTCCTACCTTTTCCATACTATGGTTGTCTGTAAGAGATTGCGTTGTGTGATAAGACCGCCCATTGTACTTTTTTGTATGTTATTGTAAAACTTATTAAATGTATCTAAACGAGTACAATATTACAAATTTCATTTAATTTTAAATTTCGTTAGCGGAATGCCCTCAGTACAAGCCGTCTGTGCTTAAGCGAATCGAAACGGAGATAGACGCCGGTGCGAAGCAGAGCGAGACGAACGAAGCCCTGGATCCACTCGCACCAGAAAACCACCAGCGCCTCAGCCTGCTCCTCTATAGCTACAGCGATAAGTCCGCCAACGTTCCCGACTTCTGCGTCAATCCATGGTAAAACCAAAACAAATTATACCATATCAAAAAAATTTGAAATAACTAAACAAAAGCAAAATACCTCGTAAAGATCAATAATGAACAATCAGTGATAGCTTAGTGCAGTATTTTCAAACTTTTCATGTGTCAAGCCCCAACTTGGCGTTTACTTACACCCCCCTATGTAACTATATATATATATATGTATATATATATATATATATATATGTGTATATATATATATATATATATATGTTTTACATTAAAGCGAAAGGGTTAAACCTGTGTCCAGTCCACTTTCGTAATACCCTTTCAAATTTACTTTCTGCGGGGCGTGGGCCCTATGTTGGGAAACATTAGTCTAGTGCATGGATGCACAAACCGCGGCCCGCCGGTCGAATACTGGTTGCCCGCCTACAACAAAAATAATACTCTTGTACATTTGAAAAATATTGAATTCTGTTCTAGAATAAAACCAAAAAAAATTAATTACCTATACTTCTGGCGGCTGGCACGCCATCAGTTCATGGTTTTGCCCGAGTGGCCCCTAGTCTTAATAAGTCTGTGCAACCATGCTCTAGTGGTTAAAGATCATAGCTTACCGTCTTAGCTTGCGTATTTGATTAATTTTTAAAACTTTTACAGTTTTTTTAACTTTAGCCGTTTTTATAGTAACATTAATTGAAACGTAACATTTTTTCTTCTACAAAATACGGGATCTAAAACATACCACATACTAATTCAGAATCCGCAATAAATCGTCCCGAATTTGCAAGTTAATTTAAAATCCACAAGTACCTGTCCGGAATTAGTACGGTAATCCAAAATCAGCAAGAACTCATCCGGAATTCACACGCCATTCCAATATCCGCAAGAACCCATCCGCGATTAGTACGTTTATTCAAAATCCGCAAGAAGTCGTTCAGAATTCACAGACATATCCAAATACCTCGTCTAATCCGGAATCCACATCGTAATCCAAATTTAGTACGGAATGCGTAGACAAATTTAAAATTTGCGTGATTTATCCCGAAATTCGCAAAGTAAACCAAAATCCATGCAAGAGTCCGGAGGATATGTGCACATTCGAAATGCAAGCCTGTCCGAAATCTAGGAGCTAATCCAAAATCGTTAGATTTCAGCTTAACCTGAGAGCTGATCCACAATTCATGCTTATCCAAAAACCGCGTGCCAATTCAAAGTCCTAAAACCCGCTAGCTTTTTCGCTATCTGAGTGGTTTGTGTACGTGCTTAGCTTAATGGCGAATGAAAATATGACAAAGAATCATATGTTATGAGAAAAGAAACATGGATAATACTAGATCACTTTGATGGATTACGATTCTACGACATTTATATCCCAATAGTGGGTTACATGTTACGTGGATGGACAAATGAAAATAGTCCTTCGAAATAGTCAAGGTGTTGGGATGTCACTGGATGCTGGCAGCGAAAGTGATGATCTTTGAGAGGGGGGGGGGGGCATTTAGCTTGTAGTGGCATGATGATGAGATGAAAACTTGTTTTCAGGATAGTGACGATGGAAATGTACGGTCGTCATGACATCTCCTTGGGAGCATTCCTGGAACGTCACTGCTTTGATCCTGATCACCGTTGTCCCTCCACCAACTGCCAGGTTCCTATGAACAAACATGTCAGAAGGTCTGTATTGATACTAATGTATATCACTTAAATGCACATGTAAACGAACTTATCAAATAATAATAGAATATAAGACAATTCTAGCAATGTATTAAAAAGTCATCAAATCCAAACAAATCTGTAATATCAAAAAAAAATAAAGATAAAGATTGGAAAATATAAATGTACCTAGCCACCTAAGAGTAAAAAAGATGAGGAAAGGAAGGCGATAAAAGCAAGAAGGAATGAAAGAAAAAAAAATTGCAAGATATTGTGAAGGATAAAAGGAAAGAATAAAAGAAATTGAGAAGTATGAATGTGAGTGTCGAATAAAGATAAAACTCTGAAAAGATTATGTGTAAATAGAGTCCCTGTCCCAAACTAGATAGGGGGTACGAGAGGCTCCCAAAAGCTTGGGCCAACAAAAAATGAGAAAAAAAAGTATGTCACTATAACTTCATCATCGTCATCATTTGCTGCACATAAACCACTCAGAGATTTCAGATAGGAGATGTCGATCATCTGTTCACTTTGTCCACTGCTATGGGAGATGTATGTGATGATATTGATGATTATACGTTTTAAACGTAAAACCTTTTATATATAGTTCTATAACAGCTTTCCAAGTTTTCCAAGACTACTGTTGCGTCTCCGTCCTCGATCAACGAAGGCGTTTTTCACGTTGACATTTAATGATCTGCAGAAGAAACACGCAGAACGATGAAGTAAACAAACACATCTATCGATTATTCACACATACGCAAGAATATAACAACTAAGTATTTACACTACATGTTACAACTAATTATTATAAGCTAACTATGCTATTTTACTAGGTACCGTGTCCGAGAGAGCGTGATTGGTTACGGTACCCCGGTTCCTGCTTTCATTTACTGGGGCCTGTGTGCTGGTGGTGGCGATATTGGAGCGTGGGATGTGTGGTGGGGTTCCGTGTGTGCACGCTCGGTGCAGGCCCTCTAGGTGCGGGGCGAGGGGGAAGGACAAGCAACAACTACCCCCATTTGCAACAATACTTTTTAAGAATACCCTCATTTGTCTTACAGATTTGTCCACGGCGACGTTTGCATTACAATCACCTGTAACACAATTGGACATAGCAATGTGGACAAGGCAAAAGAAGATCAAAGTAGAGAGGTATTGTAACTATTTTAGTTTAGTTAGCAGTTTGTTTTTTTTTTATTCTAATTTGTATCGCTAGTGTTTTTTTACACTTTTTTTTCCCTTTTTCTAAACGCAGACAGTTGGGAGAAGGTTGTCGTTATTTGTTACGGATCTTTCTTCTCCCAGCTGCGAGGTACGACAGCGTTTTATGATTATTTACAATTATTCTTATACAATTTTCTCTTATGGGTAAATACAGCTAAAATTTATACATATTAACAATACAATTTGGAAGTTTTACTCAATTATGTATTAGTTGGTACGTTATTTTATTTCAAGACGCTGCCCAAGCCCTACAGACCGTTAAATGCCTTGAGGTTTAGGACAACGTACCGGGCCAACTCATCAAAAGATTCTGCTGTAGATTTTTTCTTGAAGTTTTTTAGCAGTATGGTTATTGGATGATTATTTATAGCTTCAAGTATGGTAAGTTTGAGTGCCCATGAGAGCCAGATATTGACTAAGTTAAAAGAAGGGAGTTGGCTTCCCCTATGATATACAATCGTCTCCTATGAGACATGTTAGTGATCTAATAGCGAAGGTGACATTATGTATATGGCTTGTCTATTGTCGTTCGGAAATCTCAATAAGTGTTTCAGTTTCAAAACGATGCGGCGTTTGAATGTACCGGATGTGATTGTATAGTAGATGGCGCTACAGTCAGTGAATTTGCGTTTTAAGAACTGGGTAATTAATTATTGGCAGTTCCAAGTGAATCTGTTCTGTATGACCTGGAGTCAGGTTAACGGTCACGACGGATCTGATTAGGGCTATAGATTGTGATTTTATGTCACTGTGAGGTTTTATTTCGTGTGTGAGGAAGGTCGCTTATGACGGTTGCATTAAAATTGAGCTTGTCATCCAGTACAATACCTGGATAACTTTTTCGAGTCGAATATCATATTCGGAGGTCCATGATTGTGATTGGAGCTGGTACAGGGAAGAGGACGCGCTTCGAAAAGAGCATAACCTCGCTTTTGTATGGATTACTTTCGTTCCTCCATATCCGAAATTGACGTCCTTCGACGTTGGCTTCGGTCTACCAGCTTAACACCCCTGGTACAAGAGATCCCGTTGGTGTGAAACCTATTGAACCTGACCGAGGACTGCTTGGGGCACACCCTTGATCCGATACTGATATTGTTGTATAAAAAGTCTTGTATTATGAATCGAGTTAGTCACCTCTCGAGTATGTAAAATCGAAGACTTAATCGCAAGCGATACGCCATATATTTACACATATACAAAGGTTATCTGCAATTTATATGACAACGTAATGGCATCACTGATGGCGTGACCTTGGTTGTTCTATGGGTTTTCGTTATTTGTAATTAAAACTACAAGCATGACTCCATTTTTCACTCGACTCAAGCGACCACGTATTGGATCTGTATGTCATTATCAAAGCACAATAGTCTAAAACCGTCATCTTTAGGCTTTTATGTATTTTAGACGAGATGTTTCGGAGCTTCCCGAACGCTTATATATATACTTACACACACACATATACATGTATATATAGAAGAAATGCCTTGGGGGGGCATTTCGTACATCCCTAGTTTATCATGGGAAAAGGACTTCCGTTCTCTTCTTCCGGTTTTCATACACATACACATAATCATTCATTCACTCTTCCAACATATATCACATAATCTTAACATTTTCATTCATTCTAAGTTCCCTTCTTTGCATCACCTTTCATCGTCTCCTCAATTATCACAGCCTAGATATATCCGTAACAATGTATCACAATCTATTCTTATTTTATTAGAGCATAAGTTTTTTATTTATATTACAGATGTATATTTATCACAGGTTTTTTTTATTTTTTTATTTATTTTGCTTTTTCTTTATTTCATTTATTCAATTTTATTACCTTTTTCTATTACTTTTATTGCTCTTTTATGTTTTCATTCTTGTTTAAATTACTTATCCGAGCCTGTTTTAATTTCCGATTTTATGTTTTATTCTCAAACGTTGTCTATGTATTGCCTTGCGATAGTAGTTTACAATAGCAAGTGGTGCAGGTGCGCGTGTGGACGCGGTGCGAGCAGTGCGGTGCGACGTCGCGCGGAAAGCGTTTGTCTCGCTCGTCGCTGTCGCTCTCGCTCGCGCAGTACGTGCGCACGCGCATCAGCGGAACTCGGTACGCGCGCGCTCGCCTCTGCCCGCATGCGCTGCACGCACACGCGCACGCATTCGTCGCACGACTCACCACCGCATGTTTCAGGTACTCTTACATTACACTTGGAATTCAAATTATTTTTTATTTAAATAGACATTAAGGCATTGATACTTACCAAGTTAAACCTAGTGTAGGTAGTATAAGGCATACCTTCTTCGCTTGTAATTATAATACAAAATATTAAAAGAAAAACAATGAATTTTCAAATTGATCTGTGGTTATTTACAGGTAAGCTGTATATATCCATATATTGTTTAATAACGGACTTAATTAATTAGATATTCTTTAGTAATCAACCTAGATTGGTACGAATATAATCGATGGGCATCAATTGTGCAACCGAAGGCATTTGGGACTGAAAGGTTCTAGAAAGAAGTGGCTACCACATACCAGTAGAGGCGGCGTAGGTTGGTCAAATACTGCCACCCGTCGCCTAAGTGGCAGTGCGCTGGTATAAAAGCAAGTTCCACACATTTCAATAAACAAAACTATTTTACTCCAAAGATTGCCAATATGGCCGGTCTTGCTCTCCCCGCAACTTTAACTATGCCGTCGGTCCAACTAGTGGGGTAGGGGGAGGGGGTCTATCGTCTATCGCCATTCTAGAGTTGAAAATAACTTTAGCATTTTTATATTTCTTCAATCTAATATTTTGAAGATATAACGTGAAGCAAAACATAACGTTAAGCACGAAAAAGAATGTAGAATATATATATATATATATATATATATATATATATATATATATATATATATATATATATATATACCATTTTACCGAAATTTTTAAAGTCAGGGGAAATAAAAGGCTCCGAAAAACCGAGGTCATGAAATAAAAATAGTACCTAAGTTAATTATGAATTTAATTTAGTTCATATTAAAGCCTCCAATTCTTTACAAAGTCCAGATTTTAACGTATCGAAATACTAAAGCGTAGCATTAGCTACTAGTTTAAAACTAAATACTTACCTTATCTATAGCAATTCATAAAATACGATAGTTAAGTTACTACAATACCTATTATAAATAATTAAGAAATCTTTGTACATATGTACAATTAATGAGATATTTATTTATGTAAAGAAAATAGTTAATTCATTAATTATATTTTTTATTGAGCCGCGTTTATTTAATGTCGGTAAAGCAGTGGCTGTTTAACCTTGACAATTCATAGATGGCGCTGTTAACAATTGTGCTATGATGGCGTTTATTGCAGGTCGGTAAAGCAGTTGGTACTTAAGATGTTAGTGATAATTTTAAACTTTTTAAAGGAATCGACAATTTAAATGTCATTTCTCTGTTTTCAGAGCAACGCGTTATTGTATTTATTTTTAAGCATATACTTACATATTTGAGAGAAATTGTATTATGTTTATTTAATGTATTTTTATTACAATAAAAATATTAATTGTCAAAAATATTAGATACAGCAAGATTTCGACGTACGACATTCAACTTCCTCCCGACGTGATATCGATCAACTACGATACAAAGCGAATGCGGGACGCCCTCATCAGCCAACTCAACGACCTGATGCTCAAAGGTCAGTTACTCCAGATCTTCATTATTGTGTCCGTTCATTATTAGACTCTGTGTTTGGCACTAATCGGGGTAAACATTACTCCTGAAGATGCCTCTTGGAGGGGTGAAACACGTGTTAAGTGATTTAACGGTGGTAGTTGTGTAATCGCATTGTTTGCCGCATGCGCATTTATCAGCGGGCTGGCGGGCGGTGCTCTTTGTTGCATGACTACCACTGCATGTGCGAGAGTGGCTAAATATTGGTCTTTTTCTTACTTGAGTGTTGTAACGTAATACTCGATGTTGTGTCAATTGTGTTCTATCACACTACTATAAAACAATATCGATTATTTTGTTAAAAAGCTTTTTCTTGAATATATAAACTGAGATTGTCCTTTTCAGGTCATGAAACGTTTAGCAGTGTCCCGGAAGGAGAGATCGAGAAAGAGAAAGAGTATCAAGCTTTCAAGCAACACATGGAGCATATTCATCTCGCTCTCACCTCCGCCAGTTTACACGAGCAGTCAACTTTAGCCAGTAAGTACCTTATGCAAGAATAGGTGGAACTGTGGAGGGGATGTGTTTGTGTGTGTTTCACAGTAATTATATCTCAGGAATGAGTCAACTTCATCGTGGATGATTAAAAGATGCCAATACCCGCAGTCATGACGTCATCGTGCGTATGATTATAACGAATAAAGAATAATAATTCAACAAAAAAAAAATACAAGAATTTGACAGATAATAAATAAACTATTGATAAAAAGGATTCTAGAAGACTTAACTATAATAATAAATACTTGTAATAGTATTTCAGTAAGAAATAAAGGATTTATCTTTAAAAATAAAATCAATAATGTTACTCGGGCGTGAATTCACGCCCGCTGGCCGCAATAGTTTTTTGCTTAGGCGTGAAATAACGCCCACGGTGAAGGATTAAAGAGTAGTTCCATTTGATACACCAATACTTCACTGCGTCGTGGTCACTTTCCAAAGAAACGCCGCAAAGAAGAAAATTGAACAAAGTAAACATTTAAAAAACAAAGATATTATAACTCTGCCCAATAAATTAATTGGAAAGATATATACCTTTTTTGTAACCAGAAATAACACGTTAAAATTTATATAAATTTATTATTCATCTTTTTAAAAAAATCACAACACACTACGTAAATAAAACTGAACTCCAAAGTGAAAATAAAACTGTTTTAAAATTGCGTTGATTTTTAGTTAGAAAGGGAATCCCCGAGTTTTGATGGCATGGCGCAATTAGAAACAAAAGTGTTGCCATCTTTTGGAAAAAAAAAGAAAATTTAAAAAAAATAAAGAGTCAAACCCAAAACAACGCAACCTCGAAAATCTAACGACGCACAGTGAAAATTAGTACTAATTAAGCAGCGACGCAACTTCGAAAAAAACGCAAAGCGTGGTATTGGTGTACTAGTTTATATCAAATTACAATCTTTTAGGATTCTACTCATGAATTACACACGAAATATAAAATATTCCAACTTGACGTCAATAAGAGATAGAACTTATGCTATGGTAAACAGAGTATTATGTATGAATTGGCACAGGTGTCGTCAGGAACTTGTGGAGCGTGTCCGACAACATCATAACTGGAGAGAAGATGCTACGCGATGCCCAAGACAAGTGGTCCAGTCCGCCGCAGAAGAACAATAAAGTACAACCTGAACCCAGCCGTGAGTACTGTAGTAAATAATATACAGGGTGATTTGAAATAGGTGTAACAACTTTAATTGCATGAATGTATTATATAATACATGGATGCATAGCCCGTCGAATACTGGTGGCCCGTCGACAGCAAAAATAATACTCTCGTACATTCGAAATATATTGAATTCTATTCCAGAATAAAACCAAAAAAATTTATTACCTATACTTCTGGCGGCCGGCCCTCCATGATTTGCCCGAGTGGCCCCTAGTCTTAATAAGTCTGTGCAATCATGCTGTAATATAACTCAATCAATTCAAAAAGTAATTCAAAAGGTCAATGGCTGACACGATTGAGACGATAAAAACCGAATCTAAAGCCTTGAAGGCTATGTTGGAAAATACTATTCAGACTGTTTAGAGGTCTGGAAAAAGCGTTGGAAAAAGTGCGTTTTATCGGATGAGGATTATATGGAAGGGGTGTAATTGATTATAAAAATAAATAAAGAATTTATATTTTGTAAATATTAGGGGGACTGGAAAGTAATGTTGCTTATAGAAGTTAAATTCACACGACTGCATTTTTAACAAGTTTTTATTTCTAATCAACAATTTATTCACCTTCCTTATCAACAACCTTCTGTCATTTAGTATATAAAATCAATGCCGGAGCGGTTAAAATTAGTCGTTCGTCGTTTTCTGTAAAATGTATCGACGGAAACGACATTAAATATTTAATAGAATCAGGCGTTATTTTGCGGTAGCCCATCCTAAGTAAAAAAGGACCAATATTTAACCACTTCCGCACATGCATTCGTAGTCGTGCAACAAAGTGCACCGCCCGCCAGCCCGCTGATAAATGCGTATGCGGCAAACAATGCGAATTACACAACTGACACCGTTAATTCACTCAACACGTGTTTTACCCCTCCACGGGATCTTCAGGAGTTATGTTACACCGATTACTGCCAAACACAGTGCAAAATGACGAGTGTGGAAACGACATTACTTTCCGGTCCCCCGATTCTTCACCTTATTTTTTTATCACAGTGTTATATATACAAATATATGAATATTTGAAATCTTATCACCTTTTACAGAGGACGACAAGGAGACGGACGAGTCCTGTGCAGAGGCGAATATAAATGAAAACTCAGGTTATTTTTTTATATATACTGTTACGTACTGTGGGTTCTGACTCGAAATGAAACGCCACTGGTTCACAAGGAGTCCTTTATTCACAAATCATATGGTCACCCTACTTTAACACAAAGTATACTTTTGCCTAGTCCAAACTTCGCTACCAAATCGCTACAGTAGTAGTTAATTCTAAAGCTTAATTGAAACTAAAAAATCCTTCACACTGTGATAGGATTTAAAAATTTAAAATGGAACACCACTGGTTTACAAAGTCTTTTATTCGCAAATCAAATGGTCACCCTACTTAACATAAACTATCCTATCGCTCAGTTCAAACTTCGCTACCAAATCGCTCAAAAAATCACTGTACATATAACTTACCAAATAGTCACTTTGTAACACTGATCGTAGATCTTAATCTTATAATTCAAAAAACAACACTGAACTGTGAACATGGGGAGTACACCTATTTATACTACGTGGTTAGAATTTCCAAGAACCATACACAAAAATCTATAAATAACTTCAAGGTCACGCGTGTTTACCGCACTTCTTGATCCTAGAAACCCGTGTTTATTGTTTAGAAGGTACTCTAACTCGGCTTTGTAACAATATCTAAAATATCTCCAAGTATTTTAATTACTGGTAATAAATTTATAATCTATATTTAAAGATGGAGTCGGCAGGGAGTTGGAAAAGGAACACCCAAGTAAGAATTTATATAGCTATCTTCGTTTACGACTATTTATTAAGACGCGTTTACACTAGCGTGAAAAATATTTTTCTATATTTAAATTACTCAAGTTAAAATAAATTTGAAAGTTGCTTGTAATAATATAATTTTATTATTAACATTATTAAGTAAAACAAGTTAGTCAAGTTTCGTTAATCAGAGACTTTTTAAAATTTAATACAAGAATACAAGTCATATTCTATTTTTAAAGTTATCTAAGAGTCGATTTGTAGACTTTTAGTCTGAGCTAGTGCTCTGGTGAGAAGCTATTTCCCTGGAGCCTAATCCAGAACTGACACTATGACCATCCGATTTTCCTCACGTTCTTGAGTTTCTTGGAAATGACGTTAGATGTTTACATAGTTTTGCAGATAACTTTTTAGGCAAAGTAAAGTCCAGAATTATATATATAATATAATAAATCACTTGGAGCGAATGGGATCGGATCAGAGCGTGAAGGTAGCGTACCTGGAAAAACCGAGGGGTCGAAGACCAGTGGGTAGACCCAGGTATCGCTGGATCGATCGCGTTGAGGCAGACTTGCGCGAATTGAATGTCAACCAATGGCAGACGATGGCGCAAGATAGAGGAAAGTGGAAGTCTCTCGCTTCGGAGGCCAAGACCCACTTTGGGTCACTGAGCCAGCGGAGTAGTAGTAGTAGTAGTATAATAAATATATATAATATAAATATATCTAATATAATAAATAGATAGACTTCTTGCCTAGTTTGCGCATTATTCAGCGATAATACGTCTGCTATTTTTATAACTAGCTTGTATATGGTAACAAAGTGTTGTATATTGTCCCAATTTATACAAAATTACATTTGATGAAGAAGTTGCCAGATACAAGGAAACGACTAAAAATAACGTTGCCATAACCTAAAACAAAAGCCTTACATGTGCAATGATAATTGAGCAAACATAAATGGTTTGGAATCCATTCCTCGTGGAATTTAAAGGCTTCGTTTTATAACTTCAGGTACTGAGGAAGATGAGGAGAAGGGGGAGAAGAAAACTGTGAAGCAGATCCTCTCGCAGCTGCTGTCAAGCAACCAGCAAGCAAATCAGGTAATCTAATTTAAACAGACATATCTAGGATCATAACAGTGAGTTATGATGATTAAAGAAATCATCATAACAGTGAGTTATGATGATGATTAAAGAAATCACAATAACAGTGAGCTATGACGATGATTAAAGAAATCACCATAACAGTGAGTTATGACGATGATTAAAGAAATCACCATAACAGTGAGTTATGACGATGATTAAAGAAATCACCATAACAGTGAGTTATGATGATTAAAGAAATCACCATAACAGTGAGTTATGATGATTAAAGAAATCATCACAACAGTGAGTTATGATGATTAAAGAAATCACCATAACAGTGAGTTGTGATGATGAAATAAATTACCATAACAGTGAGTTATGATGATTAAAGAAATCACCATAACAGTGAGTTATGATGATGAAAGAAATCACCATAACAGTGAGTTATGATGATGAAAGAAATCACCATAACAGTGAGTTATAATGATGAAAGAAATCACCATAACAGTGAGTTATGATGATGAAAGAAATCACTATAACAGTGAGTTATGATGATTAAAGGAATCACCATAACAGTGAGTTATGATGATTAAGGAAATTACCATAACAGTGAGTTATGATGATGAAAGAAATCACCATAACAGTGAGTTATGATGATTAAAGAAATCACCATAACAGTGAGTTATGATGAAAGAAATCACCAAAACAGTGAGTTATGATGATGAAAGAAATCACCAAAACAGTGAGTTATGATGATGAAAGAAATCATCATAACAGTGAGTTATGATGAAAGAAATCACCAAAACAGTTAGTTATGATGATGAAAGAAATCACCAAAACAGTGAGTTATGATGATGAAAGAAATCACCATAACAGTGAGTTATGATGATTAAAGGAATCATCATAACAGTGAGTTATGATGATGAAAGAAATCATCATAACAGTGAGTTATGATGAAAGAAATCACCAAAACAGTGAGTTATGATGATGAAAGAAATCACCAAAACAGTGAGTTATGATGATGAAAGAAATCACCATAACAGTGAGTTATGATGATTAAAGGAATCATCATAACAGTGAGTTATGATGATTAAAGAAATTTTTGTAAATAATAAGTTCTTTTATGAAGTAAATTTTGTGCAGAGTGGGATTATAATCTGGAGTGGTGTTGTGCCGATGGTGGTGCGTGCTGGGGATATTGGCTCCGTGATCGCAGCAACCCTCGCTTCAGTTACTTATCAGCGCACGCTCAAGTCCCAACGACACAGGTATGTTTTACATCATGGTTGCACAGACTTATTAAGACTAGGGGCCACTCGGGCAAATCATGAACTGATGGCGGGCCGGCCGCCAGAAGTATAGGTATTTTGCGAACATATTTTTTTTTGGTTTTATTCTGGAATAGAATTCAATATTTTTCGAATGTACGAGAGTATTATTTTTGCTGTCGGCGGGCAACCAGTATTCGACCGGCGGGCCGCGGTCTGTGCATCCATGTTTTACAGCAACTTGATCTACCTTTTACTTATAAAAATATCGTCCGATCTTAAAACGGTGATGAACTTTTGATGATTAAGTCTGCTTTTAACTGTTATTATTGGAAACCCAGGTCTAGCATTAGACGATCTATAGCTGAAATAGTGAAGATGATGGGATAATAAAAGATGAAATTCGTTTATTCAACATTGGAGTTTTGAACAGAACTCTTATTGGTGATCAACTTCTTAACTCTATTTATGACTCTACTCTGCTTCGCAAGGTGGTATAGCTGTGGTGAAGAAGTAGGAAGAAACTTCATAACAACACATCTTTTAATAAAGTTTAATAATACGGATATAGCTTAAATAAAATCAAAATAATCAGGCGACATCACTGCCAAGTATTCTTATCATTTAAATATTCGTTTATTGAATAATAAGTTTTTACTGTTAATTTATTTTTTGGTTTGCGTTTTGAATTTTGTAAATGGTAGCCTAAATAATGTTTTACGAAATTTTATTACAAATGAATTATAGATTTTTTGTTGTCGACACTTTTGGTACAGACAGTATTACACGGTGCCTTGTAAATATAAGTGTTGTGTTTGTTAAACAATTTTTATTGGACGAACACAACTTTTATTTGTAATTTTAATTATATGTTTTACAATTGTGATAGTATCGCTATAGTCAAAAAAAGTAGTCAAAAGTTTATCGCTCTTACTTGGCTATGCTGCGTTCATACAGACATTACAACACTAGACTTCACATATTTTTGAAATTATATTATTGTAAACATACAAAATATTATCATGAATATATTTTGAGGTCACTGTAAGAATATTGACCTCTTTAAATTGCTTTCTCTAGGACTTTCGCGGCCTGAAGTTGTAAATAGCTCGGATGACTTTCTTTTGTCAAACAAATATATCTTCTGTGTCCGCATTTCTACACCAAAGCATCAATCCATAGGACAGTTAAGAAAATGTAAAATGAAAAGAGGATGAAAGAATGGTAAAACAGAGCAAAAGAGAAAGAAAGCAGAATTGTGGTATAAAAGAACAGAATGAAAGATTATGTGAAGAATGAAAATAAAATAATTAAGTGAATAAATTAAATGCTAATAAAGTCCCTATCCCACCACAAATAGGGGTACGAGAGGCCCCCAATGGCGGGGGTTTTAAAAAAAAATCCATAGGACATGATGCTGTAGGATACTCTAGCAATTAGTTATAGTTCATCTTGATTTACAAAAAAAAAACAGTTTTTTTTTCTCCCTTTGACAGTACTCAGTCGGAGTTAGATGAAGAATCGAACAACTCCACAGGAAGAGAAAGGTCTGACGCAGAGAGAGTCAAGACAAATGCGTCTAAGTCCAGTGAACACATTGAAGTCCTACTGAAGGTATGTTGGCTTTTCTTAATTGCTCAAAGTTTAGTTGTTTTTTTTTTAATTTTTTTTATGGTCCCCGCTGTTGGGGACCTCTCGTTCCCCTATCTCGTGTGAGACACGGACTTTTTATTTCTAGTAATTTATTCATATTTTTTATTATAATCATTCTTCTCTTTCTTCTATATCATCTTATCTGTCGTACTGTTTCTTTCATTCTACAATTTTCCCAGTCTTTCTCTTTCATTCCATTAGCCACACATCCATCCTTAACCACTACATTCTAGGTTTCCTTACTATTTTTACTTACTAAGTTTAGTTGTTGGTAAAATGTGGCTCTATCTCCTTATAGCTCTCAGAAATAGCCTAAAAGAAGAAATATAGTAAAAGCTCTTTATTTGCGGGGTATGTTTATTATATGCCGCAAATATGGAATGGTAATTTACATGGGATAATAGAAGATACGTTTCTATGTGACAAAATATACACAAACAAATATTAAAAAAAAAAAAAATTAATTGAACTTTTTGAACAGTTTGGCATTTTTTAAAAGCACTTTGAATTCAGATTGACATACGGCAGTCGTTTTGTCAATTTGCCTCTTAAATATAGGAATTCGTTCCACAGACGGAGCAATGTTCATAAAGAAATCGCATTTGGCATTCTTAAACCGTCACAAAGATTTTTCAAATTAAATGTCACTTTTCCGGTGTATGAAGCCTCTGCAATGGGCTGTGAATTTAACATAAAAAAAGAAATTTTAGTCCATTTTACAAGAACTTTTAACACCCTGCCACAAACGACCCTCCAAAAAAGGGGGGATGTAGTATGTAATTATATACGCGATTGGGTAGTACGTTTTATATGATTGTACACGAGTACAGGAGGGTCTAGCATGCCGGGTGTACTACGCAGTGCAGTTCCACGCGCTGCGACACGCACTACTAGCTGCCCCCGCTGCGCAACATTCACCAGCTCCAGACACCTGCACCTGCCTCCAGAACAAGGATAAGGATGGTAATTAATTTTTAATTCTCAAATAAACAACTTATGCCAATCATACTTACAGTGCCCGGCAGTAAATATTGCACATCGACCTTTGGAAAGAGACAATCGGCTAATTTAGGCTTTGTAAAGCGTTATCTCTGTCGCACAAAATACAAACAGTCAGGTATCTATTAGGAGCTGTTAATACAACTATTTTTATTTTTATTACAATGTCTCATTTTAACAATAAGTATAAGGTGTTTATTATGTACAGTTGTAATTTTCCTAAATAATGAAATACGTAAACATAATGTGAACGTGTTTTTTTATTTTATATTACCCCAACCTAAAGCCACCACTCATGGAAAAATAGTTATCAAAAGAAGCAAATGATACTTGTTGTAACAGCTCCTAATAGATACCGGATTGTTTGTATTTCGTGCGACAGAGATAACGGGAAGCCGAAATTAGTCGATTGTCTCTTTCTAAAGGTTTATGTGCAATATTTATTGCCGGGTACTGTATATGTATAGGTTAATTGGTTACAGTTGTAAAAGTTTTAAAGGTATGAATGTATGATAAGTTCAAAACAAATATATATATATATATATATATATATATACAAATATATATATATATATATATATATATATATATACAAATATATATATATATATATATATATATATAACAGGACTACAGAAACAAAAAAAATATATAAATATATATATGTGTGTGTGTGTGTGTGTGCGTATGTGTTATATATAAATTTGAATATACACTTCAGGCAAGAGCTTATGTGATATCGAGGAGGGGTTCATTCGATCGCTGGCACACTGCGTGCCCTGGGCGGCACGAGGCGGCAAGTCCGGCTCCACGTTCTGCAAGACCGAAGGTTGGTATCACACTCTACCAGCTCCGAACAATCATGGGGGCTACCTTCTTTAAAGTTCCCCACCATTTTTCTCTCACTGATCACACCATCTTGGTGTTTAATGACGTCACAAGCGTAAACAATGATCTAAAAAGAATCTTACGAAACGCTTTGTGAAGTGGTGGTATAAACCTGGCATTTGTAAACCCCAAGTTGACGATTCGACTCTCAAAGCGTGCCGTCGGTCGTATCTCGTACGTATAGCTACCTAAAAGTAACCTTCAATGAAATAGAAAAGTTCCAATTGGCAAAAGAACTTAGTCGACCATATAAAGGCAAAAATCGCAGAAGAGACTAAATGAAGAAGACAAATGACAGATATGCATGGAGTATGCTGGAGGAGACTCCACCCAAAGAGGGGTGGAGTTCAAATTAAAGAAAAAAAAATACTATCAACTAACTTTAAGGAAAATTTGGAAATAAATAACTTCATATTAATCCTCTAGTGTAGCAATTACATGTCTATTTATGACAATGTTATATACTTAATGGTATCAGGCGTTATTTTGCGGAAGTCCATCCTAAGTAAGAAAAGGACCAATATTTAGCCACTTCCGCACATGCAGTTGTAGTCGTGCAACAAAGTGCAACCGCCCGTCAGCCCGCTGATAAATGCGGCAAACAATGCGAATTACACAACTGCCACCGTTAAATCACTCAACACGTGTTTCACCCCTCCACGGGGCATCTCAAGGAGTTATGTTACACCGATTAGTTCCAAACACAGAGTGCTATATTATATTATAGATATGCTTCCCTATGTCTTGTTTGATATATTATACATCAGAAGGAATAATAACATGAAGGGTTCCCAGAGGCCATGTGGTGGGAACCCTTTATGATATTACTCTGTGGCAGTTGCTCGCTGTGGCGATGTCTTAAAGGCGAGTTGAATATCAGACCAGTTAAAATGGAGAAGCCTTCAGTTTAGAGAAGAATTCGCTCTTAAAGTTCCGTAAAGTACAAGAGTAGCAGAAATAGATGTGGCGTAGCTTCTAGTAAGAAAAGTTTTATACAGTTTTTTTTATTGGCCCCCGCTATTGGGGGCCTCTCGTACCCCTATCTTTGGTGGGACAGGGACTTTATTGGCAATTTAATTTTTTCACATAATTTTTTTATTTTCTCTCTCTTCTTTCATACTTTACTTTCTCTTTCGGTCTATTATCTATCTTTCATGCTACATTTCTGCTTTCTTTCCCTTTTGCTCTGTTCATCTATCATTCTTTCCCTTTTTCTTTTCACATTTTCAATTTACATTTTTATTACTTATATCCTATAATTATTTTCTATCACAATTTCATGTATCATTTTGGTTCTATTTTGTCTTTTTTTATCTGTTTTTCATACTGTTTAGTTTGATCCGGTGGCGGCGCTAGGTGAGCAGGTTAATGATATATTTATAATCTGTGCAGATGACCGGTATGTGCTGAAGGAGATGACGAAGCCCGAGTGGCAGCAGTTCCTGGAGTTCGCACCGCACTACTTCAGCTACGTCACCAACTGCCGCCTACGTGGCCAGCCGAGCCTCCTTGGTGAGAATCAGTTACACATTCCTCACGACTTATATCTGTTAGGCCAATACTATATCATCATCATGCATAGGCATCCCTCGAGGATCGTCATTATAGACATTTGGGGGAGGCATATGTCTTGCAGTGGGGGTATATCGTTTGAAATGAAGAAGATGCTTTGGAAGGGAAACACATAGATCATTTGTCAACTTGAAATTTTTACACATATTTAAAATTATCTCATTTAAAGTGACCACTGTGAAATTTGTTACGTTTTTTCTTCATCATAAACATAGGACATCGACTCCTGGATATAGGCTTCCACAAAAGATTTCAAATAGAACCAGTTGGAGGTGGTCTGCATTCAGCGTCTGCAGATGACCTTGACAAGGTCATCTCCATCTTGCAGGCGAACTCCAGAGCCATAAGGCTTTAGCGGTCATCTGTTTTGGGGGCTATTACTATATATCACACATACATACGTATAACACTATATCATACATAGGTTGAACATGTAGTAGTAGTAATAGTAGTAGTAGTAGTAGTAGTATAGTAATTTTAATAAGAGTTGGTGTTTCTTTAGCAAGAATACTGGGCGTGTTCAGCGTGGGTGGCAGCGGAAGCGGGGTGCTGGTGATGGAGAACGTGTGGTACGGCGCCAGCGGGCCGCGCTTCGACCTAAAAGGCACCGCTCGCCCACGGCTGGCCCCACACCAGGCGCCAAACGCACCAAATCCCACTAACTCCACGCCCGTGCTTGTCGACTTAAACCTTCTTCACCGTTAGTACCAGTTTTTGATCAGACTATGTTACAACAGACTTGAAGTTTTTTTTAAAACATTAGATTTTTAATGAAGAAAGAACTGTGTAAGTGTAATACACGTATATTACAGTAGTTAAAGCTAATCATTAAAAGTAATTAAAAATATATAAATAATACATTTAAAGTACACAAAAAATAAATTTATTTACATATGTGTACAATGGTCATTTTTACAAAATCTCTTGTCCTTAAAGATTTACGCTATATATATGTACATACACACACACACACACACACACACATATATATATATATATATATATATATATATATATATATATATATATATATATATGGCAATGGGGCTCAATTTGAGGCATATCACAATCTTTAACAAGGGAAAATGCTTCATTTTCTTCTTACAAATAACATGACATCTGTCCTTCATCACATCACGGAAGCACCTCACCTGACGTGCATCGTTTTTTGACAGTCGTAGGGATACAACTCTCATAAAAGTAAATCTAACTGATCTATTACCAAAATAATGAACTATAAACTCAAATGAGAATATTTAAATTCATTTCATTGCGTACATATAAGTATATACATATATGTATATATATATATATATACACCCAACGAACCACCGCCAACGTTCCCGACTTCTGCGTCAATCCATGGTATAACAAATTATCCCATGTCAAAGAAATTTGAAATAACTAAACAAAAGTAAAGAAAATATCTCGTAAATATAAATAATGATCAATCAGTGATAGCTTAATGCAGTATTTTCAAACTTTTTATGTGCTAAGCCCCAACTCAACCTTTACTTACACCCCCCTATGTAACATATATATATATATATATATATATATATATATATATATATATATATATATATATATATATATATATATATGAATGTGTATATTTATACACATAAATTTCTTGTTGAAGAATATATGTATTGTTTAAGGATTTTTCAAAAATAAATGTAGCCTAAGTTACTGCTTATTACATCAGCTACCTACCAGTATGAGTCCCGATGTAATCAATCCAGTCATTTCAGAGATTAGCCGAACAGATAAAGAAACAAAAAGACAGAAAGATAGTGAAATAGATAAAAATTTAAAAAAATGTTACAGATAGACATTCCAATTTTATTTATTTGTATAGGTGACAATGTTTAAATTTAAAATTTTGCTTCAAGTTGAAGGATATAAGATTCTAGTTTCTTTCAAATTTGCCTTTTTTGAAATTCTTCTCATGATTTTTTTTATGGCCCCCGCTATTGGAGGCCTCTCGTATCCCTAATTAGTTGGGATCGGGGTCTTTGTTTACAAATAAGTTTTTCAGATTTTTCATCTTTATTCTTCACTCACTGTCATGCTTCTCAATTTCTTTTATTCTTACCTTATTTCCATCACAATATCTTTCATTTTGTTCTTTCATTCCTCCTTGCTTTCATCGCCTTCCTTCCATCATCTTATTACTCTTAGGTGGCTAGGTACATTTTTTATTATTATTTACATATTTTATTTTTTTATCACAGTTTTCTTTGGGTTGTGCTTTCTTAATACATTACTACACTTTTCTTATTCTATTTTTCCTATTATTAATTGACTAGTTATTTTATGTGCAGTTTATTTGTTACCTTCTTATCTATACTGTTTTGTTTCTAATAACAGTGTCACTCACCACCCTACGAGCAAATCTTCTCGTGATTGGTGATCAGTGTGATATGTTTGGTTGTAGTGCGGTGGGAGACCCAGCTTTACGTACCGTCGCTGGCTTGCGGCGCGCTGTGGGCCAGCCTGGAACGCGACACTCAGTTCCTAGCAGCCAACGGAGTCATGGACTACTCCCTCCTCCTGGGCGTCCATCACAACACCCTCGTGCTGGGCGTTATCGGTGCGTATTCTCCAACCAATTAATAGTATTAATCCACAATTATTTTTTAAAATATCGTTACGTACAGTGGGTTCTGACTCGAAATAAAACACCACTGGTTCACAAGGAGTCCTTTATTCATTAATCAGATGGTCACTCTATTTAAAAATTAAGTATACTTTCGCTTAGTTCAAACTACGCTTCCAAATCGCTTAAGAATTCAATGTTTAAATAACTTACCAAATAGTCACTTTGTATCACTGATCGTAGATCTTAATCTTATAACTTGAAAAACAACACTGAACTGTCGACGTGGGGAGTACACCTACTTATACTACGGAAAAGGTTCTAGTAAGATCGCGATAGTACTTTGTTAGATTTTCCGAGAATCGCACACAAAAATCTTTAAATAATTTCAAGGTCACGCGTGTTTACGGCACTTTTGTGTTTGGCGTTTATTGGAGTTCCATGTTTATTGTTTAAATTGTTCTGTAAATAGTGCTTTTTAACAATATTTAATATCGGTCAGGATCAAAGGTCCAAGTTTTTGTACAATTCATCTCTATTTCAGTTTTAAAACGTTCAGTGCTGGGCATAGTATTCCCCAGAGAGATAAGATCTGTTGGAAGTGGTCTGCATATTATCACAGTGATACAATGAATCTTGAAAGAGCTATGCTGGAGATTTCTTTTCTTTATTGAATCAGCAATAAAGAGATTCGTAGGAGAAAGAGACTAATAGACATAAATCTGCGGATTAGCAAATTAAGTAAATAAAAGATAAAAAGTAGATTAGTATTAGTAATCGATGTAACATAACTCCTGAAGATGCCCCGTGGAGGGGTGAAACATGTGTTGAGTGATTTAACGGCGGTAGTTGTGTAATTCGCATTGTTTGCCTCATACGCATTTATCAGCGGGCTGGCGGGTGTTGCACTTTGTTGCACGACTACCACTGCATGTGCGGAAGTGGCTAAATATTGGTCATTTACTTAGAATGGACTTCCGCAAAATAACGCCTGATTCCATTGAAGATTAGCAAATTGGAAGGCCATATAACGCTCTTAGGGTTAGAAGGTTATAGAGTGGTGGAGGCTGTAGATGCGGCATGGGCAGGCTGCCCGCTAGGTAGATCGACGATATAGTAAAGGTTGCAAGAAGTTGCTGAATGCGAGCAGCGCTAGACCTGTAATCATGACGATCTTTGAAAAAGCCAATGCCTTTTTTTTCTTTATGGTCCCCGCTATTGGGGACCTCTCGATCCCCTGTCTCATGTGGGACAGGGACTTTTTATTTCTAATAATTAATTCATATATTTTTTTATCATTCTCCTCTTTCATGTATCATATTATCTGTCGTACTGTTTCTTTCTTTCTACAATTTTCCCAGTCTTTCTCTTTCATTCTATTAGCCATACATCCATCCTATTTTATTTTGCAACATTACATTTATTGTTCATACATTTAACACATATTTTCTTTATAATTATCATATTATATTATACTGTTTATTGCACTATTTTTGGTACTACTTTATTTATTTTATTTCGATATTTTAGTGTTTGCTTTCCTTTTTTATTCGTATTCAAATTTATTTGAATATATTACTGTGTTTTATTTTTACATATGGCATTTATCACCACTTTCCTGCAGTAGCTGAGGAAGCATTCTCTCTCTCCTTCGTTTTGCATGATGGCCGAGATACTCCTTTCCTCTATCTTTTTGCCCATCCGGCATTCGGAATCTGCGCGCAGTCTTCCGAACACCAATGCCAATGTCTTGCAGTGGTGATATCAGCTATAAACACAACACAGCCATTATTAATAAAAGTATATTATGTTTTGTGGTATAGATTACATCAGGACATTTACTTGGGATAAGAAGTTGGAGCATCTCGTGAAGAAGAACCTCGGGTCTGGTCAGCCGACGGTGTTGTCGCCGGAGCAGTACAAGCGGCGGTTCTGTGCGGCTTGCCGCAAGTACTTCCTGCAGTGTCCCTCCCACTGGGACCATCTCTACTGCAACTCTTACGCGTAGAGACAGAGTATTTACACTTCTCTATCTTATTCCTACTTTTCATTATCGTCTCATTTCACCGTAAAGTCATTTAATCTTACTATCACTCGTCTTTGAGTTGACAGCTACACTGGTCTACACTTGCATTGGCTTCTTCTTTATTCAGCTGGTGCCCCGTTCAAAAGTTCACAGAGAACATATAAAATTAAAATAAATATAATAATGTTTTCAATTAGTTCCAGGCTATTTTGACAGTTATATTTTTTTACTGCAAGGTGTAATCATAATGGAAATTATACAGAGTTTTGTAATAAAAAATCTTATACAAGACTCTTATTGTTTCAAACGTAAGATGTTCACTGCTGGGCATTGGTCTCACCATAAAATTCCATTGGAGCAGTTGGAATTCGCCTGTATCCCACTTAGTGTGTCAAAAACACTGAACGTATATCACTCGCTTTTACTTAGTATTTATTTTGTTGTAAAAAAAAAATATTAATCTTTAGGTCTAAGAGTGAAGATGACACATGTGCAAGCGAAGCATAAAACCTTCACTAAAAAGTACCACCACTTAAGCTTATTAACCCTTTATAGCCTGATTTACAAAATTGATTTTTTTTAATATTACTGTGTTTGCTTGAGGGTCTAGATGAAGGGAAAAATAGATTTTTTAAGGGTCCGAAGTATTTCAATTTTGATACCAATCTTTTAAACCGAATGTTTACATTACTATTAATTTTTTTTATAAGTTGGCTGTACGAATTTTACTGTTGTATAATATTCTTTCCAACGAAATTAAAAAAAAATCTATTTTTCCCTTCATCTAGACCCTCAAGCAAACACAGTGATATTTAAAAAAAAATCACTTTCGTAAATCATGCTATTAAGGGTTAAACTCATCGGTAGACGCTGGAAGTAGGCTTTTGTACATTTATGGGGGAGGCGTATGTACAATGTTTGTCCACCTTTTGGGTGAAGGAACTTAGCTTCGCTAATCGACACGTGGTTTTCACTTCAGAATTTTAACCCGTCGAATGCCTATGGACATATCTGTCCTAACCCATCGGGTACGGGTCAAATTTTCCCAAAATAAAGTAGACTAGATTATATCGAATCACTTTAAAAATACAGTTTAATATCGCTTGATCTGGGTATACTACAGACAATAGGATCATGAACAATAATATTTCATTTGTATTTAAAAAAAATCATTCCAGACTGACAGGCGCTATGTTGAGGCATGCGTAGGGTTACTGTCCAAGATTTTTAAATATTAAATAGGAAAGCGTCATTTCATGTGAAGCCACTTAAACTAGGCAAAAAGCTAAGGCGCTTGTACAATAACAATATATAACACTAGTATATATTTGTATGGCTTATTTCGTATTTAAAATTACATTAGATCAAAGAAATCTGATAGCTTTAAAAATTCGGCCAATAATCTTATTAGCAGCTAATTGAAATAAAATGTAATACAACATTGATTACTAGCAACAGTGACCTTTTGATTTTTAAGGATTTTTTTTTATTTAAAAAAATACACCAGTAACACATTCAATATTTACAAATAATGTATCTACTTAATGAAAGTGAGTACAACATTACTGGCTGTCATGGACAGACTTGTACTACCAGAAGCTATTGCCCTGTCGTATTACAATAAAAAGAATAAATTAATTTAAAATATTTTAGGTGAATATTAATTATTAATTGACCAGATGTCGATATCAATAATCGAATCTGCATCGAGTAAAGCGAATTTCAAAGAGGACTGCCAAACGCGCGAATTTCTAAGTGAACAATCAAATGCATGAATTTCAAAGTGAAGTGTAAAACGCGCGAAGTATAAAGTGAACAATCAAATGCATGAATTTCAAAGTGAACTGTCAAACGTGCGAAGTATAATGTGAACAGTCAAATCCATGAATTTCAAAGTGAATTGAGAAACACGAATTCCAAAGTGAATCCAGCATGAATTTTGTAATGAATTGTCAAACGCGCGAAGTATAAAGTAAACATTCAAACGGACGAATTTCAGAGTTTACTGTCAAACAAATGAAGTTTAAAATTAACTGTCAAGCGCGCGAAGTTCAAAGTCAATTGTCAAACGTGGGCATTTCAAAGTCGACAGTCAAACGCGTGAAGTTCAGAGCTAACTATCAAATGTATAAAGTATCAGTTAGTATACTTTCTGAAACATTCCAAATTTCTTTGTAATTCTCTAATATTTTTCCGACATAAACCTTCTAGTAAATATGAGGAAATTTATACAAAAAGACGAATGAAATTGGTCAAGTCGTTTTCACGTTGTAACGTGACTGTGGGTAATAGGGGATTCATTTTTTTGTCCGCTAACACAATCAAAATGAACCGATTTAACTAAGTAACAGATAATTATATAAAAACTTAAATTATGTGTACTTAGCTTGAAAAAAGTGACCACGTGAGTTACAGTTGGAATCTTGTAAGAATGTGCGCCATTCTTACTGTAAGATGAACGAACAATCTGTATATGAAATAGGATATATTTCTTATGGTTGTTTATAATCGCCAAAGATACACAGTACCCGGCAATAAATATTGCACATCGACCTTTGGAAAGAGACAGTCGGGTAATTTCGGCTTCGTAGAGCGCTATCTCTATCGCACGAAATACAAACAGTCCGGTATCTATCAGGAGCTGTTAAAACAAGTATCATTTGCTTCTTTTAATAATTATTTTTATTCTTTGTATAAAATACACCAATTTTTCTATAAGTGGTGACTTTAGGTTGGGGTAAAATAAAAAAAAACATGTTCACATTGTTTACGTATTTAGTCATTTATGAAAATTACAACTGTACATAATAAACACCAATATACCTATTGTTAAAATGAGGCATTGTAATAAAAATACTTGTTTTAACAGCTCCTAATAGATACCGAACTGTTTGTATTTTGTGTGACAGAGATAGCGTTCTATGAAGCCGAAGATAACCGATTGTCTCTTTCTAAAGGTCGATGTGCATTATTTACGGGATACTGTAAATGTTATTATTAACGCAGATAGTTAATGATATAGCTTTTATATAAGATTGTGTAATAAATAATAAAATCATTTCAGATTAGTGATGTTACACGTTATTTTAATATAGAAATAATTGTTTCTCGAAATATTGTGATTTTACCCAAAGCTTTATACGTGTTTTTGTTTATTATATGAGAACTGTATTTGTTCCTCATCACAACCTGGTGAAATATCTATATAAAGGCCTGGCTCCCGTTGGAAGCATAAAGCTTGGTTACTGTTAAGAAGGGTAGGCGCAAAAAAAAACGTGTGCAGTCTATATAAATATCATAGGCAGTGTTATAAATAGGTATTGACGAAATGAAATTCCTTTCCTGACTTCGAGAGGCCACTGGATTTAACAATAGATGACTTCCGATGTGAAAGCTAGCGGCTAGTGATGTACCGCTATACTAGCCCTGATTGTCTTAAATATCTCTTGTCATTGGCCGCCATCTTGGTGAATTTCTAAAAGTATTGCCATATATTTTCCCGAAGTGCCTATATATATAAAAATAAATAAAATCGAAGTGTCTTTTCGTAATATTAAAATACCCGCGTTTTTATGTCACAATTTTTTTAAACTTTTGGCTGTCTGTTTATTCCGGCAAATCTCAGAAATGACTAGTGCAATTTTGACGGGACTTATAATGGCAGGTAGGTGATGTAATGAGGAGTAACATAGGTTACTTTTATTTAATTTTTTTATTAGAAAAATTCTTAAACGAATAAAATAAACTTAATATTTATTTTCTAGAATTTCTCGCGGACGTGGTCGCGGCCACAGCTAGTATATAATAATAATATAAGTAGCCTAAAACTATAATAGGTTTTAAATTTGCATAAATAACATGAGGGCATTGAATTAGATTATTGGGATACTGAAATATATAAAATTTACCTTTCATGTTGAAATATATAAAAAATAATCATTTTCATATTTGAATTAAAAAGAAGGAATAAAAAGTAAAGGGGCTATACATTTTCGATTTTATCGCGTGGAATTATTAAATAAAAATCCTTTTGAAAATTTAATTTTAGTTTACTGTTTTATAAAATTATATGGTACGCCTTTTTAACTAAGCAAGAATATATAGAAACCTTAATATGTAATCATATTAGCAAAATATATCGAATATTGGTTTTATTATACGATCTTGATGAAATTATTTTCATTTACATTCCTATACTTTAATGTGTAATAAATTATTACTATATAATGTTGTTTTAATTTAGTAATATACAGCAGTTACGACCTGTATTTGCAGTTGTGTTTTTCTACCAGCATTTTACTCTGACAGAGGCGTAGTTGTCATTTTAGAATATAAACAACCACTGCAAAGTATAGGCCCCCTCCAAAAATATTTATGGGTGAAAATACCATAATTGCCAAGCTTGGCAATCGTAGTGTTGTATTATGGTACGAAGAGGACGCTACTGTCCATCCTTTGGTAACATGTTTGAGCAGTATTAATCCTTTGTATTTAATGCATAAAATGTGAATTATATAAGATTGTATCTCTTAGTAAAATAACTAAGCAGACTAAGGCCTTTTACATACGTTTTTTCGCAGTGAAAATCAACGGTTATCAGTTTGGATTACTGTGGGTGCTTTTTGAAATATATAGAAGGAATTGCACGGGATCGCAGTATTTACATTTCTTTTTTGAGTTTCCCATGAACGTATGCAAGGATAATATTTTTATTGTAAGGATTCATAGTAACGACATCTGTAGTTTAGCGCAGATATTCTAAAATAAACTACACGTGGTTGTCCTCCTATTGTTCCATGTGAAGTTTTTGCTGTTAGCCTTGCGGCTTTTACAGCTTCATCGGAAACGAGTTCACGGAACGGAGGGGTCCGTGAACTATATAGCGTGGTTGTCTCAAACGGTAGCTTTTTTATACTCGTTCACCTTGCCATGCGAGAAGCAGGAATGTTTTTTTCAGGTTACCTACCTTCGCAATATCTTATATGCCTTTTTTTTATCCTTCAAGTCTATTCTTTACCGCAATTCTTCAATGCATCACCTTTCTTCCCTCATCTACATTCCTGATCACAACTTTTCGTTACATATAACAGATTTTCATGATTCATTTTTAAATGTTATACTTGTTTCTTGTTTTGCAATTAAAGTTAAAAATCTTTGTTTTTTAAATAATTGTATTATTTTGCCTGTACCCTTAGTATCTCAAGGTATTAACTCAATACTCAAGGAATGTCAGGTGCAGATTGTTGTGGAGGCGACACTTGCTCCCTCTATTTCTTCCCGTCTCGACCTCGGAATCAAAGCGGAAAACAGGTAATTTTGCTGTTCCATGTTGCTTGCTGGTTTAACGCACTGCGTTTGGACGTGTTATTAAGAAAACGTGAAGTGGACAACATGCGTAAGGTAAATAACATAAAACAAACATTTCTATTGATAATTTTTATTTAACTTCAAAATCTCCTTTTACGTACTTATATTACAAAATCAAGATGGTTACGTCCTCAATGCCTTACATCATAATGAATATATCTGCGTCCATTTTGTTATAATTCTTAGGTTATATCATCCAATGATAAACATAGCTTGCTAAGGTTTTTTTTTGTTTTAAATTTCAATAAATTAATTGATAAAATCTTATTTTCACATATTTCTATTCTTTCACAATGTAAGCTTTACAGTTTTAAATAAAAATTTAAGAATTGAATCTAAAAATATAGATAACTGTTGTTATTCTCGTTTTAATTACCACAGATTATATATCAATTTATGGTTATAGAGTACACTGTAAAATGTTTTTTTATGTTTATGTGTATTTTTTAAAGATCGTATACGTAATTCAAGCTGCTCAAAAATCTTAATTATTATAACTTTTTCTTTCACGTATTTTAAAACTAAAATCACTTGCCTGTGCTAGTTATATAAATTATAATCGATATTATACGTTTTACATACTTCGCAATTACCGACTATACAATCATTCAGGGCTAAGTTGTCGCATAGGTTAAAAAAAATTAAACGAAATATGATATAAAATGTCGCACGCCTTTGATACGATAGCAACTAATTACTGCAGGAACAGAAGAGCGGCATTCTAGCTGCCTCCAATACTGCTCATTAAGAGGTTCTATAGGAATACGAGTTGAAAGCATTACTACTGATATTAAAAATTATCGTATGTAGAAATCTATTTTATGGTTTACCAGATTTAAAACATGTCAATTGTCGCTTTATATGTAGTATGTGTTGTAATGATATTTCTACAGATAAATCAAAAAGATTATACAGGATGATTGGGCTAGATCCTTTCCACTCCAAGGCTGTAATGTAGCATCGATAAAATTTAATTGAATTTTAGTATCTTGCGATTCTAGAATATGTTTCATTCATTCGTGATTTAAACATTTTAGTAACAAAAATCTTTCCTGTTTTAAAATTCTTCCGCAAAAAGAAATATTACACCATGTCGAGTATCACTCGACAGTGGAGCTTGTGGAACATAATCAGTGTCGAGTGACACTCGACATTGGAGTGGAAAGGGTTGAAGCTTTTTGCTGTCAAATAAGGTACATATATGAGTGAATTACATATTTTTACATTATACTTTTCATAGATGGCATCACAATCGGCGATAGTAAAAAGTAGATTCCAGAATTGGTCCCTTTCGTATCCCAAGGATTCTCGATATCAATCTAGAGGGATCCGTTAAGAAATTAAAATAGATTCTTAAAAGCTGAATATTTAATAGTAAAATTGTGATGCATTTTTTATTATTTATACTGTATTAAGTGATCACTTTAACCTCTATTGAAATGCGACAAAAAATATCTTCTAGCAGTACAATCGCAAGGACAGATAATAAACAATATTTACTTTTAAAATGTAAGTCAGAATTTTTAGAACGCTTTTTATTACTATTTTATCATTACGTTATTAAGTAATTCTGACATGGGTGTACCATACATTAGTTTATAGGAAATGTATTATACATTCGCTCCTTTTAAACTTTTATATCTGTTACCGATCATCCTGTATAACAAAGTTATGATTATAGAACGTACAAGTTTCCTCAAAATGTGCAGTCTCAGGGTGTTTTAAAGATTTTTGGATTTTTAATGTGTTAAAATGTCAATATTTAGACCTCATAAACACAATCACTTTTTTGCCATATTGAATCCTAAAAACCCATTTGTAATGGATTTAGAGAAATATCTTTAAAATTATAAAATAAAATTACGTTGAATGTGATATTTTTAAAATTAGAAGTTATTGGACTTTGGTGAATGTTTAAAAGCGAAATGTTGATAAATAATTTATTGATTATATTTCACACAGAGTCAAAAATAACTGCAAAATCATGTCACAGACTATATACATTAGTTAACTCAAAAAAAACCTTGAGTATTAACACAAGTATTTAACAGCGGGAGATTAAAAAGCAAAAATAAAAACCATTCATCTCAAGATACATTTAAATAAAACTCAATTGTTTATAACTAATAAGCCTTTATAATGTGATGTTTGGTTAGGTTATTTTTTAAGAGATCACAATTGACCATGAGAATCGAGAATCGTATGTTGGGTATTCATGGATTTCATTTCCAAATCAGTGAATTTACGACTACCCACATAAAGATACTAGCGCCATCTATCGGTGTTGTTAGAATTTATGATTACTACGCCCTCTCAGACCTCTCTATGACAGACATGTACACTAGCAGCAATTTAAAAATTGTTTCATCTAACTCTGGTCATTTCCTTAGTGTATGATTTTGACGCTCTTTCAAAAACGCACAATCAAGTACCATTTTGATTTCTATTTGCTTGGGTTTGCATGTTGCAACCTCCTTTATAGAAAATGTTGTCACATTGTCCTTGTATGTCGTGTATGAGGGATACACGACGATACGGAGATGCTTTAATTAATATAAAAACCTCAAAAAGCATGTCGATGGTAAAATCAAAAGGAAAGAGAAGTCCAAATGAAAAGTTCATGAGTTTATGAGTATACAAGCAGTTTAAACTAACCATAGAAAGCGCTCTCTTAAACACATAGAGGGAAGAAAATGATGAGAATGTGATAAAGGAAGAAAGAGATTATGAAAAGAAAGGAGAAAAAGTGTGTGTGCGAGTGAGAAAGGAAAAGGTTAGAGTAGAGAGTAAAGGTGGGAGGCAAAATAGGTATGGAAAGTGGCGGAAAAAAGAGAAAAGAGAGAAGGTATGGAAGAATAGCAGAGAATGGAGAAAATTTTAGTTTTAAATAAAGAAAAAAACATATTACCGTATTTTGATAAATAATCTAAAACGTGATTTTTTTTTTAGAAAAAACAATAAAATGAATGGTCAAAATTGATTTACTCCACTTCACAGGCCCGCATCACAATCCACGTTCTACACCTTACCTAGGCTACTGCCTTAACATAGCCTTATATATTCATGTAAAAATATACAGCTCTTTATGCCTAACCAATTAATACAGATCTTTTACCGAACTATCTAAAATTACTTCCCGTGAACGGCGTCGACGCCATTTTTATTTTCATTTAAAATTAAACTTACCATCTGTCATAATTAAACTCTCTGAACTAATTATAAATTAACTAAAACACTTGATGTTACTTTTAAACACTAAGATTTAAGAGACATTGTTCACTCAGTTTTCTATTTTAACTATTTTCGTATTATGATTCAAATACTTACGATAAAAATATAATGGTAATTTGATTACCAAATACGGTGACCCTCCTATAACGCGGGGATTTCCCTGCACCGTTAAATTTAACACATTATATCAAAACGAGAAAACTTTAAAACACACAAAGTGCCATAGATTCACATTGGAGCGTCATACGAAAATGTACGACGAGTTTTCCTATAACGCGTAACGAATCTACAGCGTTATAGAGATTTATACAAACGTACACTGTATATGTTACTGTATATTAACACATTATACATTTGTGGCGATTATTAAAATTGTAAAAATAAACAATTTATATTATAAAAATCCAATGTAATGCTCTATATAACCTAAATATATTTTAGTCTTAGCACACGATGTTTAAAACTTGATAAGCCATCAAAATATCTCTAATTCAAATATTTAATGAGAGTTCAATTTTGACAGATAGTTGGGACGCCATCTTGCAAATGTCAAATCAGGGAAAATCGCGCGCCAATTTTTTTATTTTTTTTTTAGGGAGTGAAACAGACATTCGTACAGAGCGATAGAGTGATTAAAACAATTATTTATATTCGTTAATTGTTACATGTGTCATTATCATGTGGGGTCGAGCGTCGAGCTCAGAGACCTGAGTTGCTCTAGTCCAGCTAGCAGCTCTCTGAAAGAAGAAAAATAAAGAAATTTATTTTTAGTTAAAAACGTAATACAGGGTGAGCCAAAAGGGGGAAGTGGGCTAACTTTTCGCTACACAGTGGTGTTGTTTCTGGCATAATTTTGAGGCCTAATATCGCTTCGAGTAGACATAACATAATACAAAAAAGAACATCAGTGAAGAAATGTTCACTATCCCAGTTTAGATGGGATTCTATTTTTAAAAAAAATATTCACTGTTACTTCAGACAAGCTACGTCGGAGAAATAATATGAATAATGAATAATATTAATAGATAGTTATATTTTTATTGTTATGTCTTCAATTCCACTTCCATCAAACGGCAGAGAACAAAGTCATGTGATTTTTTTGTATTTTAAAAGCACTAAATAACAAGTTGAATAATAATACAACTGATAATTGTACAAGAGGTCCAACCTGAGGGAGGTCTCAGCGACGCGGGAGGCGTGCCGGAGGTCCGCAGCGGCGCCGGTCTGCGCGGCCCGCAGCGAGCGGACCTCTTCCTGCGAAGCTCGCAGCTGTTCCTGCGCAATAAATATAATAAAATCACAATCATTACAAGTTTTATTACAAATCTATGGAGGTATATATCCAGCAGTGAACATCCTACAGGTGAAACAATGATAACATAATCGGTCTAGATATAGCAGTTTTAATTCTGAAGGTATCTTAACGAAACAGATCATACGTACATAATTAATTTAATGTAACAACAATATTATAAAATATACAATTAAAATTACCTTTAACTTTTTAATTTCATTTTTTAACTTTGCAACAACTTCAGGATCCGACGACCGTGGCTGAAATTGTAAAAAGGTAAATTACTATACATTACAGACAAGCTGTGCCTTTCGTCGCCTAAAATTTTAAAAAAATATATTTATTTTTTAATTTTTCTATCGTTTAAGTATTTTTCTTTTTCTTTCATTTAAAATTTTTCCTAAAACTAAAGTAACCTAAGTTACTGCTTACTACATCAGCTGCCTGCCAGCAAAAGTCTTATCAAAATCGGTCCAGCCATTTTAGACATTAGCCAGAACAAACAGACAGACAAAATTTTATAAAGATGTAATTCAGTTATATGGCGACATTTGTGAAATTTAAGTCACGTTCGAAGATTGCATATAGTCTACTCTTCTCTTTTATGTATATGTAAACAAAAATATATTCCATAGCTCATTGTCATGCTATAACGAGCATCAGATATGTTGACAATACAAATCTCCGAACAAACTCTTAAAAATTCCACCTGTTCTAGAATAGTATAAACTGTACTCACGTCGAGAGATGGCGCTGTCGCCGGTGCACACGTGTGTTCGCGCATAGCTCTATCTCGCTCTGCGAGACGCGCACGCGCTGTTGTAGCCTCCTCCTCAGCACGACAGCGTCGACTGCGCTCAGCGAACAGCTCCGATCTGCCAATACATGATTTATAACTTTTTCATATTAAATATTCCTAATAATAAATAATCTAAAATAAAATTGCTTCCCAAAAAATTGTTGTTTTATCTTCATTCTAGATATAGAATCTCATTAAACCAATTATAAATGATGGTTAGTGATGCCATCTAGGCTTTAAAATACACATTTCATACTTACCGGTGATAACTTAGCTTAACTCAACAGTAACCAAAATATGTTAAGAATGATGACTTAGGTAATTGATAGGTGGTCTCTAACTTTTGGCATCATTGGCAAACTCAATTACTTAATGATCCACAGAGAGGGACATGCTCAGGATTTCTCTACAAGATCTAATCAAACCCTTAGTTTGGATTAGATCTGTAGACAAATGAAAGTAACCAATACAGCCTAGCGGATTCACAAATTGAAGTGGGCACATAGCATGCAGAACGAATGGCCACTGGGACCTAAAGGTTCAGGAGTGGAAACCACGGACCTACAAGTGCAAGTCTTATTGGAAATCATTCAGGGAGGCCTATATTTGAACATAGGCCTCCAAGGTTGGCATTGTACATCTGTTTTAGTTTACAACCAAAGATTATACCTGGTTCTTTCCAGCTCACTAATTATTTGTTGAAGCTGCTCATCCTGATGCTCAGGCTCGGGGGAAGTTCGTCCGGGGTGCACGGGAAGGAAATCCGGCAGCCGTTTTGATTCTGCACCTGCACACCACGAGAACTGTTGACTTAAGAATAATAAGTGTAAGCATGGCATTACTAATCTGGTTTATGGAGTTAAAATCCTATATAGCTACCCATCTCAGATCACCAAAGTTCTTCCTTGAGATTGTCTGTGACATCAAGGGTCTGCTGAGACTACTCCACTCGAGAAGTGACTTTAATTAAATCAACCTCTATGCAAAATGGGCACGGAGAAGTTTGGTTGAGGAAACCAGTCCGCTGATACAATACAAGAGACAAGCCAATGTACATTGATTAATTTTTACACTTGTTCAAAAATCCTATTACATAAGACCTCAAATAAAAACATACATAAGTTAGGAGTGGACTTTTAGGTGAATGTGCATTAGGAACCTTCATCACTTAGTTTTAACATGGTATATTATAAATGAAGGAAATCATGAAAATAAATTTATCAGTGCAAAAAAAAAATATAAATTGTTGTTTCATTACCAGAGATATTATATTGAGATGGTCTTTTACTTAAATTAGTTTGATGGCTAACAAATTATGATAGAGGCTGCATTTAATTCCTAATACATAAATTACTCTAGATATAATTAGATAAACATAAAAAAATACAAAATATTATGGTTACCAAAATGTTAACGCACAGAGAAATAAAATAACAACTATATATATAATAGCAGTGTCCAAGAGAGTGAAACAATGTGAAGAAACAATTTATGAAAGGTGTAGAAAGGAATAAAAGAAAATGAGATGAAAAAAAAATGATGATGTGAATAGGTTATTAAGAAAATATTGTTCCTGTCCACCACATCTGTGACGGGTGACAAATTAAAAAAAAAACATAAATGAACCAAAAGACCTATCTTATATGTAAGAAAAGGACCAATACATAGCTACTTCCACCAATGCAGTAGTAGTTGTGCGATAAAGTGCACCGCCCGCCAGCCCAGAGATTAGTGCCAAACACAGAGTGGACTCTATGTTTGGCACAAATAGGTGTAACATTACTCCTGAGGAAGCCCCGTCGAGGGGTGAAACACGTGTCGAGTGATTTAACGGTGGTAATTGTGTAATTCGCATTGTTTGCATGCACATTTATCAGCGGGCTGGCGAGCGGTGCACTTTATTGCAGGACTACTACTGCATTGGAGGAAGTAGTATATTGGTCCTTTTCTTACTTAGGATGGACTTCCGCAAAATAACGCCTGAATCCATTAGCTGTCTTATATGCACTCTGTGTAATTTGTGATATCTCTTGACCCATTTATGTTTCCACAATGTGACAAAACTTTAACTTTAAAGGTCATTAACAACATCCAAGTATCTTTATTGTTAGTGTCCTAAGTAAGTTTAATGTTCCGATATAATATTCCGATACCTACTTTAGGAATAACTTTCATTTTATGAAACAGATTAAAGATGTCTAAACTTTCAATTGCAATCTTTATGTTTATACATAAATCATTAAGAAATGTCACTTATATATGTAATTGTAGTAAAAATTTCATTTATAAATTCGGTTTTTGTTTATCATCTGTTTTTAAAATGGCCTCTTTCAATTGTTACAATGGCATATTCACACTCCAATATTAATATTAACAATATATTTAACGAAAAAAGTACTTGGTGAATTTTAATCTATTAAAATTAACACAAATAATGTTATTTATATTCTATTTCATTTGTCAATTGCATATTTAAAATATGTTAATTTATCAATAAAACTGTGAAACTGGTTATTGGTCTTAAACAATCAAAAACATAAGAGGCAATGGCACATGTCAAAGAAGTTGTCCCTGTCAATGACCCTATGTGGATTATAATAAAAAAAATTATTATAATTAAATTGATTAAATGATAATACACACTGAAGCAATTATTATTATTTAATAATAATGGTTTATAATGGGACATGTATCTGACATGAATAATTTTAGGTTCACATTGACTAAAATGTACTGTTCTGTCATTTCAAGAATAAATAAGCTATAAAGATCACATATACAGTAAAATATATACTCGCTGATTTTGTTCGGAATCAGTAACTCAGAACTAATATATCTATATTTAGATGTGATGTTATCAAGGTATACCTAAAAAGTATGTATTATACATTGATACACAGGATGAATGATTATAAGCATAAAATCTTTAAACAGATGAAAGAATATATCTGCTATCTATTAATGTATGGCACACCCTGTTTAAAAGCTAAACATTGTAAGAAAAAGAGTTTTCCAAATTCAAATTTCTAAATATTAAAATTAATTTGTCATTTCAACTCATAGACGCCCACTAGGGGACCAGAATGTCATGGGAAAGTAATGTTGTTTCCGTCAATATTTAAAAAAAAAATTGATTTTTACCTCTCCCGCATTGAAAATTTGTATACTGGATGGCGTAAGGCATATTATAGTAAGGTAAGATAATGAAGCTGAATATATTTTTTATTAGAAATAAAAACTTAATTAAAATGTAATCATGTGAATTTAAGTAAAGAGACATTACTTTCTGGTCCCCCTAATATAAATATTGTTTACAAATTGTCCATACAGATTTAGCACTTCCATAGGTTATTGGCCTGTGGTATTCCAGTATAAAAAAATCCAAAGTGATTACTTTATATAATAGAAAATTGGTGAAAAGGCTATAAAGACATTTGCTGACAAATGAGCTATAAATTCACCTCTTTTTTAGCTTTTACTGCTACACCCAATAGCCTTTTGTATGTCCTCTGACACATTAAAAATATATTCAAAATTTAAAACAAAGCATTATTAACCATACTGTTTATTGTTAATAACAAATGAAATTCCAAATGAATTGCGTACCTTGTAAATGTATTTTAAAAATTTCTTTAACATTATGCAAAATATTCATGCGAAAACACACATAATACAATTGTTTCTCGGTCGCACTGTGGAAATTTTTCACTATTGTTATTGTTAAAATTTATTATAATTACTACACCAATTAACATTCGGAAATATACACGTACTTTGATTATACATGTATAAGCAAGGAGTGTATGTATAGCACATTAGTCAGCAAAATGTTTAAATCTTTTACACTTATTTCCAATCACCCTGTATGAAGTAATGCAACAGGTTAATACCCCTGGCAGTGCAATCTGCAGTGATACATAATAAACGATAATTTAGTATTAATTATGTATTAAAGCAAATTTTGAAAATTGCATTTTCTTACTATATTCTTCATTTCAGACACTCATAAAGCCATTAGTCATCCCCAAGGATCACTGTCATGTAATGGCTTGAATAGCTTGGCATGATCAGATAGACCATGAATTATAATTTTTACCACTTCTTGGACAAGTAAGCAATATCTAAATTTAATATCACCTCTTTTGAACAAAGGTTTGCATATAGCAGATTAGTTACAACTATATGTATATGATAAATAATTAGTAATCATTTTAGAATTTTGGGCATATTGCTTAGAGCAGATTTCCAAATAAAAAATAAAGGTCTATATCGATCCCTAGGGGTCTATGACAACTTGCAAGGGGTCTATGTCAGCAAAAAAAAATTTGGGGGTCCATGAATTGAAAATGGGGGACAGATTGGACATCATTAGCCGAGGAGATTTAAGATTAATCCCTACAAAATTGACACCAAATGTTAATAATTTATTATTAAAGCATCAGGTTCATCCTTCTCACTAAAAATATTGACTTATAAGGGACTCTGCTTTAGATCTACCTACAGCAAAAAGGAGTGTAGTAATTAAATGCTTTTTTGCGCTTTGTCTTGGTTGGTTATCTTTTTTAATGAAGGTTACACCTTCCTGAAAAGCCTTAGCCAATAATTCGACAAGTTGTTGATCTGTTTTTATGTTAATATGAGCCCCATCACCACCCACACAAAATATACCTATCGGGTAGTGGATCACCTTCTTGGTTTTTTCCCCACTACTTTTCATATGCTAACCAGCTTATTTAGACCATCGCTGCCTCCAAGCTACATGGCTAAAGCAGCCAAGAACCCACTTGTAGCAGATAGTGGACAGCCTGGTTTTTATAGAGAATCAATGAAGAATAGACCATTGTTTAGCATTAATATCTATCATATAACCAGTAGGTAGCATTTGACATCTCAATAACCTAGTCTTACATTCACTCCCTCTTCATTAAAAATACTTCTAAAAAGTTATTTCAAACCAGCAAAACCTCTTGAAATGTTCATAACAAAATTAACTCTTGCTATATGCTGATTGTAAGTTTATATATTTAAAGAAAACATAAAAAGAAATATATTTAGTGTATGCTTTCAGATACTAATTTAAAATTTATATGTTAATTGCTAATAGATATAATAAAATTTTATTTGAAACAACTCAGTTGACCATTGTTCAATTATTATTAAAAAAAGGTTTAATTTATCTTGTTATTCCAGGCCAAAGAAATTTATTGTTTGAAGTGAATTTTTTATAGTTAACTGAACAATATTGTCAAAATAATAACAAATGCACAGGGAAATAATTCTTAATTTTACCTGCATTTGGAGGTAAGTCCAGTGGGAATGTGTTCCTTGGTGACATGTTCCTTCTATCTGAAGGATTGACAGATTCTGTTAGATCCAAACTAAGATGTATAGGATGGTCTAATGGTACAGGACCCGCTGCTTCTGCTCCAGCTGGCAGATCCAAAGGGATGTTTCGATTAGAGGGCCCTGAATCTGAAGATGTGGAAGGTCTAATATAGGAATCATAATCATAGCCTCTATTTCCACTGTAGTTATCATTTCTTCTCCCCAATGGTGATGAGGGACCAGCATTGAAGTTAGTGTTAAATGTAAAGTCAGGTAAATTGTCCAAATCCAATGACATAGGCCCATTTGAATGTAAATAAGCTTGCTCCACTAGAATGTGATCTTGCACAAAATCAGGCAATGATGGCATACCCATTGGTTCTGATGCCAAATTTGGTCTGTGATAGAAAGGCGTATCAGAGTTCTCGGCATAAAAATTATTCTTAGAATTTGAATTCTCTAACACACTAAACGATACGTCCATAGAATTATTCGAAGTTGTATTATCACTGGGCCGAGGGCAAACGCCATCGTTGTTTTCTTTGGTATGATTGTCGTTCAATCGACTCTTCTCTCTTCTCGAGTCTGTGTGAACATCTACTTTAGTAGGAGAATGCTGCACCGTATTTGCGTACACCTTAGGTCTGGCTCCAGTGTTCTCATACGTAGAGTTGCCCGGCAACGAGAGATCTCGTTTGAGAAAGTGCCGAAGGGAAAACGGATTTTCTTCCTTACGCACTGCTCCAGTCGATTCTGTAAAATATATATTCCATTAAAATAAAAATCACATTTAACGAATAAAAAACATTTTCGTTAAGCACTTACTACTTGAGGAACATTTTGACTCTGTAGGCGACGCATGCCCATTTTCTTTGCAATCATATTTCGCTTCTTCTATTCCTAAGTCAGGCTTTGCACCATTCTGTTCATTTTCCTGAGAAGAGGTCGAATTCGTATTTTGTGGGGAATTTTTATTTGAAACACCGTCTTCATCCTCCGCCATGATAATCAGAATGACAGTTGATACTAAATTGTCTTCCGAAACATGACACGATTAATTTAACGCAGCGTTGGTTGCATTTTTTATAAATTTTACAGAATTTTTTTGTTCAACAATAAATTAACATATTACATTTATATAAAGTACTACTAGTAGCTATAGTATTAAAATTGTATTATATAATATTTACTAAGAAAACGAACCACAAAAGGATAATAAAAACATTAAAAATATTGTGTTACCGAAGTATAATACTTTTTTTGACTTTATTACAATTTTAGGACATAAAATATACGAATTTCTTTTGCAAACATAACAAATCATGGTCATTCCAAAACTTAATTCTTTTATTCAATTCAATTACAATCATGTATTTAAAAAAGCATTGGTTAGCACCAGTGCAAACAGTGTAAGCATATCTATAGACATAGGAATGTAGCGGCACGATGTTATCCGATTATAGTATGTAATCAAGTCACTTTGACCCTTTCACACACTCTTGGAGGGTAAATGCATTTGAAGTCCCCTAGCCAAAGTCATCCTTCAGGGGCCTCTTGTGACCTGCCTATGGAGCGCCCGTCTTACAAATCTAAGAGCTGAGCGCCCTTGAACGTAAGACTTCAAAGGGATCTCCATAGCTTAGTTACAATAGATATGGGCTAAGCGCCATCGGTCAAATAGCATTTGTCAATGTCACTTATTTAATCGTAGTACTTGTTCACCTTAGATATAAGGTCTTTGAGTATATTTGTTTCCCAGTGGTTTAACAGTTGGTCTTATTAGTACTACACGTTTTAATGTTCTAAATAATAACAATAAGTTTAGTCTAGATGACGTCACCGCCTATCCTCAGGGATTTATTCGTATGGAAAACAGTATATGGCCACATGTAAATTACGCTTCCAATCAAGAGCTGTTCAAGGGTTTGAAAAAGGTTTTAGTTTTAGTATTTTTATTTTTAAATCTTGTATCCTCTTCCCCCCTGGGTCGTATTGTACACTATGTAACGCCATCTGTGCCGATCTTCGGCGATATGTATACACCTGATCAATTTGATATTTTTTTACTCATATTGATATTAAATTAATCTATCTGCTATATACTATGCTAAGTATATATTAATACAGATTATATCTCCGAGTAATCCCACCGGGTTCATTCAATAACATAAAGTAATATTATAGCACCTTTAAATGTTTTTGAAGCAAGGTGCAGATGGAAAGTATGTTAATGTCAATTTAGTGAGCAAAATATAATGAAGTAGTATTTTTACGAAATATATTTCTGAAACCCATCTGATAATTTGCTTAAAAATGTAGAGCTAGAATGACCATCTTAATCTACTACAGTATGCTATTTAATCAAAAATGCTAGCGGAATATTAGTAATATTTAGCAAAGATCCTCATAGTTACAAAGGCTAACTTGAGCAATGGTAGCCCACAGGTGGACATGCAATCGTAGGTCGCGGTTCGAATCCTGGGATACAATAATAAAGAATTCAAAATTTTGTGCGTTAATTACATACGATTACCACTGCTCACAAATAAGTTTCCAGATGATGGGCAACAGCGTTCTCTGTACGATAATACCACACTGCAATCGCCAACACGTCTACCAAGTGTGGCGATTGTTATATATCCCCCCTAGATATTTTTGAGGATGGCTTATGCTCATAGTGTCAACAAATTTTAGATACGATTTCAATAAAATTATGATAAAAATAAATTAACAATCTAAATCGTTTTCGCATTTATGAGCACAAGCAGTAAGTCTTTCGCCTTCGTCGCACAATCGAATACAGAGATATTTTCGACACATAAGTGCTTTCTATATTAAGCCAACACTTTAACCTTAATTATTAAGTAAAAATACATCTGTACATCCAATCTCAGGTTATTATAGTGTAAAGGAATTTCTACCATATGTACTGATTAACCATTACACCTCAGAAAAGATAAGGCTTTGAGACTTGAAATTTTGTAAGAATAAATTTTATACCGAGGTCAATGGATTTTTCGAAATGCTACTTGTAACGAAGATTCTAATAAAGGCATATTTTTAAAACTATAACCCTTGTAGGTTTAAAACTTGATCAGAATCTTTTTTGGGTATTTAACATAATCAAAAATACATTTTATGAAATAATTCTCACAAAAAATAATGCAGACCACGCCAAGTGGCAGTGAACAGCTTCATCTCATTCGTGCAGTCTTGTCAGAGTGGTCGTGGTCATGGTCATGCTCGGGTCGGTTTTAATACCTTTGCTGTTTTTGAGCGAGAGAATTCATCACCTGAGTTATTAGTGACAGTTTTGATCAACAATACCAACTAACGTTTCATTGAATCCTCATAATGGATGACATGTCCAAACAACTTCAGGATTCGTTTTTTTTTTTATTTAATTGTAATGGAATAGGCGTGTCTTCCACCTCACCTGATGGAAAGTGTATATGAAGACGAAGGTGGTACACGCCCATCCAAAAGAAACCTGTTCACTCTACTCTTAAAAGCTCCAGAGTTCAACTCATCAGGAAAAATAGACCCAGGCAGGTCGTTTGAAACCTCGGCGACTTTAACCAAAAACGAGCTGTCAAACCGTTTAGTTCGACTTTTGGGTATGTCAACAAAGTATGGATGAAACTTTTGCCTCTGTAACATTTTTGCAGTCGATGATAACTTCTCATTTATGAAGAGTTTTTTGAGGATCCAAACTTTGACTCGAAGCACCGTCCACAGGATTCTCAGCATGTCTCTAGCATAATGTAAAACCAACATATAACTTGAAGTGAATAAAGAAACAATACATTTTTTTAATTATTTACTGTCTGTAACATACACCGTCATTCTACACAGAACAAAGACAAGTTACAGTTTCATTTATAACAGCGTGATTTATATTAATAAATAACATAAAATAAATTCGTTTACAATAAATGCATTATTGTATTATAAACTAGTTAAGGATTAATTCATACAAAAATAGTGTAACACATGTATGAGCAGAGTTATTGACAGAGATCAGATTTTAATAACGCATTTTTACCTAAACATGTCTTGGTTTACCATAGAAAAAGCTTTTAAGACGAAAAATAAAGTTTTTTAATTTTATATTTTGTTTGTGTATGTTTAAAATAATAATCAATTAATTTTTACAATGTGCAAAGACAAAAAACTACATCTGCTTTTGGACATGTAGAATTAAAAAAAAAAACAAAATCTTTTATTATCTGTGACTCATTTAAGACACCACAATTTCGTACTAGAAATAACTTTAGGTAAAAAATGCAAATAAATATCAAATCTCAAGTTATAAAGCTTTTTAAGCATCAATTAAAATGTTATCATTGAAATATTAAATCGTGTTATATTTGTGCATTAAGTTGTTTTCATTATTATTTTGATTAAATAAAAAATAACATAATTATGGATTTACATAAAATAATTCTTCAAACAATTTGGCACTGATTCTCTTTGAAAATAGATAATTATTTTACACAGATTATAAATTACAAAATTTTCAGTAAATTAAAAATTTCAATAATCTGTGCTTTGTCTTTTAAGTATTTCGTTTAAATTTTGGTGCAAATAGATTTGTATTGAATATAAAAAAGAAAGGATTCGATGTTGAATCAAGGTTATATGGCACAAATCGTTGCATAAATAAAGAAAGCTACCCAATATATTCTAATTTTTATAGTCTTAATTACTAATTACAATTCTCTATAAATAATTATAAATTGAGCTAATTATGCCAATCACTAATTAATGTAACATATATCATTAGCGCTGTAGTATGTTTTAATGCTTTATTATGAAAAGGATAATCCATTACAATATTCATCTGAAAATATTTAATTATTGAAGAACTATAATTACATGTAAAATTCTAATTCACAAATTTAAATTTTTGGGCCATCTGAATATATCACTCGAATGAATATGTCAAAATCATAAGTTGGATAAATAGAAATAAATTGCAAATAATGTAAAATCAGTCTTTGGGTGTACAAAGGAAGAGCAATTTACAGATAATAATAGTAAATCATATATTAGAAAGGCAGAAGACATTTTAAACTGTCTTAAGAATATTCCAGAAACGAATTTTACAATTTTGACCGAACCATAGACAATCACACTAACACAACAAAAACTTTATATGAGTACTAGTTATAGGTTATTTAATTTTTTTATTGATTTTATTAATTGAAACATTACAAGTAACTTACACTCAACATATTATTTTGCACCATAAACACATAAGGTTAAATAACTACAGATTAAATAATTATTTTTGTATACCATACCAGTATTTTTTTAACTGTATTGTAATTTTCATGCAACAAATAAATAAATTTTGACATCAAAACTTGATGCCCTGTTGGATAATTTCACATAGATAATACACAAATTATTTATTTTTAAATTTCAAGATATTATTTCTAATAACAGAACAATTGGGTTTAAATTAGTAAAATATACAATAATATATGGTGCTAAGTCGCCAGTATACAGTCAATTCTATTTTCAAAATAAATTCGAATGAAATTTAAAATAAAATTAAGTAAATTTTCATTTGTGAAAAGAAGCAGTGTTTTAATGTGGACATTATAATTGTCATATAAACTAACACCAAAATATTATTAATAAACATACAAATAAATAACATTTATACAGTAATTTAGTCTCAATACCATAAGAATAAATGCCAATTTTCTTTGTCAAATTTTTTAAACATGTGGCATCTCAATACTGTCATCGTCAAAAGAGAATCAAGAAAAATCAAAATTAGCTTATTTAAAATATAATTTGTCATTCCTTTTTTAAATAAAAAAATAGGAACAAATTAGTTAATTTTTTAAAATTTTAAAGTTTTAAATAAAATATATTTACAATACATATTTTCGTATTTTATCTATGGTCAACAGTGATGACATTAGAAAATCTACTTTAAATCTATGTATCAGAAAATCACTAATTACTGGTCTGTGGAATATATCTTGAAAAATAATTCTCTTTTGGCGACATTAAGTTTATTTACATTAGTATTTATAATACAAAGATAGTAGTTCCAATCGATTATTAACCTAATACAGTTCACATAGGAGTTTATTACATCTAGCAACATTACGGGTTAACAGTGGTCGGTAAAACCACTTATCTAGCGATTATCATCTGTGGGCCGATAACAAGAGATAACAGTGTACCATACAATTTTTACAAAGGACGCTTATCATTGTTGAACCTCGATTTAGATTGTGTGGACAAGTGATAATAATACGTAATGAGAAAATTGTCCCGTTCAATGATAAACATAATTATTATAGATAAATAAATATACTTTGCTGTCAGTGTACAATTACACTATCTGAACTATCATATATGTAATTCATAAAAAAAAATGAATTTGGATTCTAGATACAAGCGTTGTTGGACTATCTTCTACCATATCCCTTCCGAAGTGGTAGAAATAATGACTGAACTGACCAGGTCAAGCCAGGCTTTGGCCTTCTAGGTCAAACTTATGTCGAAACCTCATACTCCGCCATCTTAAACCAACCCCAGGAGCTATGATATTAGAAATGTAATGTTAACGGGAATTAAGAATAAACAAATTGTTAGAAATCAACTTTGGACGGAAGGCTAAGGAAGTAAGTCGAAATAAAAAAAAATATAATGTAAATAAGGCTTTGTTTCAGCCATGATAAGAGTCGAACTAGAGGCAACAAAATCAGAGTCCATAAGAGAAAAAAAAAGGTAACCTATCCCACGATCCCGCGTAATCTGCAAAAGCCTTTTGGACAAAAGAGTAAGTAAAAAAGCTTGTGAATAAATCCAACTACTGCTGTATTCAAAACATTGTGAGGTACAACTGTAATACACGCAATATCTAATATATAACATTTTCATGTCACAATGTTAGTTAACGTACTCCTCCGAAACGGCTTAACCGATTTTTACCAAATTTTATATGCTTATTCAGTAGACCTGAGAATCGGCTACTATTTTCCATACCCCTAAGTGATAAGAGTGGTCCACCCCTAATTTTTTTTTTTTTAGACAATATTTTTGGTTTTTATTTTATTATGATAGCGCATACAAAAATACAAACAACTCTAAATTTTTACCCCTCTACGATCGACCCTTATTTTTATTTGTTAATTAAGATTTTTTTTGCAAAACAACGTTCGCGAGATCAGCTAGTAATCCGATAAAAATTACTACATAAATTTAAATTTCGAATCTGTTAGTTCATTTGAATCAACTGTCATAAGAGATAACATTGAATACGTGACGGGTGTGAAACGCCGGATCGTCATCGCCCGATCGGGGACCGTCTGCAAACACGTAAACGACTTTATGCGCCGCCGATCGAATGTTCTGGAGCGTGTCCAAAGTTTCCGAATCGAAAAACAAAAAAATATCTCAGCCTGTTTATCCCCGGATAAATATATTGCGCGCGCAGCCCATAAACATTCGTCAGCCAGTGTGATTATATTACATCGTGAACAAGCCAACATAAAAAAAGATACGTTAAAAACATTCAAATATATTATTAATTTATTTCAATCTATATTTGATATTGAACTACGACGTAGTTTAGATCGCGGAAAGCCATTCGACGTGGAACTAACTTTTTATCGCTGTCAAATACTGTTTATATTTAATGAAATGAATCAGGCGTTACCTCGCGGAAGTCCATCCTAAGTAAGAAAAAGGACCAATATATAGCTACTTCCGCACATGCAGTGGTAGTCGTGCAATGAAATGCACCGCCCGCCAGCCCGCTGATAAATACGTATGCGGCAAACAATGCGAATTACACAACCGCCACCGCCAAAAAATACTGTTTATTAGATTCTTGCTTCACCGACGGTGATGGCAGACTATTCTGAGTTGGAAGGTGAGTTACCAGTGAACACTTATGAAGCTGAAAACTGGTCTTTCTGACCCTCATTGGCGAGCCGCTCAACGGACTATAGAGTGGTCTATGGTCAGAAATGAGGAGATTCGTAGACAACTGAAATTTACCGATATGTCTTGGCGGATTTTCAAGTTGAAATGGCAGTAGGCGAACAGTGATGATAGCCAGGAAATAGAATCAGACCAAGTTGAAGTTCTGCTCTATATGCCCACGAGTAGGAATGCTAAACACGTATTAAGCCGAATTCTCGAATGTTCTATAGAGCGACTGTATGAACTCGACGACCTTATAATTTCAGGCATAGGATATTCCCTGATGGACTTGGCCACATACATTTTCAATAGGACACCAACAAGATAGTGTGTAAACCTTGTTGGCATCTTACCCTGCGCTTGCCGGCCCGTGGTTTCTTCTCCAGAACCGTAAGACCACAGGGGCCATATTTCTACGGTGAAACGACCTGAGCCAAAGTTACCCAAACGAGGTTTAGGCTGAGCGACTTCCGCGCTTTATCTCTATAAGCCAACAGTGTAGATCCAAACAAAAAAATACATCGGGTTTATTGACAATGCAATGTTCACTGATATATATATATATATTTATTGGAATGATATATCCAAGCTTTATAACGATGAATGCATACTGTAAATTGGTTTAAACTGGTATTCAAAAACACAAAACTGTATATACTTTCAAGAAAAGGCATACATACGGATTTTTTCTTTAAAAAAAAACCCGAAATCTTTGATGTCTCAGAAACCAATGATTTTTGGATACGGCGTACAATAAACAACAAATGAGCTATGCATTTACCCTTTTGAAGCTATTACACATAATTCCAATAACCCAAAATTATATAGCTTTCACAATAATTAATCATAGCTTAGCTATTTAGTTATTAAAATTTACCGAGCAATAAATAGCGGGTAAGAACGACATGTAAAATGGCCTCGTATGAAAAAGTTTAAATATTAACAACTCGTTAAACATCAAACATTGCCTCGTCATTTTTGTTAGGGTAACCATCCTCTTATATTTCTTAGGATTTATGTGTACATCTAAAGTGATAAATTAATAATTTTAAATAATTTAAATGATAACACATAATAAACTCAAGTAGAAATATTTGTGATCATATAAAATTAGATTATTAATATATAAAAATATAATTATCATTACAATTGCATTGTTAAATAATTAATTGCTCAGGTGGAGAACGCTGGTATGTCTGGCAAATTGGACTGGGCAGAAAGCGATGAAGAATTGAAATAAACGCGCTCAAGACCTAGGACATGATACGAGCGGCAACTAGCTCTTCACCATGCTAATAGGCACAGAGGTCGTGGAAAAGATCCACAAGTTTACGGACACTGGAAGAGTCGAAGATCACACCGAGAACCTCTAAGGTACAAGTATTCCGATCCGAGATGTAGAAGGTTAAGAAATGCATCAAGCGCCGACTTCAAGTCTAAGTCACCTGTTGTCTGTGCCAATATCTCTGTATTAAAGGCCCTGGAAAACCACCAACACTGATCCTCAACCAGTCTTTATTCCATAGGGAAATGCTGCAACGACTCCCCGATCGGTCAGCGGAATCATACGCTGGAAACAGATTTGAATAGACCACATGCTCCGAAGAAACTAAGAACAGGTCAACCGTGGTCATCCTAAGCTGTTCGAGCGGCGGACGATAATTGCAAAGGCGGAGAAATAGCTAAGATGTGAAGCAGCTGAAATATAAGTCAAAGGTCATGTTTCCTCAAAGTTCTAAAATTTTTCGTATATGTTGCAAAATCTAGATCGAGTCCTGCAGATTTTATTTTAAAACCTTATGGGACTATGATTGCACTAGACTCAGATTTATTCGACCATAATTTTAAAACATACAAAGGAAAATATTATGTACGTAATAAAAAAAAATAATGCCCCGAGAAAATCATGGACACCCTATTCGTGAGTCTAAAACCGTCCAAGGATAACACTGTTTGTTTTGTAAAAGTACACGTAAGCTTGAACACGACAACTTGTCGTTTCACGCAATATTACGTGAGTGTAAACCGATGTAAATGTTGACATTAAAACGAGTTATTCCGTTATATAGGCCTTGAAACAAGAGTAACATATATAACATGGTGGATTGGTAAGATAAATTAGCAGGGGGCAGGTCACATAGCGCACAGGTGACAGAAGCCTTAAGGTTTTTTTTTATTATTAAAGGCTTCCGCTATTGTACGCGTCCCGTACCCTTAATTAGTTTGGGATATGAACTTTTTTTTTATCTATATCGCGCTCATCTTCCATGCGTCTTATGATCTTTTATTCTTCTTCCTACATTTCATCTGTCTTACCCTTTCATTCAATTTTAGGCCTTAAGATTCTAGGGTGAAGATCAAAACAGGCACAATCAAGTATATTTAATTATAAAAGAACAAAGGCTATTGTCTGAAACAATGGGAAGAATGAAAAAAATATTATGTTCTGTGCAAAACTGAATATTTTGCGGCATTGAAATATATTGCGGAAATCACCTAACTAATAACTGGATTACCGTACTAAAAAAATTAAAATTAGTAATTAAAAATGTTAAAAAAAAATAATTAAAAATGGATTCGGTGTTACATCTCCTGAGGATGCCCCGTGGATGGGTGAAACACGTGTCAAGTGAATTAACGGTGGTAGTTGTGTTTTACATTGTTTGCCGCACGCGCATTTACCAGCGGGCTGGCGGGCGGTGCACTTAATTGCACGACTACTGCTGCATGTGCGGAAGTGGCTAAATATTGGTCCTTTTCTTATCTAGTAAATCAAACTAGGGACCTGGGTGCCGTATACATAAGCATTCTCTCCCAGACTCTGTACCTCGTAACATAGCGTGGTTCTTGTGTTTTAAATTGTTAGAATTTGTATATATATCAATATCAATAAACATGTTTGTTTACTGCATAGTCCTATATTTCTTTTAAGAACTAACTCCACGTGTAACGCTACAGTCCATTAAAAATCAAAATGAAAAGCCTTTATGGAATAAGGTTGGAGACGCAATAATTAAGGTGCGTTTAGAACCTTCGTAACTTTAAGTTGAAGGTTGTTACTGTACGGGAGTTCAATCTTCTTCTCTCATTCTTCGTATGACATAGTCGCTGTAAAATGTTCACAAATATAAATCATACACGAGTAGCATATGTAGACAAGATAATTCGATATAAAATTATCACCCACTTTACAAGATTACAAAACCATAATGTTATCGCATGCTATCGGCTCGTTATATATATTTATACACTTAAGTTTTGTCAGAACGTGCCACGCGTTTCTTTTTAAACCAATAAATATTTGACTTCAATTTCAAATGATAAATAAATAAAAATCAAACGTCAAACGTGTTCCAAATACAAATTCGAAAACGACACCAAAGCTGCACTCTTTTTTTTAAATTTCGTTAAGGCGCGAAAAAAGTTTTGATTTGAAAAAAAAAAAGTTATTTAATAAATCGTTCCTCAACCGTTAAATTTGACATCGTTAACATCTATAATTACAATAATAAAATACATTATTAAAGTCAATTAAATGAAAATAAAGTTACGTCTTTATTATTGAAGACCTAAAACCAATAAAAAAAACAATATTTTTTTTATTTTTATCTGCAATCAGTCACAGACTATAAGCAGATTAAGTTCCTTTTCTTTTATCTCGTTTCTGCTCAGCAAGGGATGTCCTATTCAAAAAATAAATGAATGTAACATATTACACTTTATACAGGGCTATTGGAAATTGTAATAAATCGCATGCTGTCCATAAGCTGGACTCAGAAGGTGACCAACGTCGAAGTTCTGAAACGAATCGGCCATATACGCGCACTAATGCTCACAGTAAAACGAAGGAAAATCGCTTACTTGGGACACGTTCTTCGACACCAACGATACAATCTCCTTCAACTTATCATGATGGGAAAGGGAAGGTTGGTAGGAGAAAGAAGTCGTGGCTTCGTATCATTAGAGAGTGGACCGGAATCGCCAGCGCTGCTGAGCTATTACGCAGAACCAAAAATTAGGAAGAGAGCAGGAAGCTGATAGCCAACATCCACTAGTTGGAGAGGCACTTCAAGAAGAAGAAGAATTGTAAATTGGTGTAAAAGCAATACATTCATATTAAAAGTTTTGCACCTATAAACAATCACCCTGTATAGTGATAGCGTACGTTTGGAATTTACAACATTATCTACGGATACTAAAGCGCAATCCGTACTGTCCAATAACAACGCACTGGCAGTTTTGAAATCGCGTACCGTTATCTATTTAAATTTATATTCTATTTTCGTCCACGTCAATTCGCAAGACAATATTTTGGCGCGAATTCTATTAAAAGTACCGAAGTCGCGTTTGGCAGACGCACACGGTCTGAAACTGGGTCATGGTTTTTTTTTCGATGTTTGTCTACAATTTGTTTGTGCGTAAAACTGCCGCACAAGTGATACGTTAAATAAAACATTCTTTTATTCGAATATTCTTTTAATCGTTCCTTTTCAGTTTTTAGTGCTTCGTCGGATTCGGAATGATAATAAATAAAAAAAAACCTTCGTCATATGTGACGCCTGACCTATTGTATTCACCAATTGGTATGAATCTACACCAACAGTTAGAAAAGAATTCTGATCAAGTGGTATTCAACCTTTCGATCCCATCATCACAACGATCGCCGCGGTGATGGATCGTGCGCTGCCCGGATCTAACAACACGCGATCTTGACTACCACGCAGCGTGTGTTTGCTCGTGGTGCTGCTTATAAAAATTGTCAAAAAAGAGATTCTATTATAGTCTCTATATTGTCAATCTTAACTTTAAAAAATACCAATCTCCAGAATAATTATTCATAGAATTGTAATTTTTTTCTTTCAGGAATATTATTATAACTGGTAAAACGTATTTTTATTTAATACATTAAAACCGAGTATGTCCGCCATTATTAATAATTCTCACACGTACCACTCACAGGTAAACATGGAAATCGCTTAACAAAATATGAGATAGATATTTTTAATATCTCTTTTGTGTTATAAACGTCGCAAAAATGTATGTTTAACTCGGCTAGTAACAATATTTGCCCGTCACAGGCTTGCTATTCTATTATAAATAAATGCAAGTTTTCGAACGAAGCAAGTGACACATTCTGACATTCGGTAGTGAAGCAACAAACCTCTTGGAGGTGCGTATCATAATATCACAGGAAAGTGAACTCAATCACTTCACACATAGGTTTCATAGTCGCAGGTGCCGAGGCACCCGGGGGCCGTGCACTAGCTGGTCCTCTCGGAGCCGCTGTCGAGGTCCGTGGCCCTGGCCGAGGGCTAGCTGATGGTGGAACTGCTGGACGAGGAGAGCGTGTCGCGGCCGAGCTCCGCCGCCATTATTGCGATCGTCAGTTCCTTCCGGGCCTTTTGCACCACCCACACCATCAGCGTAATCCCAATTAGGATCTGAAAATTTAAAAATTCTTATTAAGAATCATGTCATTTAAGTAAGTACAGCGACTTCTTTGTCACCTTGCGTATTTTATTAAATAAATTTTGTGTATCATCGTCATCATTCCAGGTCCAGCAAGTAGACAGCTGGCAGCGAGGCAGCCTGCATCCAACGTCCTTCGACGAAATCACCAAGGTCGTCTGTCCACCTGGGTGCACGTCCCACGCCCCGCTTGCTGGCGCTCGTGGTCTTCAACCTTAAGATCCCAACGGCCTTACGCACTATGATGCTGTCTCACTTCAACTTGCCAATCCGCTGAGCTATCTCGGTTACTTTCTTTCGTCTTCAATTCTCGTCATTTCTAATTTGATCTCTTTGAGAAGTTCCGAACCTATTCGTCACCTACGTCTTGATCTCGAGGTTGGGATGGGCAGGAAAGTGGAAAAAGAAAGTATCGCCTCCTTCATGGGTAACGACAAATGTCGTCTTGCATTTCTGAAGTTCAGCAGACCATTGCTCGGAACAAGAGCATGGTATAAAACAGAAATTAAAAGAAATATTTACACTCGCATTGTAACATCTCTGCCCCAAACAGGCAGGAGAAACGAGGTATTAAAATTTTAAAAACCTCTCCATGGCCTATTGAACGACTATGGGCTTGCTAAGGAGGCTCAAATTGAGAGATCACGTCTCTGTACCAGTAACTCATCACTGGTAACACATATTGATCGCAGACTTTCGTTTTAATGCACTGATATTTATCCTACGTCATTTTTATTGTTAAGTACATCCGTACGCGATATACATATAACTATTAGTAACTACACAATTTAATAATTCATTCAAAAGTCAAGGTTGGGGGTAGTCGCAGGATCGCAGTCCAAAATTAATCATCGTGACAATCTTTGGAAAAGGCATATGCCTTGCATCCCATCTATTGGCTGAAAAGAAGAAGCATAATACACAGAATAATGTGCAACAAAATATTTTACAACGCGTGTGTAATTATAAACCCAGTATTCATACACATTATAGTTTCCATGTTTTTCCGTGTTGGGTAGACCCCCTACTTACCTGATATTGATTTTCTGTAAATTTCTAACTGTAGTGAAGTTAAGTGTTAAAAACTTAAAGTAAAAACACATGTTAATTTATGCACTTATTAATTGAATTTAAATTAAAACTACTCAAAAAATAAAATTTTGAATCTGTTATGTAAAATATACGTAACATTAAATAAACAAATTTTTTACTTCATAGGTACTTTTACAAATAATGTAAATGTTTTGATGTTATAAGATAATATGGTGTAAGTAAATAGGTACTATCAGTGTATGTGTTGAGATCCACTACCGTGGAACCCCATTTTCATTTCATGGTCCCTCAAACTTTTTTTCACTGACGTAGACCCCTTGCAGATTGTCATAGACCCCTAGGGGTCGATAAAGACCACTTTGGAAATCACTGCGCTAGATTATGGTATGTAGTAAATTTTAGAGAGTACGACTTACTATAAACGCCATGATATATAAATAATATATACCCATAACATTGAAAATGAAGGATTATTGTTAACGGGGCCACCTTATCGTTTCAAGGTCACGATTAAACCCCCAACGTGGAGAGTTTAGGTAACTAATTTTTACTGGCCTTAATATATTTTTAATTCTATTGTATCTATATGTATGGCTCCATCTTAGTACACCAATTCCTCGCTTTGCGTCGTTGCGTTTTGCGTTTTTTTCGAAGTTGCGTTGCTGCTTAATTAATGCTAATTTTCACTATGCATCGATAGATTTTCGAGGTTGCTTTGTTTTGGGTTCGAGTCTTTAATTTTTTTTAAGTTTTTTTTTCTTTCTAAAAGATGGCAACACTTTTGTTTCTGATTGCGCCATGTCGTCAAAACTCGGGGATTCTCTTTCTAACTAAAAATCAACGCAATTTTTATACAGTTTTATTTTCACTTTATTTTGCTAATTTTAGAGTTCAGTTTCAATTACGTAATGTGTTGTGCTTTTTTTAAAAGAGAATAATAAATTGATATAAATTTTTACGTGTTGTTTCTGGTTACAAAAAACGTAAATATTATTCCAATTTATTTATTGGCAGAGTTATGTTATCTTTGTTTTTTAAATGTTTACTTTGTTCAATATTCTTTTTAAAAAGTAGTATTTTCGTAATCCTGGAACCTATCTTCGATCTTTACATGGTTTGCTATAGAAAATCTTAATTCACATTGCGTCGTTCTTTTTTGGAACGTAACCACGACGCAAAGTGAGGTATTGGTGTATAAGGTTTCGTTTCAGTTCATAGCAAGACATGCCTTCCGCAAAGACATCTATATGATAATATACCCTAATTACCACGCTTGGCAGGCTGGTTGGCGATCGCAGTGCGGTACTATGGTATGCAGAGGACGCTGGTGCCCATCCTCTTGAAACTTATCAGTGAGTTGTGATAATCTTATATAAGTAATGTTCAAAGTGTGAATTCAGAAGCGGCTTAACCTTTAGTGCAGGGTATGCAATGCTCATAGGCGCTGCCGTCGCTAAGAGCATCGTCTTGGATCATCATGACTTTTTTTTGGCCCCCGCTATTGGGAGCCTCTCGTACCCCCTATCTGGTGTGGGACAGAGTTTTTTTATTTACATTAATTTAATTTTTTCACATACGTTTTTTTATTTTCTTTCTTACTTCATAATAACTTTCGTTCATTTCTTTCTTTCCACAATTCCACTGTCTTTCCCTTTCGCTCTGTATCGCCTTTCATTCGTTCCACATTACTTTTACATTTTCTTATATTCTATATCACATTTTTTACTTATATTGTATTATTATTCTTTATCACTTTATTACTTTTCTTTGTCAGTCTTATTTGTTTGCATCATGACATTACAACGATATGATTTCGCTGTCTATAAAACTTAAAACACAAGACGAAACATAAACTATCGCGGTTCGCCGCTTAGTTTCGCAACAGAGATGTTCTACAGGTATAAAAACAATGAGTGTTATTCTGCCGTCATAAGAAGAAAGGCCGTAACTAATACCATACTGTAAGCTATACCTACTTATAAAAGAGCTTGATGGATTATGAAAAAAATTCTTGTTACGACGGCAAAGTTAATAGTTATAGCCCGGGGGGACAGGCCTAGGGGGTGCCTAGGGGGCCCACGGTTTACTCGAGATAGAGCCACCCCTGTGTGAATTATATAAGATTATATCCTAGAAATCAAACTCGCGACCTGTGATCGCAAGTCTCAGTCGTTACCGTTGAGCTACAACTCGATAGTAATATTTATTACAGTAAGGAAAGGACTAATATATAACTACTTCCGCTATGCAGCAGTAGTCGTGCAATGAAGTGCACCGCCCGCCAGCCCGCTGATAAATGCGCGTGCTGCAAACAATGCGGAACACAGCTACCACTGTTAATCAACTCTACACCTGTTTCACCCCTCCACTGGGCATCCTCAGGAGTAATGTTACGATCAGCGATATATTAGTCTTTTCTTTAAATGACCTGGTCTTATTGAAAATTTAAGGAGGCCTATTTCCAGCAGTGACGGTCTTCATCTGAAATGACGATACGATCACTTACTTATAATTATTATCATCCGATATATGCCGAATCCAAGGCAAAAACCAGCCTCAAAGATCGCCACGACCGATTTTATTCTGCTCGCATACCAGCTACTTCCCGTGACTTTGACTATGTCATGGGCTTACTAAGTGGGGGAACCTGTGTTTTCCGGTTCGTGGTCGTCACTCAAGAACCGTCGGATGCAAGAGCGATGGGACCAGATCACTGATACTTCAGACTATCAATTCTTTGAGCTACATAAGTGTCTTTGGTTCTTCGATCTCTGCGCGCAGATACGAGCAATGCGGAACACAACTACTACCGTTAATCAACTCTACACGTGTTTCACCCCTCCACGGAGCATGCACAGGAGTAAAGTTACACCAATTAGTGCCAGAACACCGATTTCTGGGGCTGAAAGACTTGCGACTAGTGACCTTCAGCTGGTAGACGAGATATTATATAGTTAAGATCGCCCGATCACCGCATCGTGGTGACCTATGTTGGAGGGTTATGTCTTGGAGGACGTATATAGGCCGACGTGATGGTAACTCCTTACTCCGAGTTATAGTCACATAGAAACGTACTCCACCTGAAAGGGGGGGTCGAGGGGTCGATAATTACAAAAAATATTTTCAAATTATATCTTTTAAAGTTATAAAACTCGCAAGTATATATTTTCATATGTTTATTATTCATAGCAACACTTACTAGTTACCTATTTCTACCACAGTGGAACAAATGACGAAGGACACTTGACTTTATATTTTCCTGCTTGAATATATTAAATATGGTTGTTAAGAAGGAAATATAAATTTAAATAATTATAATTAAACAAAATAGTATACTGACAATTTCTATTACAAGCGCAAAAAATAAGAATTTTTAAACCATTGCTCATCGCATATTTTGCACGCAAAACTCTAAAATTGGTCATTTGATGCCTTATGGTATGTTTTATGTTTAAGACTACCAAGAAAGGATTTTATGAAATGACACCTAAAGGCAGCGCGGGCCACGTGAAGAGAGAGAGACAAATAGTAAATTACACAGAGATTTTGTCAGCAAAAATCTGTAAAACATTCAACCCTATTTCCACTATTAAATATGTTATAATAAATAATTCTTTTTGAATGCGATAGGCCAATAACTTATATTTTAATATACAGTCATTCCAATTTTAAAAACGTTATTATCGACCTGCTTACAAAAATTTTATTCGTACAATTATCACAGATTATAAATGCTAATTATATTAAGCAATTAAAAAAAAGCTCTCAAATAGCAGACTACACACCCTTGAGCATCGTCGTCGAATTGCCAGCTTTTATAGGTTGTACTTTGAAGAGTGCTCGAAAGCTCTTTTCGAACTGATTGAGCCATCTCCATTCCTTTATCGGACTACTAGACGCAGGCAAAAATTTCATCTTTACGTTGTTGACATACCCAAAAGTCGAACTAACCGGTTTGTCAGCTCGTTTTTGGTGAGAGTCATCAAGATTTGGAAGAACCTGCCTGGGTCTATTTTTCCTGATGAGTTCAACTCTGGAGCCTTTATGAGTAGAGTGAACAGGTTTCTTTTAGATGGGCGTGTACCAACTTCGTCTTCATCTACACTTTCCATCAGGTGAGATGGAAGACTAACGCCTATTCCATTACAACTATATTAAAAAATCAGTACAAAATCTTCAGAGATATATAGTAAATGATGATTATTTTAGTAATATTCATTCCAGTTTTAAAAACGCTATTTATCGACCTGTTTACAAAAAGTAAATTCATACAATTATCATAAATTATAAAAGTAGATATAAGTGACGGATTTACAATATCGTAGTATCAATTATTTTTATCACTAAAGTATATCTTATCATGAACGTTGTTAACAATTTACAATAGTTCCATACCGGGTTTATTGCATCGTTCAGAGATTATAAACAAAGGTATTTCACTCGGTTATTGCGTAAACATTATCAGAAAACAATGGAGTGTCGCAACGACGTGATTGGCTGCGATAAAAAAAACTATGCTTGTTTTATATGAAACAACATAATGAGAACAGTGTTGGATAACCAACCAGAATTCTAAATTAAGGATCAATATTTAGCCACTTCCGCACATGTAGTAGTAGTCGTGCAACAAAGTGCACCGCCCGCCAGCCCGCTGATAAATGCGTATGCGGCAAACAATGCGAATTACACAACTGCCACCGTCAAATCACTCAACACGAGTTTCACCCCTCCACGGGGCATCTTCAGGAGTTATGTTACACCGATTAGTGCCAAACACAGAGTCTTACTTAGGATGGACTTCCGCAAGGTAACGCCTGATTCCATTAAATAACCAGAATTCTTATCGTACATCACAGGAGAAGCCTTCCTGAGTTTCTTCCGAGACTTCTCCCAGCGCTGATAGTAGAGATAGAGCGCTATTATGTCGAAATGCTAAGTGGGTATTATCGACGATTTACAGCCCAAGACGAGGTCCACTTGTGGGGGCCCTTGATCTTAGTGATTTCATTGAGCGTTCACTGCAACGATCCAACGGTCGCCTCTCAATCCAATAAAATAATATATTCATCAGCCGAAACTACACTGCGAGTCTACAAGTTTCTTTACTTTAAAAGATCGCACTCCGCTTCCTGCCACCTCAAACACATGGAATTCGCAAATGCCATTTAGGCGAGCGAGAGTCCGTTCAAAAAAAAAAAAAACAACAAGAGAACAGAACTTCTAACAACTAGCGGTTCCGACAAAAACTGTATTTTCAAAAGTAATCGGTCTGTCGTTTTCCTATATAAACACAATTAATGTTCATTTCTTTTGGTAAAAAAATATTTCAAAGCGGTCACTTTATACAAGGTGATTGGATATAGGTATAAAACCTTAAAGGATTTTTGACCTTTTCATGTTTTACGCTTGTAACTAATCATCCTGTAAAGTGGTTTATGTCAGTTTATAATTACCTTCACTGTCACTTACAATGCCATCTTTATGAACCGTGATTGACACTGTATCTAGGTTAATAAAGCATTATTGTTTATTTTTAAGAACTCATTGCTTACTAACTAGCTGTGCCCGCGACTACGTCTGCGTGGAATTGAACAAAAAATATTTTACGTTATTTGTCTAAAATAAAAGTATCCAAAGTTACTTCTTATTACATCACCTACCTACCAGTACTTGTTCTGTCAAATTCGGTTCAGCCATTTCATAGCTGGACAGACAGACAAAAAAAATTAAAAAATGTAGTTTTGGTATATGTACCTTATATATCTTCGCCCCCACCGAAAAAAAACATGTATAATGCTATTGCGGACTTATTCTATTTCTGTCAAATTCGGTATGTACAGACAGATTTTATTATTACGATATTATTAGTTGGAAAAACGTTTTGCTAGTAATGGGTGTTACTGGCTACTTTTAAACAATTTTATGAATATATTGACCTCTTATATCATAATCTTTTTAAAGGATCAATCACAAACTAATCCAATGTGATTCGAAAAAAAACTGTAAAAGCTATTGCGGTGATAGAGTTGACAGGAATGTACAGTACGTACTCATGTGTACATTTATTATCTCGTATTGCAACCTTACAAATGACGGTCAGTATTAATTTCCGCTCGAATAACATCGTAAAGGACGTTACTCTTAATAAATACATTTAAAAAACTTTTAAGTTAAACGGTTTTTTTATACCCATATTGTGGTGGTTGTGGAAAAATATGTACCTAGTCCGCCATATTGGAACGGCGTCCATCTTGAATTTTAAATTTTGACATAATCATCGTGTTTTACTAGTGTTGCCCTGTCATTTGATACCCATATTGAGGGGGTTAAGGAAAAATTCGTAATCCGCCATTTTGTATCGGCGGCCATCTTAGATTTATAATGTTATTGATTTTATTATATTGTATTGTCATCTAAATTAAATGTGTGTACCAAATTTCAGATCAATCTGACAACGGGAAGGTGCTTAAATTTCAATTTCTAATTTTGATCCAAACTAAAAATTCGTACGAGTCGAACTAAATAAAACCGTTTAAAAACGTTTGAATTTAATTCCAGTAAAATTTTATTTCCGTAATAACTCAGATAATTTTCAGAATGTATAAACAGAAATTAAAAGCGTAGATGCGGGAAAAAAATAACTTTGATTTTGGCATATAAATTATCCTTGCAATTTTAATATAATGAAAGTTATTAAAGAAATTCGGTTTTTTGTTTCTCCTGTAAAATTTGATTTTTGCGATTACGGGTTTATTAGGCGATGGCGACGACATATTAATATGTACCTTATAAAAAGTCACTGTGATATTACAAACAGACTTTCCAATTTTATTCATCTGTATAGATATTCAGAGATGAACCAAATTGAAATAAAATTAGAAACACACATAAAAACATTTCAATTATTAAATTAAATTTCGAACGAAATTATATACGCGTGTGTGTGTATTGTGTGTGGATGTGTGTTACGCTATATTTTGTGCATGTGTGCAATATATATATATATATATATGTTATCACAAGACGTTAGTGTGATTTTGAAAAAGGAAATCTTAGGTCATTGTAATTATATCTACAAATACACTCTTATGTGTACTACGCATAGAACTCAAAATCCCATGCGACATCGTTACCATATGCCGCTGTGACATAGAACGTAAGAGTGATTAGACTAATTATTTATCGCAATTATATCGCTCAGACAGTGAACACGTGAGAGATTTTAGCACTGATCATTATGTATACATTTATTTCCTGGCAATGAAGTCAACAAGGAGATTTAATATTGCATAATGGTTTTATCGCTGCCTGTGTGGCTTCGGCCTTGAACTGAAGATACTCTGTTAGCACATCTTTCGTTTACTGCGTAATATATAGTGTTGATGTAAGTCAAATTCAAAAGATAACATGGCAATAGGTGTCAGCTAAAGATCTGTGGAAGGTAACACCATAATCATCACGATCGGCTGGTGGAATGTCGATCGCAGTGTGGTGTTACGGTACGCAATTATTTCAGGGGTTTTATTACAGATGTTGTAAGCTCTATTACACAGAAAATCATCTTCGTTTTAGTCGCTCACTGCAAGGTATAGGCCTCCGCCAAAGATATCTATGGCGGGATATACCATAAACGCTTAGAAAGAGGTGTGGCGAAATAATTTTCTATCAATAGCTTCATCTATTACGACCACTAATACGAGGGTGAATCAAAAAATTCTTGGAATCAATATTAAAAAATGCAAAGATTTAAATAATAATATTTTATTTTTCTACATAATCTCCCACCAATGCAATGCATTTAGAATAACGCGTTTCTAACTTCCTTATTCCTTGTGAAAAAAAAAATATTTTCTTGACTCTCGAAAAAGTCTTCTACGGCAGCTATAACCGCGTCATTATCGTGAAATTTTGTTCCACGAATTTCCTCTTTTAATTTTGGAAATAAGTGAAAATCACTTGGGGCTAAGTCCGGAGAATATGGTGGGTGGTCAAGGAGATTGATCCCAGCACAGCGGATGAGCGCAACTTTCGATCGATGAGCAGGAGCGTTATCTTGAAGGAACAACACGCCCAACGACAGTTTTCCACGACGTTTTTCTTTAATCGCTTCACGCACTTTCGGGATTAAATTTGCATAATAGGGTCCAGTAATCGTCTGGCCTTTTAGCGTGTAATCAATAAAAAGGATTCCTTCACTATCCCAGAACACAGAGGCCATAACTTTGCCAGCGGTAGGAGCAACTCAAATTTCTTAATGGATGGAGAGGATGGTCGTTTCCAAGACATGCTTTGTCTTTTAGTTTCAGGATCAAAATGGTGGACCCACGTTTCATCCATGGTGATAAGACGACGGCAAAAATTATCCGAATCACGCTGGAACATTTCGAGATTACGCTTGGAAATTTCCAAACGTCGCTTTTTGTTTTCGTCGGTTAACATTCGTGGCACCCATCTTGCAGACACCCCAGTGAATCAATTAAAATGGATTGAACGCTACCAAAAGATATCTTTAGGATCTCAGCTATATGTTTTATAGTCATTCTTCTGTCTTCTGTCTTCCAAAACCAGATTCTCAACCTTTTTGACATTTTCTTCTGTAACTGAGGTTGAAGGCCGCCCAGAACGCAGGTCATCTTTACAGCTTGATCTACCTCTTTTAAATTCAGCCACCCAGTACGCAACCGTAGAATAGGGTACAGCATCACCCCCTAATGTCTGCTGAATGTCCAAAAAAATTTCCTTCGTAGACATTTTTTTCAAACTGAGATATTTTATCACCGCACGTAACTCACTTTTATCCATAATTTTGACTTTTTAGCAACTCGTTGCACAAAAAAATTTATTACATGCGAACGAACTGACAAAAACAAGTGACAGTCTGCATAAATATAGTGTGATAGACACTCTTTACTTTGAATATCGAACTTGATCCAAAAAGATTTCATATATATGCACTTCTAAGAACTTTTTGATTCACCCTCGTAGTAATAATATATCAAGGATGTTGTTTATTATTTATAGTGTCAATGCGTGATGTCTCAAGGTGACCAGTTTAAATATTTTAAGTGCTATTTAAAAAATAAACTACGCGGAATCAAAATACAATGTTAATGCTATATCCATGTACCGGTTCTGCCTCGCTCGTGTCGTCTCAACAGCCATATTTTTATATATTTTAAATATGGACGTATATAAGTCAGACTAATTTTTAGAGAAATTAATTAAATTTAACGATAGTCAGTGTCTTCGTAATTAAATAGCTTGTATTTAATGGAATCAGGCGTTACCTTGCGGAAGTCCATCCTAAGTAAGAAAAGGACCAATATTTAGCCACTTCCGCATATGCAGCGGTAGTCGTGCAACGTACACCGCCCGCCAGCCCGCTGATAAATGCGTATGCGGCAAACAATGCGAATTACACAAATGCCACCGTCAAATCACTCAACACGTGTTTCACGCCTCCACGGTGCATCTTCAGGAGTTATGTTACACCGATTAGTGCCAACACCGATTAGTGTCACTCTGTGTTTGCATGTGCGAAAGTGGCCTAATATTGGTCCTTTTCTTACTTAAATAGTTTGTGTGCACATAAATCAAACACTAGGTGATGTTCAATCATCAACATAAATGCTGCCATAACTTAAATCTTCATCATCATTCCATTGGACGTCCACAGCTGGACATTAGCGTCTCCCATAGACTTTTTTTATTGGTCCCCGTTATTTGGGATCTCCAGTACACCTTTACCTTAGGCGTGACAGGGTCTCTTTATTCTATTAAATAATTTTTTCAGACACTTATTTTTATTTTACGTTCTCTCCTTATATTCTTCACAATTTCATTCATTCGTCATCTATTTTTCTTCACTATATCTTACATTATCCTGGCTTACATGTCTTATACACATCACCCTCCTTCCCTCTTATACGCTCTCTAAATATTACAGCTGATTACTTATATATTTCACAGTACAACTTTTACTTTTAGCTTTGGTATTTTCCTCCTTTTCGTCTGTCTTATTTGTTACATTTTTAATATTTCTCATTTGATTTAATTCTTTAACTTACTGTTTACATTTTAAAATACTTATTTGTCCAGTCTTACACACCCCTATAGATTTCTAATAGCACCCTTTAAAAGTTTTGTTATCTGTCCCTGCAGGTTTTGTGCAGCCAAAAGTTATTGGCCTATCGTATTAAAAAAAAATTAATGTAACATATGTTTTACAGATTCTTACTGACAATATCTCTATATAATTTACTATTTGTCTCACTCTTCACGTGGCCCGCGCTGTCTTTTGTAGGTGTCATTTCATAAAATCCTTTCTTGGAAATTTTTAACATTTAACATACCATAACGCATCAAATGACTCATTTTACAGTTATGCATGCAAATATATGCGATGAGCAATGGTTTAAAAATTCTTATTTTTTGCGCTTGTAATAGAAATTGTCAGTATATTATTTTGTATAAATAATTTTAATTTATATTTCCTTCTTAACAAGGTCGTCTGCGTTTTCCGTCCGTGGATACCACAACAGAACTTTAAGACCGCAGCAACCATTTGTTCTACATGCTATGGCCTGTCACGTACGTCACTTATAGTCACTTCAATTTGATAATACGCTATTATCTAATTACAGAATTTCTTCTAAAACAATAAGTATATATACATCATATGGCAGTCTAATCACGACAGTGTCAATGTTAGAATTTAAAAACAAAAATTATCCTGTACCACAAAGCATAACTTATATAATATATTATTTATATAAGATTTACTTATTTACTTACTTTACTTATATTATATTACATCATATTTTATACTTACTTTACATTACATCATAAACACACCATGCTTAGAGATACATAGATGAGACACATTTTTCGAAAGTATGCGAAATGTTAAACAGGTAAAATCAACCAATGACAGTTCAGGCCAGGATCCCTTCATGGCGTCTCTTGAACTTACTCACTCCATGGATAGTCCACCAAAGGGATCTGAGAGCTCAACGTCGTCTCAATCCAGTAAATAGATGTGTAACGACAACTAACTCCGTAGATAACCTTTCTCTATCGCACACATCTTCCGTCGCACTCACACGGACAACGCATGTGATTGGCCGTAAAGTGAGGATTGTGATTGGTTGTGTAAATAAGGTTAGTTCTAGGATTTGCTAACGTAGTTTTTAAGGTTTTGTATAAATATTTTTCGATTTTTAATATAACGGCCCAATCCGAGACTCTTCCTGTCCACTCGGGCAAGTGGCAGTCAAAACATAAATCGCCCAGATCGTTGATATGGCCGTATCTGTTGTACCTTTATATCTCAGTGAAGTATAAACTCGACCTTGTACCGGGACAAACGAGAATGACAGTGAAGCAATTCAGTTCATATCACAAAGAGCCCTCGAGCTGAGAATGGATTTCAAGAGCCAACAGAGCTGTCTGTCAGCGTCCGGAGTTAATTACTCTCTATTCTTTCTTTTAATTGACGGCATACATCATTACTATTTTTTTCATTTATAAATATGAGTTACCATTTTTGTTAGATAACATCACAAAACGACACCTAGATTTCTTAGTTCTAACAAAATTGACATTGAATAGAAAAACATGTTATAAAACAGGTTAAAAAATTGTGAAGAGAATTATAATTGCCAGACATGTTTTTTAAGGACATCTCTTTTCTTCGCTATGTGTGGGGCAGGGACGGCATGCATCGTTACTAATTTTTTTCATTTATAAATATGAGTTACAATTTTTGTTATATGACCTCACAAAAAAACACCTAGATTTATTTGTGCTATCAAAATTGACATTGAATAGAAAAACATGTTATAAAATAAGTTAAAAAATTGTAAGAAGATTATTAATTGCCAGACTAGAGTCTTTGACTATATATCTATAAATATGTTTTTGAGGACACCTCTTTTTACCTTCCTATGTGTAGGGCAGGGACGTTACATATACAGATAAATAATTTATCCATCTAAAATTTTTAATTTATCTTTTTATTCTTTACAAATTCTTTCGTCCTTCACAATATCTATGTTTCCATCGATTATATATCATCTGCCTTTCGTTGACTTCCTTCCCACATCTTCACTCTTAGATTACTATTGAATTTATTTACATTTATTATTATTTTTTTAAATAAATTATTTTAACTATGTTTAGTTTTCTTTCCAACAACTAACTAACTTTACTACTTTAATTTACTTGCCACACTACCTACTCTCCTTGTTCTACTCTTGAGGCTTTTTTAATTTATTGCATACTGCACTAGACTTTTGCAAAAATCTGGGCGCATTTGTTCGTCGCCCATTAGGTATGTGATATTTGATCCTATTTTTAAGTATGTTGCCGGTTGTGACTTGTGGATCCTTATAACAAGGCTCAAGGTCATCCAGAGAGCAATGGAGAGAGCTACGCTCGGAGTTTCGCTGTGAGATCGAAACAGAAATGAGGAAATCTGCAAAAGAACCAACGCCACCGGCGTCTCGAAGAATTGGTATTCTCAAGTGGCAATAGTTGGGGTATAGGGCTCATGCAACCTACGGCCGTTGGCAAAAGTTTCTACAGTAGCAAGCACGAGCCGATGACAAAGTCATCGTGGCGATCGTTGGGATTGAGGACATTCACATTGGGATGGAGGACATTGACATTGGGATGGAGGACATTGACATTGGGATGGAGGACATTGACATTAGGATTGAGGACATTGACATCGGGATTGAGGACATTGACATCGGGATTGAGAACATTGACATCGGGATTGAGAACATTGACATCGGGATTGAGGACATTGACATTAAGGACATTGACAATGAGATTAAGGACACTGACATTGGGATTGAGGAGATTGACATTGGGATTGAGACGACATAGACATTGGAATTATTAGGATTGGGTGGCCTATGAGCGTCTATCCGTCTACATGATGATGGCAAATGAGTAAAAGTGGACAAGTCTCTCTTTGCAGTGACACTAGGAGTAGGAGTACATGCCATTTAAGTTTATTAGATTATTTAAGTAGTGTACTTAAGTTTGAATCTAATGTTATTTTGGGTTAAAATATATCACAAATTTCAGCTGATCCGTACACGAGACAATAACGCCGGGGTTCAACAACACGACTCGCGTTATAAATAACAACGAATCAACATAATTGCGAATTTGCATCGCGTGTAATTTTAGAACGCGAAAACAAAAACAAACCCGAAATAAAACTGGCGCCCCGTCATTCTTCTGTTTCTCAACGACGGTCTTAGCGTCGCAATGATTGACAATATTGCAAATAAACAAATATCAAATGGTCACCGATTGAGCTGATAGCGGTAGAGGTCTAAGACTTTTAGTCGTAGATCATGGGTTCGATTCCCGGGATACTACCTTATATAATTCACATTTCGTACACTAACATACACAGGATTGCTTTTGATTATAAACAAGTTTTCAAATGATGGGCAGAAATGTCCTCTGCGTACCATAATATCACATTGCGATCGTTAACACGCCTGACAGGTATATATATATATATATATATATATATACTATGGTATATCCCCTCCTCCCAAATTGAAGTGGCAGTATGCAGAACAAATTGCCGTTTAGGTCAACGGAAGTCGGAGGACGCGGGCCACTTCCAATCGATCTAAAGTCAAAGTCAAAATAGCTTCATTATGAGATCATTACAATCATTTATAATCGACAGCTTAAAATTAAGTTTATGTTAGTTCGTAAAGCGCCATTTACTAAGAACTAACGAAAAACCCAGTGACTTTTTTATTTAAATCGATTCAAAAGATAGATAAAATAATCTGAAATAGAGTAATATGTTTTACTTGAATTTACAAAAATATATACGGATTTATAAAGATCCTATTTGCAATATCTTGAAGTCAAAGAAGAATCGACTGAAATTATGATACCTTTTATGACCAGTTTCAGGGAGCGTAGTTTAATAAGTAGTTATTTACGTGCCTGACACGTTCCTATTACGGTCATAGTACGGTACATTGCATTATAAGGTTTTTTTTAAATGTCAAAGACCTATAAAGCAGTCGATCCATTGATTCTACTATATTCGTCGCGTGACTGACCATGAGCTCTGAGAAATTTTCGTCTTCTCTGTTCACAATTGGTAATTCATAATTTCACAATATTATACGTATTTATTATACGTATTACGGCATGTTTTCATATTTTAACGTATCCGACGTCCCGTGGGCTAAGGACGTGGAATGTAGCAATGTAAATAAAACATTCAGTTATGAATTTAAACAATATAGAGTGGCTCACGCGATTGCCTCCGTGAACGGAAATTGTTTAGGGTTGTGTTACACTGGAGCGATCAAAATTAACGCACAAAAACTAAAGTAGAACGAATAGGAAATACATATAAGGTATGCTCGTAGCTGCGCGCCGAGATCGAAGAACCAAAGTCACTGATGTAGCTCAAAGAATTGATAGTCTGAAGTATCAGTGATCTGGTCCCATCGCTCTTGCATCCGACGGTTCTTGAGTGACGACCACGAGTCGAAAGACACAGGTCCCCCCACTTAGTAAGCCCAAGATATAGTCAAAGTCACGGGAAATCGCTGGATGCGAGTAGAGTAAAATCACTCGTCGCGGCGATCTTTGGAGCAAGCTTTTGCCTTGGAGTCCGCTTATATCGGATGATAATAATTATAAGTAAGAGATCGTATCATCATTTCAGATGAAGACCGTCACTGCTGGAAACAGGGAAATTTGCAATAAGACCAGGTCATTTAAGAAAAAGACTAATATATAACTACTTCCGCTATGTAGCAGTAGTCGTGCAATAAAGTGTACCGCCCGCCAGACCACTGATCGTAACATTACTCCTGGTGATGCCCAGTGGAGGAATGAAACAGGTGTTGAATGATTTAACAGTGGTAGTTGTGTAATTCGTATTGTTTTGCAAAAATAGACAGACGCATCGCTTTCGTAATGCATGTTTGAACAAGTCGACGTGAGAGTAACTCGTCACAAACAAATTGTTTCGGTTCAGTATGTATTAGTATTACCATCTTATTATCATTAATTTTATAATAATATATTTATGGGAGAAATTCGATAAATAAATTCAATTTTTGGATTGCTAGGCGGGCCGCATATATATGTTCCCTTAACGGATGTGACTGTAATAGCTTGCACGATTATGTTATTGAACTATAGGAAGTTTTAGTAAATCAACAAAAAAAAACTGCTGTAGTGTCTCAACACCCTTATGTAACTTCACCGATAACATGTATCCAATGGTTTACGTGCGTAGCGAGGCGGTCTTTGATAACGGGAATAGTGATTCTTTTTGTATCATTAATCAATTCCAGTAATTGCACATAAACATACGGATAATTGATAAATATTTTATTTATAACTACCTGCTCTCGCGACTATTTAAAAATATTTAGTTTTTTTTTCATAAAATCATCCAAGTTCAGACATTACAGAGATTAGCCATAACAAATATATTTAAACATCAGTCTGTTTGCAATCATAAAAAAACTATTTCAGTTAAGAATCTTCTGAAATAGAGTTAGGTTATGTTACTCCTTATTATATCAGCTACCTACTAGTATATATACGCTTTATGTCATCATCATATCAGTCTATAGACGTCCAGTGGAAGGCACAGGCGTTCCTCAAAGATCGCCACGATTACCTGTGCTGAGTGTCGCAGGTGAAGTGGTTGCTGGTGTAATATATTTGTTTTTCCGTTGTTATATTTTCCTAATCTAATTTTTAATAAATAAAATTTTATAAAATAGTGTTACATTATGTGATGATTAAAAAGGTTGCTCACCCCTGCTCTTTCATTTCTTCTATATCATTGATGATATGTGAATAATAGAACTCAAAACTTAATAAATTCTATAAGTATCGATTGGTAATAAAATTAAAATATTCTGTTTCTGCCCCAAACAGTAGGGAACGAAAGACCTCAAAATACGAGGGTCTAAGTCCGGAAAGGCTAAAACGAGAAGAACCATATTAAAGATATCTCAGCCTGACAGTGAAGAGGTCAACGTGTTAAAATGCCATTGTGCTGGAGTCAACCAATAGCAATTGATGTCAACTCGAACGACGCGGCTTCAAGCCATTGTGACGTCACTCGTCACGTTTTCAATTAGAACTAGTGTCGATATCTCGTCTTCGGTGGTATCATTCCGGAAACTTCTAATGAATTATTTATTCATTTAACAATTCCAGAAGCATTTAAATGGTACAATTAAGCGATATATCAATTAAAAGTTGTAATATGTCTGGTCATTTTTCTACAAAATACTACTATATATTTTTTTAACCTCTCGTACCCCTATCTTAGATGGGACAGGGTCTTTATTGGAAATTTAATTTTTAATTTTTTCACATAATTTTTTATTTTCATTCTCTACTTTCATTCTACACATAATCTTTCATTCTATTCTTTTATGCCACAATTCTGCTTTCTTTCACTTTTGCTCTGTGTCCTTTCATTCCTCCCTCATTACTTGTTACATTTTATCTTTTTTCTTTCATTTACATTTTTATCACACTTTATATCACATTTGAGTTACATTATATCACCTTTTTTCTTATTGTCTACTTATTTTTTTATTTTTTGTATAACTTTTTTAATTATTTTCTCGCAGCATGAGAGGAATTCTTCCCTAGTTTCCTTTTCGCCTATCAGGGAGGCTATTGCCTCCTCCCTGATTTTAACGCCAGACCGGCACTCGAATTCGAAATACTACTATATTTATGATATACAAAGGACAATAAGTAAGAAAAGACGGTTAAGATATAATAATTACACTCACATAGCGATGCAGGACTTCCAGGTTTGGACTGTACTTATTTAAACGTTGATGATACAAAGAGTAATGCGTAACATATAGAACAGACATTGGGATTGTAAAAAACCTTACTTTTGTTTTAATGTAAAATTTGTTATGATGCTATAAGCATTTTCATCGAATTTATTCGATATTGCAATTCCATGTAACCCCCGCTACACACGCAAACACACGCTTACATATATATACCATACATAACAAAAAAAAAGAAACATAATATCATTATTCAATTTTATCTAACGTCTTTGGATTCAGGCGTTATTTTGCGGAAATCCATCCTAAGTAAGGAAAGGACCAACATATAGCTACTTCCGCCGATGCAGTAGTAGTCGTGCAATAAAATGCACTGCCCGCCAGCCCGCTGATAAATGCCATGATGACTCTGTGTTTGACTCTAATCGGTGTAACATTACTCCTGAAGATGTCCCGTGGAGAGGTGAAACACGTGCTGAATGAATTAACGGTGGTACTTGGGTAATTCGCATTGTTGGCCGCATGCGCATTTATCAGCTTGCCGTGCTAGTAAGTAAGTAGCTATATATTGGTCCATTTCTTACGTTATCTAACGTTTTAATGTTTCTTCTGGAAATTTTGGTTTTATAGTTCCGATACACGTAGGGAAGCATATACATGTGAGTATGCCATATAAGAAGGCTCAGGGTCACCTAGAAAGCAATGGAGATAGCTATGCTCGGAGTTTCGTTTTGAATCAGAAATGCGGCGATTCGTAGTAGAACCAACATCAAGGATGTATCTCGAAGAATTTCTATTCTCGAGTGGGGTACATGGCTCGCGTATCGGTCGTTGGGGTCGAAGGTTCTCGAATAGGCCCCTACTATGTTAACCGACGGCGTAATTTAAGCCGCAGAAACTCATCGTCAAGTCATCGTGGCAATCTTTGCAAACGTCTATCGGTTAAGATGAATGAATAAAATTCTATTTTGACACATCTAGTAAACCCATTTACATCATTTGAAAATACGTAAAAAAAGCTCACATCTCCGAATTATTAATATTAAAGTAAAACACATATCATGTCGGTGTGGTGTCTAGTTTGTTAATGACGATTCTACCGCGCGGTGCCCCTTTTATACGTTACCGAACAGCTAGCGCCATCTGTCGACGCCGGTGAAACTAAAGAGATCAGACATATACATTTATGCATTATTTATTATTACTTTTGAGCTGTATGGCTATATTAGAAATGTGGAATGCATGTAGCGAATTAATAATTTTACCACTGGTAGATGCAAACATTCTTTTCTTTTTTGTAAAGAAAAAAAAAACTCAGTCCAACAGAAAGATTTAAAATTACATGTCATCGTTACATGCAAGTATTATAACAGTTATCAGTATAGGTGCTTGTCTGTGTCAGCTTATACTGTTACGGGGTGTGTATTACGTATTTTGTTGTGTATATACGCTCCGCTGAGTTACCATGAAAATGGAGCGTATATATACGCTTATAATGCGAATAGTTTTTTTTAGGGCATCTCATTCCCCATATCATGCACTGGGACATAGGTATAGATAATACAGGGACTTAGATTACAAATACACCAATACCTCACTTCGCGTCGTGGTTACGTTCAAAACCCGACGCAAATTGAATTAAGATTTTCTATAGCAAACCATGTAAAGATCGCAGATAGGTTCTAGGGTAACGAAAACACTATTTTTTAAGAAAAAATTGAACAAAGTAAACATTTAAAAAACAGAAATAATATAACTACCAATAAATAAATTGTAAAAATATTTACCTTTTTTGTAACCAAAAACAACACGTAAAAATTTATATAAATTTATTATTCTCTTTTAAAAAAAACAACAACACATTACTATTACAATACACTACGTAATTGAAACTGAACTCTAAAATTAGAAAAACAAAGTGAAAATAAAACTGTATCCAAATTGCGTTGATTTTTAGTTAGAAAGGGAATCATCGAGTTTTGATGGCATGGCGCAATTAGAAACAAAAGTGTGGCCATCTTTTAGGAAATAAAAGAAAATTAAAAAAAAAAATTAAAGACTCAAACCCAAAACAACGCAACCTCGAAAATCTAACGACGCACAATGACAATTAGTACTAATTAAGCAGCGACGTAACTTCGAAAAAAACGCAAAACGAAACGACGCAAAGCGAGGTATAGGTGTAACTTTAATCATCTTTTTCTTTTAATACACACACTCTCTTTCTCTCTCTCTCTTGTCTATCTCAGTATCTTCTTTTCTTTTTTCTTTCATCTTGATCTTCTATCATTCTCGCAGCATTTGTTTACATTCATACACGCATCGCCTCCCATCTTTCGTCACGCATCTTGCCGTTATATATTATTATTATTTTTATTTACATTCCTTTCAATATTAAATGTAGTCACACATCATATACAATGAAATGGGGAATTTCTCCCTGCATCTCATCTCTAGGTCTTCGCATCCTAGGCCAGCTGATACGCCCTCTATGCAAAAAGGGTTATTACTGTGTTAATAAGTATATTTTCCGCATGTTAAAATTTGCATTCCAGACGCTTGAGAGAGAAGAGCGCGGAAGGCGTTAAGCATAAACTTTGCGTGACTGAACTCGTAGGCTATGTGATTACCTAAAATATATGAACGATAATGTAAGTTAAGAAAATAAAAGAAAGAAGTAGCAGACATTAAGAAGGATGTAAAGTAGGAATGAAAATAAAAGATTACCTGAAAAAAAAATCATTAGTTCTTCGGCCACCACCGCCTTGACCGTATTACCTTTACCATTCATCACGCATGCAATCTCTGAATCTATTGCTAGTTACTCCCCTTCTTTTTGTGTTAGATTAGGTGTTATGTTATATTTGCTAACCTTCTCCAGAAATGTTAACTCTTTGTTGGTTAGTTGTATCCTGGTTATGTTTTTTACCCGTGGGTAGAAAACATGATCAGACTGCCCGTCACCATCACTTAGTTACTTCCTCGCCCTACTTCTCCGTGTACACCCCCATTTCTGCAATTCTGCCATTTCTTTCAAAAAAATCATTGTTAAAAATATACCGGCTTACACATGGTAGAGAGTACGAAAGGCCCCAAAAACGGGACCATTAAGAAATATAACCAGGGCTCCCTGGAAAAGTTCATTTGAAGCCGTTAAATCTATGAGCTAAGTCGTTAATTTAAGCATTACTAGATTGAGAGGACACTGACCTCTTAGCTAACTTAGGTGAGGGTTTAGAATGACCTGGCATTCAAGGACCTTCATACTTAACCCAGTACACGTTTAGCAATCCGACTCAAGGGCGCGTAACTAATGAGTACATATAATTTTATGTCACAAGGTTGTGACCCCGGTATTATAGGATCACAAGGTGAGGTATTTTTGTTTAAAAATAAATTACCAGATAGACGATTTATAATTGACGAAAAATAAAAAAATAGTGGCCATTTACGATGAGCCTTATTAGAAGGCTTCGTGGTCATCCAGAGGCCAACAGAGAGAGATACTACTATTATTTAATGGAATCAAGCGTTACCTTGCGGAAGTCCATCCTAAGTAAGAAAAGGACCAATATTTAGCCACTTCCGCACATGCAGTGGTAGTCGTGCAACAAAGTGCACCGCCCGCCAGCCCGCTGAAAAATGCGTATGCGGCAAACAATGCGAATTACACAACTGCCACCGGTAAACCACTCAACACGTGTTTCACTCCTCCACGGGGCATCTTCAGGAGTTATGTTACACCGATTAGTGCGATACACAGAGTCTACTATTACTTCGGGTGAAATTAGAAATGAGAGTATAGTTCATGGAAAGAGAGATTCAAAGTCACTGATGTAGCTCGAATAATTTCTTGTCTGAAGTGGCCAGCTTCACACCTGGTAACAACGTGGTCGGTAGATGCGGTGTAGGTGGGTCCACTAGGTTGACGGATGATATATGGCCGCAGGAAGTCTTTGGCCTTTTGGACAGGCCTATGTCTTTCAGTGGGCGCCTATCAGCTGATATAATGTATATAATCATTATACATATAAACTGAACTATAAGTTAGCAACTAAATGCCTTCCTTTTACATCATCTTGCCAATTTTTTTTAATATGATCCATTTTCTGGCGTCACTTTCCGCCATCTTATAGCTATATAGCACGGGGACATTTTGTCTACAATTTCTTCCTTTCTATTTTCTTTAGAACATTACGTTATCTTTCATCCTCTTTTCTTCCGTTGCTCGTGCTACCCAGAATTTTGTAATACAAAATCTTGGGTAGCGCTATACCATTAAAGGCAAGCATATACTTACGAAATTACGTTTTAGTCAAAATAGCATTTCTAAAATCTTAGTGAATATATAAAAGCTAAGTATCACGATAGCATTATGTACATTAGACATATATATGTTAATTGACGAGGTCAAAGGGGAAGTAGCGTATAATTTAATACGTTCTCAGGCATATCACTGTGTCACGGCGAGATATCGTCATAGGTCAGGTTTGAACCGTTTTAAACGTGAAGTTGTGGGTCAATCAAACAAAAATAAACTAGATAACATGTTAAGCTACTTTACTTGTACTTCATTTGCAAGCTTAACAAGACCTGGAGAGGACTACGATGGCATTTCTATCGTAGATTGAATTACCAATGAAGAGATCCGTAGACGAAGGGAATCACCAGATATAGCCAGGCGGATTAGCAACTTGACGTGCCAATGGGACGACCATAAACAACAGAACTGATGGTCTCTGGAAACCCTATGATCCTGGAGTGAAGATCACCGTCAATCGCTGCATATGACTACCAGAACAGACATTGTTAAGGTCGACAAAAGCTAGAAGCTGATGCAGTGAAGTGATAATTATTATATAAGTAAGAAAAGGACCAATAATTAGCCACCTCCGCACATGCAGTGGTAGTCGTGCAACAAAGTGCACCGCCCGCCAGCCCGCTGATAAATGTCAAACTGTACTGTGTACTCTACATATAATAGACTACATATAATAGAATAAATAATATCTACTAATTTCGGAACAAAATTTATTGGATTTCATATATTACTTGGTATCAATTCTATATAACAACTGAGGTAAGTAATTATAATAGTATTTTTTTTATTAATAACACTGGTTTTAATACCGGTATCCCGATATTTCAAATATCAAATACCGGTTTTTAGATTTTGTAAGCCCTACTTGCACCACTTAAATAATAAATTCATTTACCGACCGATTTTAATTTGTAAATTAAACACAGACTAGTTATACGTAAAAAATTAAAATAAATTAAGCATGAATTAAGTCTTATATCATTATTTTTAAATGCACTTACATACTTACAAAACAAACAGTCCAAATGGCAATACCCTACCCTGAATAGCAATTTGAAATGGCAATTAAAGAAAAACTAAACTCTAAATTTAGAGCCGAACTCAGTTCGCTTTTACCGGACGGCTCTTTGATATTTAACAAGTGTAAGTGACCTTTAAATGCCAGTTACAAAGTGATTACGAATACAGGACTACATTAAAAAATTTTTTTTTAAATAAACTACAAATTGTCGTCATAAGCGTTATATGTCGGAATGAGTAGACTGTTCCTTATCTATATACATATATAAATAAGACTGTTTATACGAAATATAATAAATTTAAAACCAATTATCTGAACTATTTAAAAATATAAACGTAAGATCAAAATGTATGGTGAATTTGTTTGTAAAATGTAATTTCCTTATTTATTATTCCAAATCAATTTTAATTCCTTCAAAATAATAGTCGTATGATTGAAATGAACTTTTGCAAATGCTTTTTCCAGTCATCAATACAGTTGGAACAGACTTCAGAACTTTCGATTTAGTTTTTGATTGATTAACCTCTAGAAATGATTGCGGTCAGACTATAAAGCATCCAGAAAAAATCACTGCTAATGTCTTTGAGATTCTGAAGCACATGCAAGCCCAGTGAAAGAAGTCCGTCCATAAAATGGACAAACGACTGAATGCAGGCCGCTTTCATCTGCACCTTTTGAAGATCTATAATGGTGGTCTATGTCCAACAGTGGACTACATAAGTCTGATATTATGATGACGAAACTACAGACCTTTGACCATTGGATCATACACCAATACCTCACTTTGCATGAATTAAGATTTTCTATAGCAAACCATGTAAAGATCAAAGATAGGTTCCAGGGTCACGAAAATACTACTTATTAAAAAGAAAATTGAACAAAGTAAACATTTAAAAAACAAAAATAATATAACTTTGTCAATAAATAAATTGGAAAAATATTTACTAAATACTATATACTACTTAAATATACTACTAAATATTTACTAAACAACACGTAAAAATTTATATAAATTTATTATTCTCTTTTAAAAAAGCACAACACACTACATTACAACACACTACGTAATTGAAACTGAACTCCAAAATTAGCAAAACTAAGTGAAAATAAAACTGTATTCAAATTGCGTTGTTTTTAGTTAGAAAGGGAATCCCCGAGTTTTGATGGCATGGCGCAATTAGAAACAAAGGTGTTGCCATTTTTAAGAAAGAAAGACTCGAACCCAAAACAACGCTACCTCGAAAATCTAACGACGCACAGTGAAAATTAGTACTAATTAAGCATCGACGCAACTTCGAAAAAAACGCAAAAGGAAATGACGCAAAGCGAGGTATTGGTGTAATTATTTTACTTTTAATATTGCAACTGTTGAAAATCTCTACAACATTATGGTCGGTGTAAACCAGTGATTCTCAAAGTGGTCTATATCGACCCCTAGGGGTCTATGACAATCTGCATGGGGTCTACGTCAGCGGAAAAAAAATTAGGGGTCCATGAAATGAAAGTGGGGGTCCACAATAGTGGATCTCAACACATACACTGATAGTACCTATTTACTTACATCATAATATCTTATAATATCAAAACATTTACATTATTTATAATAGTACCTATGAAGTAAAAAATTTATAATATATATTTATAAAATTGTGTAAGTTGTAGGATGTTGGTATTCGCTTTGTGGTCGCAATACATTTTGAACTTATTGCCTATGTTATTTTATTTATAGTTTATTTTATGTTTATTTAATGTTAAGTATATTTTACATAACATATACAAAATTTTATTTTAAGTAGTTTTAATTTAAATCTAATTAATAAATGTATAAATTAACATGTGTTTTTACTTTAAGTTTTTAACACTAAACTTTCAGGTAAGTCTACCCAACACGGAAAAACATGGCAAGGGGTCTACGACACAAAAAAGTTTGGGAAACTCTGGTGTAAACCAACACGTGTATTCCAGTGCAGGTTTATCACAGATCTACACACTAAGGCATAACTCACACATGTTCCCCTTCTACGACCTATAAATTAACAGTGTTAAGAAGCAATTGCATTCATTACGTCCCTACAGGAAGTTTAGAAACCACCGGACACGTTCGTTACGCTTGCCACAGGTAATAAGTGTTGGTACTACGCCGGCAATGTACTGTACTTAAGTGTGCGGTGTTTGGTCTTTGAGACATTCTACTCACAAACATATACTCTTTAAAACAACACTATATAGGTTACATGATCAGGTGTTTCTGCTTTAGCAAAGAAGCCATCAACACAACATTACGTGTGATAACAAACTGTGTGTTATTAATAAAAAGGTAGAACTAAAGCAAATAAGATGCCAAAGAATCTGATCCTTTTTCTATTCAGCGGATCAACGCCTACTGTAAGGCATAGACTTCCTGCAACCTTAATTATGACGTCAGTCCACTAAGTTCATAAGCAAGAAAAGGACCTGATAAATGCGTATGCGGCAAACAATGCGAATCACATAACCGCCACCACCAAACTACTTAACACACGTTTCACCCCTCCACGGGGCATCTTCAGGAGTTATGTTACACCGATTAGTGCCAAACACAGAGTCATAAATAAGGCACTTATCAGCGGGCTGGCGGGCGGTGCATTTCATTGCACGACTACCACTGCATGTGCGGAAGTGGCTAAATATTGGTCCTTTTCTTGCTTAGGATGGACTTCCGCGAGGTAACGCCTCATTCCATTAAACACTAAGTTCTTGGTAACTACTCAAGAACCGTTCCGCCCAAACGGCTATCGATAATGAGCGATGTACCATCGTCAACTGCCATTTCAGATGAGCAGTTAACAACATCAGTGATCTTCGTTTTCATTGCTATCTAAGTTCTACCTAGCCTACCCATGAGGTCATCATCACTGCCAACACATACTAGTAACAGATCTTCGTTTTCAGACATTGATTATTTTCTACGAGATGTTTCGGAGTTTCACAAACGCGGCCCATACGAGTTTGGTTCCGCAAGTATCTCTTTCTCGAAGTTGTATTCACGAACGGTTTGTCTAAGACACGACAGGGATAACAGACATCAGCTTCAAAAAAGAAAATGATTAAAAAAATAATTTTATACACAAAGGATTGACTCGAGCGATAAGACCGTCTCTTAAACCATACGAATTCTTTTTTTTTCCTCTATTTATAGTCTATGATGTACAAAAAAGTCTTAATAAATAGGCTGCATATGGAACTATATATTTTTATAGGACTCCATTTTGGCTGACCTCTTGTTCCTCCTGCTTTACGTGGGGCAGAAACGTTACAATATTGGGTTAAATATTTTTTAACTATTTATAATTTTATAAACCACTAGCTGATCCCGCAAACGTTGTTTTGCAAAAAAAAAAATTAGCAAATAAAAAATAAGGGTTTATCGTAGAGTAAAAATTTAGGCTTGTATGTATTTTTGTTTGCTGTATCGTAAAGAAATAAAAACAAAAAAAATCGTCAAAAAATTAAAAAAAAATTTTAAGGGTGAACAACCCTTATCACTTAGGGGTATGGAAAATAGATAGTAGCCGATTCTCAGACCTACTGAATACGCATATAAAATTTGGTAAAAATCGGTCGAGCCGTTTCAGAGGAGTTCAAGTTCGAACACCGTGACACGAGAATTTTATATATTAGATAAAACTAATCAGATCAGAGAACAGGTGGTCACTTAAGGTGGTGCCTTAAGGTTAGAGTGGAGACCACTGACCGGCAAGCCCAGCGGTGGACGTTGAATGACACTGGAAGCAGGCTTCTTGCAATATGTCTTATTGGAAATCTGTGTGGGATCTATCCTGCAGCAGACAGTCTTCACCTAATATGATGATGACAGTTAACGATAACAAACCGCTCATAAAGTAATTTGATTTAAACATAGCCACGAATAAAAAAATAAAAATTAAATTCTTCAAAACACTCGTATCTATATTTAGTAATGTCACTTGTACCGGAGAGGTACCCACCCTCCGAGTCGAGTGGGTCACCCATCCGTGATGCAATATAAGAGAGACTGCAATTAGTTCGCAGCTCGCCTTATCAGCATTAACCTGGTTTTAATTACGATAAAATAATCGTATATAAATTAATTAATTAAACAATTAAGATTAATTAATTTGTCTTTGGCAGAGGCTATGTTCAGCAGAAATGAGAATAATAATTACGATGTATTATATATTTATTGTATATATACACCAATACCTCACTTTGCGTCGTGGTTGCGTTCCAAAAAAACACTACGCAAATTAAAACGCCGCAAAGTGAATTAAGATTTTCTATAGCAAAGCGTGTAAAGATCGAAGAAAGGTTCCAGGGTCACGAAAATACAACTTTAAAAGTAAATATTTAAAAAACAAAAATAATATAACTCTGTCAATAAATAAATAGGAAAAATATTTGCCTTTTTCGTAACCAGAAACAGCCCGTAAAATTTTATATAAATTTATTATTCCCTTTTAAAAAAAGTACAACACAGTACATTACAACACACTACCTAATTAAAACTGAACTCTTAAAATTAGCAAAACAAAGTAAATTAAAATTGTATTCAAATTGCGTTGTCAGAAAGGGAGTCCCCTAGTTTTGATAGCATGGCGCAATTAGAAACAAAAGTGTTGCAACGCAACCTCAAAAATCTAACGACGCACAATGAAAATTATTACTAATTAAGCAGCGACGCAACTTCGATAAAAACGCAAAAAGAAACGACGCAAAGAGAGGTATTGATGTATACATACATATATATATATATAAAAAAGTATTTTAACATTATAAGAGATTTATATATAGACTGGTTGGTTAGTATATATATAAAACCTTTAAATGGATGGACATATAAGTAATTTGATGCAAAATATATAAGTGTGTGTGTAACTGAGGCAAGCGATCGTATGTCTTGGGTACGATACCATGGATACAATCTTATATAATTCAGTTAATGCATTAAGGATGCCTACAAATAAGTTTACAGAGGATGGGCAGCAGCGTCCTCTGCGTACCATAATACCGCGCTGCGATCGCACCATAAATATCTTTAGAGCTGATACAACGACGACCATATTACATTATTTTTGAATGTAGTACTCAAAAATAATAAATATCGTAACGATAACCCATTAATATCTTCTCTGTAGACTAGGTACTGGCCGAAGTTAATGAAAAAAATAAATTAATATAACAATTTACAGAGTGATCACTTTATACAGATGGATTGGAAATAGTTGTAAAAGCTTCATATCAATCTCAGGAGACGTTGCAAAGTGTTATGAGGTGGTGATGCGACTACGGTAATATACTATATAACCGTAATCGCGTCACCGCCAGGGGTGAGCAACCTTTAATATAAACTGACCAATTTAAATTAAAAAATTGTTTTACGGGTCGTATATATAGTAACACAATAATTATTTATTAAACCTTATAATAATCATTAGAATAAAAAAATAAAGATTACAAATACAAATTAGATACCAAAAATTCGAGCAGTCGCGTTCGTAATGCATGTCTGAACAAGTCGTTATGTGAGTAAATCGTCACAAACAAATTTTATAACAATATATTGGAGAAATTCAATACAATAAATTAAATTTTATAAATGCTTGGCGGGCCGCATAATCATCCTTACCGGGCAGCAGGTTAAGCAGCCAGCGGGCCGAGTGTTGCGCATCCCTGTTACAACGACTAGCTCATCAGAATTATTTTTTTATAGCTCCTAAAAAAAATTTAACGCAACATAAGCATTTAAGTACGTGTAGATTCATTCATTATTATCCTTATAACAACTGACCGAGTTCTTAACCCTTTCCTTACCGCAGTATGTTCCGCCGAAATGACGCTACTGAACCGGGCAGCACACGGCGAAGCCTTGCAGTGAGCGGCCATGTTGAATGCCCAATCTAGTGTCTTTTGACCACACTAGTTATTCTATCCGCTTTGTGGGCGTGCTTAGGATTTTTAAATTGATCGAATCGAGTATGATGATGTCCATAGACAAACAAAAGTAAACGACATAGCATAGCAAAATGGCAGTAGGGAAGTCACATAGCCCAGAACTGATAGCCACTAGGACCTTGACACTTGGACGCGAAGTGTAGACCAACAAAGGATTAGCACTAATGGTTAATTTGTGTTAAATACTAAACCCGGTATTGCCGTCGAACTACCAGAATAACATAAACTATAAAGAGATAAAAGCTTTACCTGAAACGCGAACACCACGTATCCCGTTAAGTGGGACTCGTGTAGAACGTCGTGTATTGAACGCAGCGTGGAGCCCAGATACACGTTGATCACCTGGGCGGGCAGGAGTCCCAACAACGTCGCCAGGTGATATCCGCAACCGCCCACGTCGCTTACCTGGTGACAATAAATTTCAAATAAGCATTTTCGAAAAGTCAATATATTTATATAATTAAAAGAAATGTAAATATATTTTTCTTTCATTTAATCCGGTGCAGGTAGACGGCATGGGTCGCGGGAAATCCCCGGAATAAAACGATTGTTAATACATGGCCGTTATTTAATGGAATCAGGCGTTACCTTGCGGAAGTCCATACTAAGTAAAAAAAGGACCAATATTTAGCCACTTCCGTACATGCAGTGGTAGTCGTGCAACAAAGTGCACCGCTCCACGGGGCATCTTCAGAAATTATGTTGCACCGATTAGTGCCAAACACAGAGTGAGCTCAGTCCGTCGCCCCTTGTTATTTATATGCCACACACATGGATGGAGGGGTGAAACACGTGTTGAGTGATTTGACGGTGGCAGTTGTGTAATTCGCATTGTTTGCCGCATACGCATTTATCAGCGGGCTGGCGGGCGGTGCACTTTGTTGCACGACTACCACTGCATTTGCGGAAGTGGCTAAATATTGATCCTTTTCTTACTTACATGGACTATGCTTGAAACTTCGAATCGAATTAGAAATGAGGCAATTGTCAGAAGAACCAAAATCACCGACGTAGAGTCGAAAGAATTTCTCGTCTGGTGTCATAGTAGCAATAATGTAAATTTAAATATGTTGAGGGATTCTTCCTAGAACCGGTAGCTCTTGGAGGTAACAACAACAGGAAGTCCGAAGTAGAAATCAGTTTCCACGTTTATCATTGTTTATCATTGTTTCTGTTTAAAGTATTTGCTGCTAGAAATATTGGCTTTATGCAGCTTCATCGGTATAGCGTCCATGGAAACAGGAGGTCCACGAGCTAAAAATATATTCATTTAAGTTTTATAATGTTCAACCAATAAAATTCATCAGCTGATCACCAGTCTAAAAATATTATAGAGCGCTCTCTTTCGCCCCATGTATACAAAGAATATTTCTGTGGAATTCCCCTTTTAGATGCGCCATTGACGATGACGTAATGTAGCTATTACAATGTATTTGTACATGGTATTATTGGTAGCAATTTTTTGGATACACTACTGCAAATATCGATTTGTTTGGCAAGACGAGTCTTATAGTTACTCATATAACGAAACAATTTTTTACAGTTATACACTAATCGATTTGTCACGTGATAATTGCATATTCGACAGCTATATAATTATAATCTTTGAAACAATACTATGCTTTATTGAACAATAATTCGAATTATAACTGGCCACTACGGCTACAATAGTTTTATTTAAAATCATTCTTGGGCGTCGAATTTAAAATTCGAACGCCTATTTGAATTCGGGCGCCATCTTGTGATCGCTTTCGTTGCGTTACTCTTGTAAATTATAAATACTCTTTGTATATCTGTGAATACAGCACCTGGGTCAATCTTGGCTTCTTTCCTTTCCAATCTGCTTGGGTGGTAAATCTCCTCCACCCGCTGAACACGTATGTTTCATTGGAGGAAGATCAGATAGGTGCCTGGCGGTAGTTCACTTCCGTATAAGTGAATTGATTCAGGGATTCTGAGACTGTCGCTCTAGTCTTTATCCATTGCAATAACATAACCAGGGACCTCAAGACGTAGAGGTTCTTTTTTGCCCCCATTTTTGGGTACCTTTCCTTCCATCCCTATCTAGTTGGGGATTTTTTAAGGGCACTTATTTTTAATTTATTCCTAATTTACATTTTTTTTAGTTCATTCATTCATCATACCATTACAAAAGTTTCGATCCCTCTTTATTCCTTTATGCATCATCTTTCATTCAATCCGTAACGTTAGTTAGCTAGTGGCTTCTTTGTCACATAAACAACTTTTTAACTTTTTTTGTGCGGTAAAAGAATTTTTTACTTTGGATATGTTCCAATAACGAAGTCAATAATAAAAATTTAGTATATAGGATCTGGCTACCGGAGCATACACAAGAGACTACATGTGGCTTGAAAAAAAAAAAAATTGTAAACAAGTGTAGTAGTATCGCCATCGGAAGCGATTTTAAACCAATTTACCACAAGAATTGATCGCGTACGAGGGCCAAACTGAAAGTTTTTAGAACTGGCAACTTAAAAGCATTATATTAAAAAAATAAGTTTAAATTTTGAAAATAGAACTCTTTACCAATAATATTGAGTATACATTTCATTCATTTGTCATTTGTTTTACGATTTTGCGGCAAATTGAAAATTGTCTGTGCACGTCAGAATGAATTTAAGCCGAGAAAATTTTCGTGCAATGATTTTTTATGACTTTCGATGTCATATAAGTCAACAAGAAAGTTATGATAGACTTCGATTGGCTTTTCACGATGAAGCCCCATCTCGTGCCACAGTTTACAACTGATTTAATGAATTCAAACGTGGTCGAACTAATCTCACCGATGATTTGCGTGAGGGACGGCCTTCTACAGCGACGACTGAAGACAATATCAGTGTTGTGCGGCGTATGATAGAGACTGACAAAAGAGTGACCTATCAGCAGATTCGGACAAGTCTAGGCATAGCTATGAGTCAAGTGCACAAAATCCTCCATGAACATTTAGCGGTCAGGAAGCTTTGTGCCCGCTGGATACCGCATAATTTGACCGAGGCTCAAAAACTCCGCCGTGTTGATTGGTGCCGAGAAATGATCCAAAAATTTAACGGAGGTGACTCAAATGCTGTGTTCGACATACTAACGGGTGACGAAAGCTGGATTTACTGTTATGATCCGGAAACCAAAACACAGTCTGCTCAGTGGGTGTTTCCTTCCGAAGAGTTGCCAACTAAAGTGAAGAGAGATCGAAGTGTTGGAAAAAAGATGGTGGCCTCGTTCTTCGGAAAGACAGGTCATTACGCGACAGTTGTCTTAGAGGATCAGAAAACGGTTAATGCAGAGTGGTACACTAACAACTGTTTGCCACTTGTCTTGGAAAAAGTTCGAGAGAAACGACCTCGCAGCAGGATCCTCCTTCATCACGACAATGCCTCGTCGCACACCGCCAGGCAAACGATCGACTATTTGGCGACCTCAGACGTGGAATTACTGGGTCACCCGCCGTATAGCCCCGACCTCGCACCCTGCGATTTTTATTTATTCCCGAAAATAAAAGAAAAACTTCGAAAAAAACATTTTATGGACGCCGAAGAAGCAGTGGCTGCGTTTCAAAACGCCGTCGAATAGACCCCTAAGGCCGAGTGGGCAAGGTGCTTTTCTCAATGGTTCCATCGAATGCAGCGATGTATTGATGTAAATGGACGCTATTTTGAAAAGTTATAATAAAACTAATAACTTGCTAGAATGCTTAGTTTTTGATTTTCTAAGAACTTTCAGCTTGACCCTCGTATTGTCCGACTAAGAAGGATAATGATTATAATTCCTAATCATTTTGTAAAATTTTTAATTATTTTCTACGAGAAAGAATTTTTTATGCGGTCCCCATTTACATTCACCAAATTTCAAAATGCCTTAATAGCTACTTTTTAAGTTGTATAGCTATTTTTATGGAGTCAGTAAAACAAAACAGGTTCGAGTGTACGCAAAAAGTGCCATCCAGAAAACGAATCTGCAACCTATATTAAGTCGCAGATCTTAAACATTGACCTATTAAAACAGCATCATCGTTATTTCAGCCACAGGACTTCCACTAGATATAGGCTTCTAACATAGGTTCTCAGAGGTTCTGCTGGAAATTTCCTACTCCGCATTTGTAGGTCTGTAGTCTTCACTACGGAACCTTTTTTGACAGGGTATTTATATTTATTAATAATTCTTTTCACACTTATAACATTCGTCATAAGGTCTTTCTTTCATCATCTTACATTGTACAAATTCTTCAGCAATACTTCACAGGATCTTCTTCTACTTTTATGTATCGCCTTTCTTCCTTCACCAAGTCCCTCAATTATCAGAAATACAGTTATATATAGCAGCTTATTATACTTCTATATATATGTATGTACTACACACACACATACATACATATATATATAAATATAAAAGGAGTGTAAGTGTTTAATTTAAATATAATAACCGGCTTATCTGTAATACAAATTCCACGCATATCTGACTGCAATCTAGGCTTGAATAAATTTGTACTGTCAAGGACAATGACGTTGTTATCGCTGAAATTATTACATGCTGCATGAGATCGTGTTTATTAAGGCTGCCGGCACACCGAGCGCTCTTAATAGGACAATCATATTTCTTTCGCCTTATAAATTCGGAATTGCTAGTTGACAAAATATTCTTTCGTACATACATACAATTTTTAACTTGTATCACATGTTTTCATATCTTATATATAATGTCTTCCTACTACGTGTATAGTACACGATGCACACATGTCGAATGTCCTATGAATCTAATAACAGAGGATCAAATTCCTTCTTCCAATTCTCTTGTTGTTACAATCTTTCTAATCACAATAAATCTAGATGTTTCATCATCGAGGTGACTGAAATATTCGGTATATTCGAAAGAGAACTACACTAGTTTAGACTTAATACACACAGCAATTTTTTTTTTATTATTAAACACACATATGCAATCCATTAGAAACAAACACAGTTTAAAATATATTTTTTTAATTTTGTACGTTGATAAAATCTCATGGCACGGCTGGTCACCGTGTTAGATCAAAACCCTCCAAAGACAAACAGGGAAAAGGATTTTTTAAATATTTGTACATTGAATGTACTTTGGAGTATGCTTTTACCCTGTAGGGGTCCATACAAACTTAACACAAAATTATCAAAACTTATTTAAAAAAACTAATTTAAAGTCATTTGTATTGAATTAAATAAAGCTTTATTATTATTATGTTAAAAAACCGCCTATAAGACGAGCGTTTAATAAGAGCGTCGTGTACACGCGGCATTAACGAAATGGGCGGGCGGCGAGAGGAATCGGGGGCAGATTGTGACGTCAGGCGGGAATGTGGAACGCGACGTATTGGCGTTTCACTAATCTGAAAACATGTAACAGACAAACAAGACGATGGAGGAGGTCCACAGATCATAAGAATAATATAAAAATATAAATTGAAATACGTTAATTCAACATGGACACTTTTAATAGAACTCCTAATTAAGAAAAAGACCAATATTTAGCCACTTCCGCACATGCAGTGGTAGTCGTGCCACAAAGTGCACCGCCCGCCAGCCCGCTGATAAATGCGTATGCGGCAAAAAATACGAATCACACAACTGCCACCGTTAATTCACTCAACACGTGTTCCACGGGGCATCTTCAGGAGTTATGTTACACCGATTAGTGCTAAAACACAGAGTCTGAGTCTGAGTCTGAGGTGCACTTTGTGGCACGACTACCACTGCATGTGCGGAAGTGGCTAAATATTGACCCTTTTCTTACTTAGGATGGACTTCCGCGAGGTAACGCCTGATTCCATTAAATATTTAAGAACTCCTATTGGTCGTCAACTTATTATATTATTTTATTTTAAACTCTACTCTGCTTTGAAAGGTGACATAAAGAACAAGCAGAATGATATTTCACAACAACATATCTTTTAATAAATTTTAACACAGACTTTATCAGATATAGCGTAAATGAAATCAGAATAATCAGGCGACGTCATTGCTAAGGATTCTTGTAATTTTAATGTTCGATTTTTGAATAACAATCATGTATCCTCAATTTATTTTTAATATGCGGTTTGAATTTTGTTAATGGTAGTTCAATGATATTTTGCGGCATTTTATTAAAATAATACATATGATTGAAATTCCTGGTCTTAGATGGTTGATCATAGATGAAATCAAGCGACACAGCCATCACCGGTGATTGTGATGAATTATAAAAGCGACCAATGTGGTGCTGGAGAATATTGGAAATATCCAGACACTGCGTCGCACTAAAGTCTCCATCGTACAGTTCCTTCGTTCACTCACCATTATCACAGCCTTGACCGAGGATCATCACGATGCCCACGTTTCGCGCTTCCGAAATCCAGCGACTACCCGTTGATTTTAATTTTGTCCACGATCCACCTTCACACGTTTAAAATACTTTCGAGTTATCCGATGTTATACCAAGTTATCAAATATATAAAATTCTCGTGTCACGGTGTTCGAACTTGAACTCCTCCGATACGGCTCAAACGATTTTTACCAAATTTTATATTCGTATTCAGCAGGTCTGAGAATCGGCTACTATCAATTTTCCATATCCCTAAGTGATAAGGGTTGTGTTCACCCTTAAATTTTTTTTTTAATTTTTTGACGAATTTTTATTTTTTTATTTATTTATCATACAGCTTACAAAAATACATACAACCCTAAATTTTTACCCCTCTACGGTAAACCGTTATTTTTTATTTGTTAATTTTTTTTTTGCAAAACAACGTTTGCGGGTTCAGCTAGTATATATATACGTAGGATGCACAAGTGGACAGATGATCTTGTTAACACTGTCGGCAGTAGCTGGATCCAGGCCGCTTCTAACTGGTCCTATTGGGAATTTATTAACAAGACCTTTATCTAACAACTTTGTCTTGCGACTGAAATTATATGATTCAACTTTCCAATAATCAGGAATCCAACTTAATAATAGTCTTTAATCCAACTTAATAGTAATCTATACGAATAAATAAAATTGAAGTGTCTTTAATATTAAAATAATCAGTTTTTAATACATGCATATTAATATATATACGGTGTAACAAAATCATATTATTATTTTTTTCTGTCAGTTTGTTCCGGATAATCTCAGAAACGGCTGAACCGATTTTGACGGGTCTTATACTAGCAGATAGCTGATGTAATAGTAAGTAACTAGGTTTCTTTTATTTAAGAAAAAATCTTAAACGAAAAAAAATTATGTTAAATTCCATACGGATGAAATAGTGGGTACAGCTTTTAACTAACGAGTTAATATTAATAAATATATATTTAATACTGTTAAGTTCATTTGAACGTGAATATAGTTTACTTCAATATACAACATACGTATTTAAACTATGAGGTAAGATTTGCGTCAGAATGTTACACACACGGTAGCTCGTAATGCAAAGAACAAACATACAGTCGTGCTATAGCGATAAATCTTAATATTCAAAGCTTGCTATATTCTTAGATAGATTATTAAACCAACCGTCGAACACAAAAAACTTATTATATATATATATATATATATATATATACACATTAAATATCTTATCAACAGGTAGCGCAAAAGTAATGTCATAATTTGAAGATGTCTTTATTTTCACTCAGCGTCAATTTTGGTTTTGATTTTAACTTTATAATCAATCTTACACTTTTATATAAATTGTTATCAACAACGGAGCTATTTTTTTTAATTTATAACAAAATGGCTGCCGGTTCAAATTATGACATTACTTTTGCGCCACCTGTTACAACACTATTATACGCAGCCAGATAATTAACAAATTAAGTGATATTTATTATTTCCAAAAACTTTTGCTAAGCACTTATAAAAGTCAATATATTGATATAATGTAAATTTAAATATATATTTATATGTACTACCAAGTTCGGAAAGTTGAAACAATAACATGTCAAGAAAATCGATACTTCTATAACTCCAATTTTACAATACAATCCTTCCTTATCTTCTATTTTTAACTTCTGAATCATAATAATCTCAGACATGTATATGTATTAATGCAATAATACATTATTAATCTGTTATTATTAACGCTGTAACAGTTTATTAAATACAGGAAACTGTCCTCTTCCGTGGTGAAATCCTTCATATCTTTCCGCTGTGGAGGTAACGAAAAGATCGGTAACTGTAGCAATCTTTGGGGGAGTTATATGCCTTGCAGTTGGCGTATGTTTTTTTTTTCTCGTTCCCCTATCTCGTGTGGGACAGGGACTTTTTAATTCTAGTAATTTATTCATTTCTTTTTTTTTATAATTATCATTCTTCTCTTTCATATCATCTTATCTGTCGTACTGTTTCTTTCATTCTACAATTTTCCCATTTCATTTCATTCCATTAGCCATACATTCATCCTCAACCACTACATTCTAGGTTTCCTTACTATTTTATTTTGCAACATTATTTATTTTTACCTATTGCATTTATTGTTGTTGTTGTTGTTGTTGTTGGCGTATGTTAGCTGATATGATAATGATTTTGATTAAAGTATACAATTGTTCCTCTTACATTAACCCTCGCACATCTCGTGTGCAGAGGGGGTAGATAGAACAGAGAATAGTAAATTTGAAGAATAGCCTATTACATTTCTCCTGGTTTTGTATCTATAGTGGCGTCGAATTATCGTATCTTGCTGAAGTGCATAAGTAAGTGTATGGTCAAAAAAATATCATATTTTTCTTATATATCTATTACTATTATTATATGTACAATAATAATAAGGTTTTCATTTATATTGAATGAATAATAAAAAAAGTAAAAATAATTTAATAACGACACCACAAACAATTAGCATGGAAAAATAGAACTGATAAAATTCAACAGGGAGCTATTATGATTATTAATATAATGACTGCAATTTGCACACTTTATAAAAACACATGCATTAATGTTATTGCATTCCATTTGCTTACATACAGGATGATTTGATATAGGTATAACAGCTTTAACACTTTATTGCATGATGTTGCCAAAGCCAAAATTGCAAATCTTGTCATCTAAAAATATCTATTTTGAATTAATCCTTCTCTTCTCTTATGTTTGTAATAAACTACAATATCACTATCAAATCTAAAATTGTTCTAATAGTGTCTATTCCTATATATGGCTGTAACAGATTTTTTTAAAGAAATAAGTTTTCTTAATAAATACTTTTTAAATTTATATTCATGCATTTAAGGAATATATTTAATTCATCAATTTACATACGTATGTGTATACTATAAAAAATTAGATCGTTACATATATAATAAATAACGTACACCAATAACTCGCTTTGAGTCATTTCGTTTTGCGTTTTTTTCGAAGTTGCGTTGTTTTGGGTTCGAGTCTTTAATTTTTTTTTAATTTTCTTTTTTTCTAAACGATGACAACACTTTTGTTTCTAATTGCGATCCATAAATGCCATCAAAACTCGGGGATTCCCTTTCTAACTAAAAATCAAAGCAATTTGAATACTGTTTTATTTTCACTTTGTTTTGCTAATTTTAAGAGTTCAGCTTCAATTACGTAGTATTGTGCTTTTTTTAAAAGAGAATAATAAATTTATACGTGCTGTTTCTGGTTACAAAAAAGGTAAATATTATTTGGTTTTCTATAGAAAATTTTAATACACTTTGTAGAGTTTAAATTTGCGTCGTGTTTTTTTTTGGAACGTAACCACGTCGCAAAGTGAGGTATTGGTGTAATGATAACATTGTTGGCGACCGCCTGGGGCATATATAACCTCTTTATATATTTATCTGATTTTTATACTTTTTATATTAACAGTTTGTTATGTCAATCGTTACGTATTTTGTATAATAATATATAAATTACAAGCGTCATTTTCATTTATTTAATCTGTTAATACAGTCCACACGTTCGTCAATAAATATAATACGGAAAAGCGTGTTCAAATTTTGTTACTAAAATATGTTTTACAATCCCTGCAGTGTTATAAAGCTGTCGCATTAAAATAGAAAATTTAAATTAATGTAACATATAATTCAAACTGATCACTACATTGAATATGTGTAATAGTTTTAAAGCTTTTTACTAAGAAATGATCTAAACCAGGGGTGGCCAAACTGCGGCATACAGGACTAACAGCAGTTATATATACCACGGTCACAAGGAGAGACTCTGTGTTTGGCACTAATCGGTGTAACATAACTCCTGAAGATGCCCCCTCCACGGGGCATCTGCGATTAAAAAAATTTAAATCTGCGGATTAGAAAATTAAGTAAATAAAAGATAAAAAGTAGATTAACAAATTAGTGCTAAACACAGACTTTGTGTTTGGCACTAATCGGTGTAACATAACTCTTGAAGATGCCCCGTGGAGGGGTGTAACACGTGTTGAGTGATTTGACGGGGGCAGTTGTGTAATTCGCATTGTTTGCCGCATACACATTTATCAGCGGGCTGGCGGACGGTGCACTTTGTTGCACGACTACCACTGCATGTGCGGAAGTTGCTAAATATTGGTCCTTTTCTTACTTATATAATAATTATCACTTCACTGACATCGCCCTCCAGCTTTTGTCGACCTTAACAATGTCTGTTCTGGTAGTCATACGCAGCGGTTGACGGTGATCTTCACTCCAGAACCTTAGGGTTTCCAGAGACCATCTGTTCTGCGGTTTATGGTCATCGCATTGGCACATCAAGTTGCTAATCCGCCTGGCTATATCTGGTGATTCCCTTCGTCTACGGATCTCTTCATTGGTAAATCAATTTACAATAGAAATACCATCATAGTCTTCTCCAGGTCTTGTTAAGCTTGCAAATGAAGTACAAGTAAAGTAGCTTAACATGTTATCTAGTTTATTATTGTTTGATTGACCCACAACCTCATGTTTAAAATGGTTCAAACCTGACCTATGACGATATCTCCCAGTGACACAGTGATATGCCTGAGAACGTATTAAATTATATGCTACTTCCCCAAATACACATTTTGTACTGTTCTTTATCATTACACTGACGTAGGATTCTTATACTAATTGCTTTAGTAAACATTACTCTTTATAAAATACAAAAAACTTTTCCCATCATATCACAGTCATTGTTCCGGATAAATTATATAAATTGTATATATAAATTTCAAAAAAAATTGAAGACTCGAACCCAAAACAATGCAACCACGAAAATCTAACGACGCACAGTGAAAATTAGTACCAATTAAGCAGCGACGCAACTTCGAACAAAAACGCAAAACGAAACGACGCAAATCGAGGTATAGGTGTTTGTGTCTTCATTCCATCTCTAAATTCTATCAATTTCCTCATCACCCGAGGTTGCACAAGGATATATATAGCCTGCTTTACATATAAACGTTTTCCGGTTTACCAGATATCGATTGAAAAAAGTTCATCACTATTTCAACCGTAACACGTCCCACAGCCGGACATAGTCCACCTCCAGGGATTCTAACAGGACCGGTCGTCTCATCATGCCGGTGGAAGTCCTTCGTTGCCTCTGACAGTCCCTAGTCTACAGAACCAAGGCTCCAGCGCTTCCACTTACCAATTCACTGGACTACATTGGTTAATTTCGTTCGTCTACGGATTTTCTAATTTCTAATTCGATGATGATATCCTGGGCATAACCCTTTCATTGGTCCGTCAAGGTAATAAAACAAAAAAAAAAAAAGGCATATTTTTTTTAATTCATCACACTATGGTTAAAACAAGTACTGCCAATGACATTGACATTATTTTTTTTTTAAAAAAGTAATAGTGTAGTCTCGTATGCCGTATACATAATTCAGTTATCTGCGATCGCGGTCTTGACCTCGATAAACGCGCAGTTTTATTTTTCTATCCGAACGATCGGTTTATAGTTCGAATTACAAACATTTGCACAACAACTAATTTTAGCGGGAATTCTAAAATAAAATATTTTTCTTTGACTCTTTACAAAATTGATTTATTTATGAGAAAACCTACATCTAACACAGACCTTTATTATTAATAAAATAGAATCGGGCAACCATTTATGTGTGGACTCTGTGTTTGGCACTAATCGGTGTAACATAACTCCTGAAGATGCCCCGTGGAGGGGTGAAACACGTGTTGAGTGAATTAACGGTGGCAGTTGTGTAATTCGCATCGTTTGCCGCATACGCATTTGGCGGGCGGTGCACTTTGTTGCACGACTACCACTGCATGTGCGAAAGTGGCTAAATATTGGTCCTTTTCTTACTTAGGATAGACTTCCGCAAAATAACGCCTGATTCCATTAAATAATAAAATAGGATCGGGCAACCATTTATGTGTGTTCATATTTTTTTTTCCTGTAACATCATTGTCACCGTTTTTGGGGCCACCCGTTCAACCCCTTTCATGGGACAAGATCTTTATTTACATTATAATTTATGCCAATCCAAGAAACACTCTCAATTAGCCTCTCCTATAGATTTTCCCTATTTCCAATAGCACTGTTGGTTGGAAGCAGAATACATCCAGCATCTTCCGACCAGAACTTTTAAAGCTCTAGCGGCAATCAATAAGCACTGAACGTTTACGGTGAATCATGAATATAACTTTATTAAAACTTTCACTACCAAATTGGAAAGTCGAGTTCACAGTGACCAATATCAAAACATAATTTTAAGGTAAACAACTAATTAGTAAATTTATTTGATTACGGAGATTGGCATAGTCGCACAAACGAACTGTACTGTAGATAATGTGCGTTAAGCACGAGTGAAAAACGCACACGGTATCTGTATCGCCTTCACATTTACACTTGTGTGTATTTTGTAATACATACACTAAAACTTGTGCGATATTATTGCAGTATATGAAATTTATCAAATTAGAACATAATTGACGAACTTATCAATAAAAAAAAATTGTAGATATATAACAAGGGTCCAGAGAAACGACTCAAAGAAGACAGACGTAACTGAAAGAAATCAATTCAGAACGAATGCGAAGTAGAATCTTGCACAGACAAAAACCATCATGAAATTTACTACAAGAAAGTTTAATTACAAATGATAATGTTTTAATTTAATTTTTACGTTACAATACAACAGGTTTGAGTGGTATTTATATATTCTTAATGATTACAAGGCATTCGAATATTTTCAAGACTACAATAATATTTGGCATTACTATTTAAATTGAATAATTACGCAAATACCCGCATGCATTGCTTCCAAGGACGCGTTTTTACAAGACCTCCATCTTTGCAATTACCATAGCCCGCAATAGAGTTTAAAACGATAATTAGAAACGCGGCACTGGCGATGTTAAACAAGGAGGGGAAAAATGCGGTAAGTTCCACGAATAACACGCACTAGCATGCCGACTGCTATTCAGTATACAGCGAGCAAACACGTTAAGTATTTTCTTTTTTAATGAAGCCTTATTACCAGACTTGTATTAAAAAGATTCCGAACATTTTATTACATATATTTAGATAAGTCGTTAGACTGTGGAGTCGAATGGAAAAAAAATTAAATGTCTAACATATTAATCCCTTTATTTATATATTAAATGTCTTTATAATCAACATCATGTCAGGCAATAGACGTCCATTATTGTCTTCTTGACCTTGAAGAAACCTGGGTAATATTTCTCAGGAAATAAGGAAATCGACAGTTTGTTCCATACTCTGGCTGTGCGGTAAGAAAGTAGAATCGGGTTAATACGTTTCCAAGGGAACTCTACCGCGTAAAGGTGGTAGTGCGTTGATCTCCTACTCGTCTTGTAGAGAAACGGGGATGGTGAGATAAGGTCGAGGAGTTCTGCAGCGCATTCCCTAAATTTCCTGCGATCGTGTTCAAGGTAGAAGTTTCTTAGAAACACCTATTCATTAAATTCCCTATATTTAAGTTGTGAAAACTGTTGATTTGTTGAATACGGAAAAATTAAATAGTATTTAGTATTACACAATTTACAAGTTCACAATTAACGTTACCAACCTTACAATCTAAGCGCAGTTAGGCCAACTTAACACAAAAGTAGCATTTTTTAATTATCAATAATCATCTTACCAACCAGTTACAAATGAAAAGTTAACTTTAGAATTGACAATTTTTTCAATTCATAATTTCCCGATAACGTCAAAAACGGCCGGCGACAAGCCAAGTAATCCGAATTAGCGCTGCCGGCGCCAAGCGAATAAATTTTTACGAAAAGTGCGGATGGCAAAGTGTTAACTTCGCTACCTTACTAGAGGTTTTGGGCTACCCAACACCATGCATACTTCAGAACTAGATATCCAGATAACATAGTAAACTGTGGATGATACCACATAACCTTTTCCACCTCCAGAGTGAAAGTAATTTGAGCATCCAAAAGAATTCCATCGCGAAGTAAAAATTAGGCAAAAACCCTCTGAGCACTGCTAAAAAAATATCTTTTAATGACATACGAACAAAATGGCATTCGTGCCCAATCAATTTGAAATATTGGTCGCATGCGCGTTAATATTTTTCACAATACATACCCCGCTTTACGCGACCCCGTTATACGCGGTTTCACTATAACGCGAATTCCAAATTTCGTACTCAAATGCCTCGAATTACGCGAAAGAGTGCATATAAATATAAAGTAGTCATCAACTTCTCTGTGGTGTCTTGACCATCTGTCAAACAATTAAAAACAGTGTTGGGTGTTATGAACGTATTTTACAAGGACGTAAACAAAACGTTACCCAAAAGACAATAGATGTATTTTTCCGTAAAAAATAAGAGTATGTGTTGCATAAAGTGTTCCTAGAATTAAAGTGAATAATTAAAATGATTTGTATTTTTTTGTAAAAATTTTTGACTGTGTTTAATCATAAACCTCGTTATACGCGAATTTCAGTTAACGCGATTTTTTTTGGAACGTATCCCTCGCGTAAAGCGGGGTATTACTGTATAAGTGGACTGTATTGGCGGGGCGGTTGTGTAAATTACGCGGTATGAAATATTATGTTATGTCAGTTTGTTACAACAGAAAAGAGAATAGTAAGATAGTATCAATTCTTTATCCTCATAGTCCTGAGAGCTGCGCGGATCTTGATCCTCGTTGTAGCATTGATAGCCAGTTTCATAGTGAAACACACGCGGCGTGGATGCGGTTAGTATCAAGGTTTTGTAAACTGGTAAGCCGAAAAAAGTTTTTAACTTCTGCGTCAATGTTGTCACTTCACAGCACATATCTTATTTTTTGTTTTGTTCACTCGGCGTACTGATGCGTGAGTGGGAAAAGGATAGAAATACAGAAAATGACAGCTACATGAGTTATTTTTTTCTAATTTTAAATATATATCACGGCGTAAACAAATATACGGTATTTTATGTTAAGTAAAAGCACCGATTCAATCGGTGTAACATAACGCCTGAAGATGCCCCGTGGAGGGGTGAAATACGTGTTGAGTAATTTGGTGGTGGCGGTTGTGTGATTCGCATTGTTTGCCGCATACGCATTTATCAGCGGGCTGGCGGGCGGTGCATTTCATTGCACGACTGCCACTGCATGTGCGGAAGTGGCTAAATATTGGTCCTTGTCTTACTTAGGATGGACTTCCGCGAGGTAACGCCTGATTCCATTAAATAAAAAGTATTTTATGATGACGAAGGCGGGACAGTAGGTTACGTAAACCCAACTCTATCATAATAGAGTTTTAGTGCTGGGTATGTTTATTTACCTAATCGGTTCCGAGGCGTCATACGGTCAATTACATTAAAAGTTATCATAAAGCGTATCGATTCAAAATATCGATTTCATTTCTATCGGTATACTCATCCCGTAACTGTCAAAGTAATTGTTAGCAATATTAAATATTGCAAACTTTTGTCTTGATCTATAAAATAGTATAATTTTCTCTTTCTATTATTTACCAACAGGAGATTGGTTTATTTGCGGGTGGTTTGGTCATTCAATGGTGTTAATTTATATTCTATCTTTTTTGAAAATTTTGGCAGAAGTAACTAGAAATCGATCTAAAATCTTTAAAACGTAGATAGTACAACTTGTCAAAAAGCAGCGTGATTTAAAAAAGTCATCACTCTGAAATATCTCACAAAATTGTTTTATCTTACTATATTATTATTATACACTTTTTTGTACACTATAGATAATAAATAGGAAAAAAAAGAAACAAGTCATGTGGTACAAGAGGCGATCTTATCGCCTTATCGCTCGAGGCGATCTCTACCAGACAACCTTTAAGTATATATATTATATATCATTACGTTATTTATTATTTATATATAAAATAAAAATAAAAATAAAGCGATACAGGAAATGTAAGTACCTGTAGAATTCGCTGAGGTAAAGCGACGAAAGCGAGGTGAGGTATGAGCGGAAAAAAATGAAAAGAAATGAAGGATTTGTGAGGAATAAAAGAAAAAAGAATAATAAAATTTTAGATGGAAGAAAGACTCATTTTTCTATGATCTTAGTGCCAATTATACAAATTCAATCTTGTCATATTCAGACGTAAATAATAGAATTGTATGTAGAAGTTATTATTCACATATACACACACACACACACACACGCGCGCGCGCGCGCGCGCTCATATATATATATATATATATATATAAAGAAGAGGAAAAAAAGGATTAGCAGTTCATATTCATATGTATGTACCAGGGTGAATCAAAAAGTTCTTAGAAGTGCATATATATGAAACCTTTTTGGATCAAGTTCGATATTCAAATTAAAGAGTGTCTATCACACTATATTTATGCAGACTGTCACTTGTTTTTGTCAGTTCGTTCGCATGTAATAAATTTTTTTGTGCAACGAGTTGCTAAAAAGTCAAAATTATGGATAAAAGTGAGTTACGTGCGGTGATAAAATATGTCAGTTTGAAAAAAATGTCTACGAAGGAAATTTTTTTGGACATTCAGCAGACATTAGGGGGTGATGCTGTACCTTATTCTACGGTTGCGTACTGGGTGGCTGAATTTAAAAGAGGTAGATCAAGCTGTAAAGATGACCCGCGTTCTGGGCGGCCTTCAACCTCCGTTACAGAAGAAAATGTCAAAAAGGTTGAGAATCTGGTTTTGGAAGACAGAAGAATGACTATACAACATATAGCTGAGATCCTAAAGATATCTTTTGGTAGCGTTCAATCCATTTTAATTGATTCACTGGGGTTCAAAAAAATGTCTGCAAGATGGGTGCCACGAATGTTAACCGACGAAAACAAAAAGCGACGTTTGGAAATTTCCAAGCGTAATCTCGAAATGTTCCAGCGTGATTCGGATAATTTTTGCCGTCGTCTTGTCACCATGGATGAAACGTGGGTCCACCATTTTGATCCTGAAACTAAAAGACAAAGCATGTCTTGGAAACGACCATCCTCTCCATCCATTAAGAAATTTCGAGTTGCTTCTACCGCTGGCAAAGTTATGGCCTCTGTGTTCTGGGATAGTGAAGGAATCCTTTTTATTGATTACATGCCAAAAGGCCAGACGATTACTGGACCCTATTATGCAAATTTAATCCCGAAAGTGCGTGAAGCGATTAAAGAAAAACGTCGTGGAAAACTGTCGTTGGGGCGTGTTGTTCCTTCAAGATAACGCTCCTGCTCATCGATCGGAAGTTGCGCTCAACGCAATCCGCTGCGCTGGCTTCAATCTCCTTGACCACCCACCATATTCTCCGGACTTAGCCCCAAGTGATTTTCACTTATTTCCAAAATTAAAAGAGGAAACTCGTGGAACTAAATTTCACGATAATGACGCGGTTATAGCTGCCGTAGAGGACTATTTCGAGAGTTAAGAAAATAATTTTATTCACAAGGAATAAGGAAGTTAGAAACGCGTTATTCTAAATGCATTCCATTGGAGGGAGATTATGTAGAAAAATAAAATATTATTATTTAAATCTTTGCATTTTTTAATATTGATTCCAAGAATTTTTTGATTCACCCTCGTATGTGAAGACACCAATACCTCACTTTGCGCCGTGGTTACGTTCCAAAAAACAAGACGCAAATTGAAATGACACAAAGTGAATTAAGATTTTCTATAGCAAACCATGTAAAGATCGAAGATAGATTCCAGGGTTACAAAAATACTACTTTTTAAAAAGAAAATTGAATAAAGTAAACATTTAAAAGACAAAAATAATATGACACTGCTAATAAATAAGTTGGAAAAATATTTACCTTTTTTGTAACCAGAAACAACACGTAAAAAAGGATCTAAATGTATTATTCTCTTTTAAAAAAAGCACAACACACTACGTAATTGAAACAACTCTAAAATTGACAAAACAAAGTGAAAATAAAACTGTATTCAAATTACGTTGTTTTTAGTTAGAAAGGGAATCCCCGAGTTTTGATGGCATGGCGCAATTAGACACAAAAATGTAAATTTATACTTAAAGGTTAGATATCGGTAGAGATCACCTCGAGCTTAAGGCGATAAGACCGCCTCTTGTACCATATGACTTGTTTCTTTCTTTTCCGTATTTATTGTCTATGATGTACAAAAAAGTTTTGCCATTTTTGGAAAAAAAAAGAAAATTTTTAAAAAAATTAAAGACTTGAACCCAAAACAACGCAACCTTTAAAATCTAACGACGCACAGTGAAAATTAGTACTAATTAAGCAACGACGCAACTTCGACAAAAAACGCAAAACGAAACGACGCAAAGCGAGGTATTGGTATATATATAAATATATCTAAGTTTGGGATATAGTTTGAGGAGAAAATTGGAAGCAAATCTCATTTAAATATTATTATAAAATTATCCTAGGACATAGAGACACGGTATACGTCCTTCGACTTCTTTGCACCATGATGTCACCTTCAACCAAAATTTACATATAATCTAAACCTATATATATATATATATATATATATATATATATATATATATATATATATATATGTAGTGTATTAGTTGAGTAAACACGATTGCATCTTAACAATACGTGTGTACGTACAACAACGGAGATCAATAGATGATATCATACCGGCGCCTTTGTTCTTGGCTCCGGTTCTAGGGCGACGCCGTACTGGCGGTGCATTCGTAGCCAACACGACGCCTTATCCCATTTCATAGGAAGGACGATCGTTTGGCAAATATATCTGTTCGTTACGTATACAGGTTGTTCGGTTGTTTTCAATTCAATATGAATAATATATAGCATATATGCTATTTGTTTCGGAGACTATATATATAAACACTGCACACATAATATACTGCCTTCTATGATAATGTTTAAGTATATACGCTTATGTTACAAATGGGTTATTTAGCGATCACTTGTAAATAGAAAGAGAAAAATGCTACAAGAGCTATCGCCGTCATTTGAGACCATTCACGCCTCATAGGCCTATAAAAAAATCTATGAGGGAATACGCCATAATCGCCACGCCGTTTTTGCGATCGCACTGCTGTATTATGGTACGCAGAAAACGCTGCCTATTACATGAAAATAATAAACCGGTTACGGAACAGTTACGAAAAAATAATAATAAAATCATAAACTTATGCGGAAAGAAAAATTAAGAAAAGGACCAATATTTAACCACCTCACCACACAGCCTCACACTTCAGCCATAGACTCTGTGTTTGGCACTAATCGGTGTAACATAACTCCTGAAGATGCCCCGTGCAGGGGTGAAATACGTGTTGAGTGATTTAACGGTGGCAGTTGTATAATTCGCATTATTTGCCGCATACGCATTTATCAGCGGGCTGGCGGACGGTGCTCTTTGTTGCACGACTACCACTGCATGTGCGGAGGTGGCTAAATATTGGTCCTTTTCTTACTTAGGATGGACTTCCGCAAAGTAACGCCTGAATCCATTAGATATCAAACTATTTAGTCGTACAATCTCACGAGACTTTTAGCTGTCTATCTGTGATTCTACGGCGCCCGAGTGTCAAATATTGTCTTCGTCGGTTTACATGACTATCTACTAGCACAATAAACTTAAGCAATTCTCCAATCTATGGTTATAAAAACCTTGCCTGGTAAGTGACAGAATGTCGAGTAGATTTCTTGGTCTTTGCCACTGCATGTGCGGAGGTGGTTAAATATTGGTCCTTTTCTTACTTAGGATGGACTTCCGCAAGGTAACGCCTGATTCCATTAAATACGAAAAAAAAATTATCACAACCTACGGCACGTAGACCATATGAAAGTCCTTGAAAATTTATTTGCCATTGACAAGATAACTTCTCTTACTCTGTCTTCTACTTCCAGCGACTGACTAACACTTCGATCCACCTGACGGGTCTACCCACGCCGCCTATCTTCACCCTCACAACCATCTTCTTTTAATCATTCAGAACATTTTGTTTATGACAGTTTTTATACAACGTGTGGTAAAGAGTGCGCAGATATGAAAATAACAAGTCTTTAAAAACATTCTCGCTGTCTAGAATTAAACTTTAAAAACATTCTCGCTGTCTACAATAAAAAAAAAAAAAAACATAACAAGGCCATAACACTTAGGACCATAACACACTAGAGCGGTATCTTTTTGTTTCTTTATACTTCAGAGATGCGTTATTCAAGTGTATAGAGATAAAAGCTCCACTTCGACTTGGCCTCTAGCCAGACGATGGAAAAATTTAAGCCCGTTTCACTCTGCAAGCGAAGCTATATCTCTTCTGACCAATAGTCCCCTATACACTTTATACTGCTAGAAGTCACATACATATATACATATACTAGCTGATCCCGCAAACGTTGTTTTACAAAAAAATTAAAGTTTTTAATTAACAAATGTAAGACAAGGGTTGATCGTAGATGGGTGAAAATTTAGGTTTGTATGTATTTTTGTATGCTGTATCATAATAAAATAAAAACCAAAAAAATTGTCTAAAAAATTAAAAATAAAATTTAGGGGTGGACCACCCCTTATCACTTAGGGGTATGGAAAATAAATAGTAGCCGATTCTCAGACATACTGAATACGCATGTAAAATTTGGTAAAAATCGGTCAAGCCGTTTCGGAGGAGTTCAAGTTCGAACACCGTGATACGAGAATTTTATATATTAGAAAATATATACACCAATATCTCACTTTGCGTCGTGGTTACGTTCCAAATAAAACACGACGCAAATTGAAACGCCGCAAAGTGAATTAAGATTTTCTATAGCAAAGCGTGTAAAGATCGAAGATAGGTTCCAGGGTCACGAAAATACAATTTTTTTAAAAGAAACTCGAACAAAGTAAACATTTAAAAAACTAAAATAATATAACTCTGCCAATAAATAAATTGGAATAATATTTACCTTTTTTGTAACCAGAAACAACACGTATAAATTTATTTAAATTTCTTATTCTCTTTTATTTTTTAAAAGCACAACACACTACATTACAACACACTACGTAATTGAAACTGAACTCTAAAATTAGCAAAACAAAGTGAAGATAAAACTGTATTAAAATTGCGTTAATTTTTGGTTAGAAAGGGAATCCCCGAGTTTTGATGGCATGGCGCAATTAGAAACAAAAGTGTTGCCATCTTTTACAAAAAAAAAGAAAATTAAAAAAAAAAATTAAAGACTCGAACCCAAAACAACGCAACCTCGAAAATCAAACGACGCACAGTGAAACTTAGTACTAATTAAGCAGCGACGCAACTACGAAAAAAACGCAAAACGTAACGACGCAAAGCGAGGTATTGGTGTATACATTTACATATAAAAGAATAATAACACGTTTGGAACACGTAACTGTTTAAAGGATTTTATCATAAGCAGCACAGTTTTATTTTAGTGTCTATTAAATTAACTATTACTCCTTAACGTTTTATTATAAACAAGCGAACATTGAAAATTATTCTATGTGCATAATAATGTGAATATATAAATAGAATTACATAGAGATGATACGACCCCCGCTGCACCACTTTCCGTTCAATTCATTTGCAAATCTCATTGAAAAACAAAGGATTCTTAAACAAATGAATTGTACGCTCGAATATATATAACTTCACATCACGCATGCGCGTACGTAATTCATATAAAAATTTATAATTTTTTCTCGCTAATTATAGCTTTGAAGTATTGAAAAAGTGTAAAGCGAACGTCTTAAATGATTTTTTTTTTAAATTTAAAAGTGTAGATTGTAAACGCCCCACGCGGCCTGAATGGAAAATTTCCAAATATCGCTGCGGCACGGAAAGTGTTGACTGGCAGTGTGTGGCGGGGTTAATCTGAATTTAATCTGCGAGTTATTGGAACACGATTTAAATCAAGCTTGGCATGTTCACTTCTGATACGTTTAGTTACTGCTTATAATTTACTAGCCAGTGTTGGTTTGGAATTTTTCAATATATTTTTTTTAAATTCACAATGACTTCCCGTTCTCCTCCGCCATGTGTGTTCCGCTATGCTAACCTGCTGCATTTATCAGCGGGCTGGCGGGCGGTGCACTTTATTGCACGACTACTGCTTCTTTCTTAGGTTGGACTTCCGCAAACGCCTGAATCCATTACATATCAAACTTTTAAGTCATACAATCCCACGAGACTTTTAGCTGTCTGTCTGTGATACTATCGGCGCCCAAATGTCAAACCTAGTCTTCGTCGGTTGCAATTACATGACTATCTATTAGCACAATAAACTTCAGCAATTCTCCAATCTATGGTTATAAAAACCTTGCCTGGTAAGTGACAGAATGTCGAGTAGATTTCGCGGTCTTTGCCGACGAGTGGATATAAAAAAGTCTTAATCCAACAAGGTTTTAATCCAAGGCCGAATCCATAATTAAATGAATCTTTAATCTTAGACATTAAAACTGATGATCGTAAACGTATTGTGTGCACAACGTAACATATCTATGACGTAATAGAATTCAGATATATTTTATAGCGCTATTATCTCGGCTCGCGTCATAGCACTAAAAGTACATTAATATGTTTTTTATAGATCCATCTTCCTGGTTTTATTGACTAGACCAAGGCTTCTTAAACTTTTGTCATTCACGACCCTATATATGATTGATTGCTAGTTTCTTGACGACCCCATACAAATATAAAAAAAAATTCATGATTTATTTATTAGGTAACAATATACATATACATATGAAAATATATAGTTAAAGAATTAGTTTTGAAACATACAAAATTCTAAAATTAAAAATTGCACAAAAAATTATAAAATTGTATTTATATTAGTTTAAAACCTTCAACAAATGCGCGTGTCTAGACGCTGCATGTCCACTGTATTCCACAACTCTAGTGATGTTATAAAATGGTATATATAAACATTTGACATTAAAATCTCTCGACCCCAGAATTTTGCAACGCGACCCCATTTGAGGTCGCGACCCATAGTTTAAGAAGCCCTGTACTAGACGGTTCCAATTAAAAACGAAACCAATTCTGGTGCTTAGAAAATTCTGTCTGCTGTTTTTTTTTTTTGATGGATGGTTTTTGGGGCCTTTCGTACGTATAATGTTAAAGGAGGGATAATTTCATTCAAGCAATCTTTCCTCCTTCTTAATGTCTACCATTCGTTCTTTCTTCACTTCACATTATCTTTCATTCGTTTCCATTCTTTTTCATACATACATCATCTCACTTTATTTCCTGTATTGTATTAGGAGGACCGGAAAATAATGTCGTTTCAGTCTACATGTTTTACAGAAAAACCGATTAATTTTTACCGCTCCGTCGTTGAAAATTTGTATACTAGATGGCAAAAGGTTTTGGTAGCGAAGGTGAATATATTGTTGATTAGAAATAAAAACTTGTTAAAAATGCAGTCGTGTGAATTTAACTTAGGAAAGCGACATTACTTTCCGGTCCCCCTAATACTTAAATTAATTTTTTCATTTTCATTTTTTTATTTTTTGTATGATGGGTTTCCCCTGTTTACATGCACAAATTCAATTACAAATTCCGCAGGTTCGAGCGGGCTAGGCGTAGAAGGCACTTAGCCAAAACTAACTCTATTACTTAACTTTACTACCTATTAATAACTTTACTATCTATAACTTAAGCTTACTCCCCTGGGAGCCTGGGCATGGTGCGCTAAATACTACAGTTTCCCTTGACTTGGAAGCCGAGGAGTTGTTAGCGCAGACGCTCCATGAAGTGACTAAATTAAAGGACCCCTTTGGCTACATACCTTATCTAGGTTATGATAAAAGGCTGATACAGAATTATTTGAAAATACATTGAAATAACACAGAATGAAAAATTTTAAGGAAAAATAAAGTCGATTGGGCATGAAAATGATTTAAAATTCAAGAAATATCGCGACGGATGGGAAGAAGAATGATAGAAAATATGAAGGATGAAAGAGGGATTAAAGTGAGGAATTGTAAGGGATGAGAGACGGAAACGGTGAGAATAGAAAAGTTTATATCCCTGTGTCCTAGAAATAAGACGGAGGAACGAGAGGTCCCCAATAACGGAGGTCAATAAACCAATTAATATTACTATACAAGGTAAATTACTTTAAGGTCAAAAATAAACTTTCGAAAAATTCCGACACATTTAGCACTTCGCGAGGCGATTCTACTTCCATTTGCGCGATAGTGTATTTCAGACCTAATACAGTCTGGAAACACATTAGGGCTTGTACAAATAGAAGAGAACTATAATATTGTACCTTATAGAATAGTCATCGTCATCGTTTCAGCTGTAGCATATCCACTGGTGAATAAAGACCTCCCCCATAGATTTTTAAAAGAACTAGTGTGAAGCGGCATGCGTCGAATGACCTGAATAAGGTCATTTGTCAAGGTCAGTTGGCGGCTTACATATTTAATGGAATCAGGCGTTACCTTGCGGAAGTCCATCCTAAGTAAGAAAAGGACCAATATTTAGCCACTTCCGCACATGCAGTGGTAGTCGTGCAACAAAGTGCACCGCCCGCCAGCCCGCTGACAAATACGCTTGCGGCAAACAATGCGAACTACACAACTGCCACCGTCAAATCACTCAACACGTGTTTCACCCCTCCACGGTCTTGACACCGGTTAGTGCCAAACACAGAGTCTAGCCTAGACTCTGTGTTCGGCACTAACCGTTAATTAGTGTAACATAACTCTTGAAGATGCCCCGTGGAGGGGCCTGCCAATCCATTGGTCTACCTCGGTTACTTCCATCCGACTATAGTTCTCCTCATTCTTGATTCAACCTCGTGGCAAAATCACAAGAAACGTCGTCTCGATGGCTCATATATAAATGGATTAAAAAAACAATACGCAAGATCGATTTAAAAATGTGCAATGTATTTCTTTTGGCTTCACAACAACGCGCCGCTTATCAAACAATTGACTCCTTTGTGGTAGCGCTTTAAACCTCTTTCGCTTGGACTCCGCTCAAAAACACTGGCCACAAAGAATAAAACGAAAAAAAAAACAATATAAAAGCCGGCAATAATCGTACATGATTTATTTTATTCAATTATTATTAATATTCAGTTGATCTTGTTAAATAATATTATTACAACTGTAAAACGATTTTTTAATCTGCCTTTCATCACAAATTCGTCTGTTTGAAAGCGACAACGTGGTCGAAGATGAAGCATACATTTCTTTAATATCCTTCCTTTCTGGGATTCCCCGTTGCCACGTTACAACTCGAGTCAAGAATTTATTCAACTTATTTCACTTCCTCATAAATACCTGTTCATACCCTGAAGATATTATTTTAAACTTATTCTTTTATTTCACTTCCTCATAAATACCTGTTCATACCCTGAAGAGACCTGGGTATTTATATGTTAAAAGTCTTTATATTCATCATCATGTGAAGCAATATGTCAACATTGGCTTCTTCCAAAGATCACCACGATTACCATTCTTGCGCTGCTCCAGAGACTTTCCAAGAATTGTATCACCGGTCCACCGTTTTTATCACTTTCTAGTCAGCCTTTTCACCTGTTCATTCTGACCTTGAAGAGACTTGGGTTATATTTCTCAGGAAATAAACCGGTAGATTGTTCCATACTCGAGTTGTGCAGATCAGAAAGGTAGAATCAAGTTAGTACACCTCCATGGGAACTCTACCGCGTATGGGTGGTAGTGGGCCGACCTCCTACTCTTACTCTAGAGAAACGGGGATGGTGGGATAAGGATTAAAGGAATTGCTTATAAAAATGTAATTTTTTTTAAAGAAAAATCATTGTATCTATTTGCAGTTTTAATACATTAAGGACCGCTCACGAGTTATCTCGTGTTTCGGGTCCCAACTACTGGGGATTGCTCACGAGTTTTCTCGTGTTTCCCGTCCCATCTGCTGTGGACTGCTCACGAGTTTTCTCGTGTTTCCCGTCCCATCTGCTGTGGACTGCTCACGAGTTTTCTCGTGTTTCGCGTCACATTCTTCCAAAGACCTTCGTCTTCAGGCATATTATAAGCGATATTTTGGACGAGAAGATGTTTCGGAGTTTCTCAAACGCCCATGCCAGCTGGATTCCGTGAGAGATCTCTCTTTCGAAGTTTGACCCACTAAGCTGAACGGTTCATCTACAACTTCGAGTGTAACACCTGTTACAACTACTTAAGCAGGCTTTATTTTCAGGTCTATTTGTCTGAAAGCTTACATTAATCAAAGGCCTCAGTCTTCATAACATGTGTGTGTGCTTGTAAACATTTATTTTTAGGTTGTAACTCAGCCACGACACCCATTTGCATAGTTATATTTATATTTAATTTTCACATTTTTGTCGATTATTGGAATTATGACAAAAATTTGGTTCCACTGGAACCGGTAAAATTTTCAAATAATACATTGGAGTGTATTGTAGAACAGCACTAATTTTATGAAAGAAAGGTAGAACCAAGCATACCTATATTTCTAATACTAAATCTATAAAACACAAAAACAGTGCCATTCTAATTAGCTTCAACTAAGATATGTCTCAAAAAATACTATGACACAAAGTACAGATTATAAAAAACAAAATAGTCTACCATCTTATAGAGACTGGTTAGTTACTTCATGAAATTAATTTTGTACAGATAAATTAAAATGTATATTCTTAAGAAAAGAAATAAAAAAAAAACATACTAAATTAAAAAAAAATAATTAAAACAAATCTACCAAATAAACACTCATTTAAGAATAAAAATAATTATAATGTAAACAACAATTACATAATTAGAACAAGTTAAATTCTTATCTCAAATTTATATTTATAACTTTAGATAAATATAGATATAGTTACTGAATCTTTGCAAAATATATTTTCATTATAACATTATCCTCAATTTAATTGCAGTCTTATAATAACATTTATAACAGTGATATACTTAAATATTATATATATTTTGATAATAATCTCATTAAATTTTTATTTTTTAAAAAATTAAAATTCTAAGTTACATACATACATATTATTTTTTTAATAATGTAAAGAAGCAAAACACAGTAAAAACTATATATATATATATATATATATATATACACATATGTCATTGGATTATTTATTTTATTTATTACTCCTGAATGTTTATTTGGTTGTCTCACCACTAGTGTTTCAGCAATAAACCTTTTAAAAAGAAATTAAAAAAAAAATCAAGGTAATGGTTGAATAAGAAATATTTGCAGATTTGTTCAATTTAATTATTACATTAATATTGTTTTTTATGAAGTTCAATAAATTTTTCCTCTATAATATACCAGTGATGTATATTTTAAGTCTTAAAACTACACCATTCATACATTAAGTCATGATACAATTTATAAACACTTTATTAGAAATATTAATATGTGTTCTTTAATCCTAGGTGCATAAAAAGCCATAAACATGCCTAAATAATCAAAATAGTTTATTTTATAAAAGTCTGAAACTATGGGAAAAAGACAGTTTATCACAGAATATATTACATGTTTTGATTGCCACAATATATCATTAGTATTCAAAAATGATAATCTCGATTTGAAGCATAAACTTTATATAAAACCAGTTTTTAGTTTTGATAATTATAAATAAGTTATTGACTTACAGCGAATATAGTGTTTTGAAGTCCAAATGGTATAGGTGTCAGCCTCGCAAAGAAGACTATTTTAAACGCCTGGGGTCCAGAGATCACTTTGAGCAACGCTCGAGCAGTATCGTTCTTAAGAAGCCGGTCCAGGGGCAGGTACTCCCGAAGCAACTTCAGCGTGAAATGAGCCACTGCCACACCAAAGTTCGCGCTCACCACCACCGTCCCCAAACCTTTCACTATCCCGAAAAGATATCCACTCGTTATAATCAACACTAGATACCCAATCGTCACCGGGAAACTCACTATCAGAAATAGTCCCATAAACAGTAAAAATATTATCTTCGGGTCCTGCAAATTGACCCAATACAAAATCGTTTTCAAATATTCTTTGAAGAAATATAACACTAACACTAAACACGTAAGTAACAAAATAGAAATAACGACGTTAATCAAATAGCTATACGTCGTCCTATTATTAATTTTTGCCCATAAACTTTTCTTTCGGCCAGCGGCTGTCCCGTCTGGTTGACATTCTTCGACATCTACTAGCTCCATGGCGATTTTAATTAAAAAACTCTTATAGCTGCCTATTTGACGCTGCAAAGCGAAACTCCACACGAACTAACGTCCGCCATGGCCCACTTCTTACAACTGTTTATTGTTTCGCCAGGCAGCTAGTTGAAGCATAGAAATTGACCGTACTATAGTGTTTCCATTATTCATCTGTTAATTGCACATTTTCTAATCTATGTATATAATATCGTTTATAATTAATATTCTATGTCGTTTATAGTTATTTCATCTCTAAAATACACCAGTTATTTCTCGGCTACCGTAGACGAGATATTGTAATGTACTTAATCATGTTTCTCCGTAAAACAGGGATATTTTAAATAATAGAAACACTGCCTTAAATGTACATATGAACAGAATATTAAAACTAGAAAAATATTACAGATTATATAATTTAAAACTTGTTGCTATAAATATGCTTCAACATAATGTAATATTTTTTTATGTTGTTGAAAGTGTACGTAATGTTATCAATAAGATTATTGGAATACATATTTTAATGTCTCTAATGTATTTTGTTAAAGTTCCGGAAATTTTTGAGTATTTAGGAATGTCATAATGTCAAAGTCATTTTTACAATAACTCCACGACTATTGTAGAACTTACTCTAATTTTCTTTCTTTGGATTTTTTTAAACGCGATGTAAATAGGATTTTGTGTAATAGTTGTATAAGTGTTTAATATTTACAGTTCTAAAAGTTCCTTGGAATATTTTAATTCAGAAGCTTAGAGGGAAAAGCTAACCATGCCGCCTAAAAAAGCACCTGCCACCGGCAGCAAAAAGACGGAGCAGAAGAAGAAAGAAAAAGTCATCGAAGTAAATTTCGCCAAATAAATTATAATTATTGATTTAGATATCAGAAATGCATCTGTTTCAGATGAACCATTTTTAAGACTAACATATTATAGATATCACACCATCATCAGCTATGTGAACTAGTTTTCTACATTTTGACTATAATGGTCAATGTACTAAACAATTTTTATTAAAACAACCTTTTTTAATAATGATGACAGAAAACTAAATGGTGATCTGTTATTACTATAAATTTTCTGACGCTATAAGCACTAGAAATACTACTAGATTTCCAAGAAGAAACTTTTGTCTTTTGTCTATCTAAATTTTCATATAATAAATTACAAAATAATAAGTTAGACTCATAATAAAATCCTATTATATTGTGTAGTGTTTATAATGACAATAAACCTTGAAAATGAATTAATCTAAATAATGCATTAGAGGTATTTATTACAGTAGAGCTTATCATTAGTACCCAAATTTGTTGTGAACTCTACTCAGATCATGGTGTGCTTGGTTAAGCAGCAGCGTAGGATACTGAGCCACAAGCTGGTCAGACGATTTTGTTAGGTTTTTCTGATTAGTCAGGATTAAGGTTGCTTCCAACAGGTCTTATTGGAAATATGTAGGAGAGATCTAATTTCACCAGTGGACATCCTATGACTGAAAAGATAATAATAACATGTATTAAATAAAAGATGCATAACAATTGGAAGAATAGGTTTGTCTATAGCCCCATGTCAAGTCTAAGGCTATTCTGAACAATGTTCACTAAAATACTGTCTGTTTTTGTGTCAATATTTGTTGACTGTATATGAGTAAATTTGTTATTACTTTGACATTTACAAATAATTTTAATTGTAACATAGGACAAGACATTTGGCCTAAAGAACAAAAAGGGAGCAAAGCAGCAGAAGTTTATACAGCAAGTAGAGAAACAAGTGAAGAGTGGTGGCATACATCCAGCAAAGCCAATGGATGATAAGAAGAAAGAAAAGGAACAGAAAATGAAAGAGCAAAAGGAGCTAGCAATGTTGTTCAAGCCTGTTCAAACTCAGAAAGTTGAAAAAGGTAGTTTTCTTAGCTTCTTATTATATTATTATTCTGAATGGATTACTTTGTATTAATAATATTCACTCCCAATGCACTGGAGCTTCTCAGGAACTCCATAGGCTAAGTGAAATTAATAAGCTGTAGGCTAAATATATTTTGTATTTTAAATAAAAGCCCATTATAAATTCCTCTGACATAGCTAACTCATGTGTTATTTTTTTATATTGGAATAAAAGGTAAAAATAAAGGCCAATAATTTCTGGCAGTACAGTAAGACAGATAGTAGATATTTATTAAATTTAATAGGTTACTTGGTTTAACTTTGATGGGAAGGTTACAATGTTGAGGAAGCTTTTAAACATCTTGTCCAAAATATTGCATTGTCTGAAGTTAAAGGTCTTTGACTAATGGGTGTTGCCAGTGATGATATGATGATCCAAAACATGGTTACTAATAATGGGCCTCATAGGTAGGTTCAAAGTCACCCTGAGAGCAATGGGCTATGCTTGGTTTTGCTTTGAGATTGAGTCTGAAATGAGGATATCCACAGAAGAATCAAAGATACCCTTATAGCTCGAAGAATAGCTTATCTGTAGTGGCAATAGGCATGGCATACATAGCTCATGCAGCCAATGGCTGTTGAAGCTATTTATACCATGTCAAGAGGGTTTTGAATGGCAGCTATGTGCCAGCAGATGCAGGCTTGAGACCCTCCACTAAGTGGACTGACGACATAGTTAAGGTTGCGGGTAGTGTAAGACTGGTCATTTTGCTTTCCTTAGGGGATGAAATACCTTGCAGTAAGTGAGTATTGATTAAAAAGAAAAAAATAGGTTTTTATTTCTAATCAACAATATATTCATCTTCGTTATCAACAACCTTTTGCCATCTGGTATAGAAATTTTTAATACCGGAACACTTGTTCTGTAAAATAGGTTGACGGAAACAAAATTAGTTTCTGGTCCCTTTAATATGTATGGTGAAAACCAGCTATATACTACCCATGCCAGGTACAGAACTGATGAAGGTTTTTTTTACAAATATAAATGATTTATATTTTTATTTCCAGGAACTGATCCTAAGTCAGTTGTTTGTTCATTCTTCAAGCAAGGCCAGTGTTTCAAAGGTGATAAGTGCAAGTTTTCGCATGACTTGACTATTGAACGGAAGGTGAGTTAACTATGTTAGGTTAATGGGCAGTAATGGTTTGTACTTAGATGTTACTTACAATATCTAATAGATTCAGGCGTTTCTTTGTGTAAGTCCATCCTAAGTAAGAAAGGGACTAATATATAGCTACTTCTGCTATGCAGCAGTAGTCGTGCAATGAACGAGTCTCTCGTCACTAGGTGTTTGACACTGGTTGGTGTAAAACTACTCCTGAAGATGCCCCGTGGAGGGGTGAAACACTTGTTTAGTGAATTAACAATGGTAGTTGTGTAATTCGCATTGTTTGTCGCATGCGCATTGGGCTGGCGGGCAGTGCACTTCATTGCACGACTACTGCTGCATAGCAGAAGTAGCTATATATTAGTTACTTACAAATTATTGTATGTGCCATTATACTTTCTTGTTACATTATCCATTGCTAGACATAGACCTCCACCATAGATTTATTATAAAACTGGCAACTACAAGGTGGACACACATCCTTGTTTTTTTGGCCATCAGCTATTGGGGTCCCTTCGCTCTCCCCAATTGTATTTAAGGGACAGGGCATTTTAATCTTATTTATAATATCCTTAATTAAAATACTTATTTCATTTCACAAGTAAACTATTCCTGCTTATGTATATAAGTTTCTGTGTTTATTTTTACATTATTTACTTCACATTAGTGTTTTACTTTTCCTTGTATTCCTTTAATTTCTTACCTGACCTGTAGTATTTCCACCTTTATTCCAATTAATTATTTGAGGAATGCAGACCTGTCCTCGTCGCTGTTTGTCGGTGAGACAATGCTGTCCACTACCTTGTTAGGGTTCTTGTAAGGCACTGGATACAAGCTGCTTCTTACTGGACTTGTTGCAGATGTATGAAAAAAGAAGCATTGGCATTCCTACTGCTGAAATGATGATGATAATAAATAAATCCCACAAATTAAAGTAAATCACTCCAATAAACATATAAATATAGTAATTAAGTTATACAGGCTGATTGGTTATAGATGTAAAGGTTTTAAATGGGTGAATGTATAGCACATTTATCAGTAAAAAGATCAAATGTATGTACCCAGATTTTCTCCTACCCTCTATTAAGTGATAACTCTGAAATATATTACATTAATTTATTTTTTCTACTGGAATAAGGACAGATTCATTTTAAATTTTGTTTTGACATGATTATTATCATTAAAAGATATGCTAACTCCATAGAAACATATGCTACTTTACAGTGTATGCTGCTAGGAGACCATGATCATGTCATAGACCTGTCTAGCAACACAGGGATAGATAGTAAAAAATAAATAATTTTACTTTGTAATAATTAAATTAAATTGATATTGAATATACATTTTCTTACTATGACAATATCATCATCAAAAAAATATGTATGTTTCTGAAACATATTTTTATGTTTTCTCTATGCTTATTTACAAACAATCTGATGATTATAAGCAAATGTTTTGTGTGGAATGTGTCAGCATAAGGGTGGTTGCCATTGAAGCCACAAAATAATATATGACATATGTATGTTATAACATACATGAGTTGACAGAAAATGAGCTAAACATTCACCCATTTAAAGCTTTTAGACCTGTAACAAATCTCCCAAAACCTGTAAAAACTTACTTTTTAAATTTACAATATATATGTTACATTTATATCTAATAAATGTGTTATATATATACTAGCTGATCCCGCAAACGTTGTTTTGCAAAAAAAAATTGATATTTTAATTTACAAATAAAAAATAAGGGTTGATCGTAGAGGGGTGAAAATTTATGGTTGTATGTATTCTTGTATGCTGTATCATAAAAAAATAAAAACAAAAAATTTCGTTAAAAAATAAAAAAATTTTTTAAGTGTGAACAACATTTATCACTTAGTATAGAAAATAGATAGTAGCCGATTCTCAGACGTACTGAATACGCATATTAAATTTGGTAAAAATCAGTCAAGCCGTTTCAGAGGAGTTCAAGTTCGAACACCGTGACACGAGAATTTTATATATTAGATATATATATATATATATATATATATATGTTATATATGTAAATTAATAATATATATGTTATGTGTGTAACTCTAAAAACAACGGGATGCATGTTACTCTTAACTCATTCCTTTTAATATGATCGAAGAGCATTTTTATAAATCTATAGTAAATATTGTCATAAACTTCTTTAGGCGGAGAAACGATCACTCTACGTAGACATGCGTGATGATGACGACAACATGGATAATTGGGACGAGGATAAGCTTAAAGAGGTCGTGGAGAAAAAGCATGGAGAAGGAAATAAGCAGCGGCCAACAACAGACATTGTAAGTATATGTAAAGTACCAGAAGATTTCGTCCCACAAGACATGAGTCTTTCCCTTCTTGGAGTTTATACTATAATCGCCATGCTTGGCAGGCGGATCGCAGTGTGGTGTTATAGTACGCAGAGGATGCTGCTACACATCTTTTGGGAATTTAATTGTAAGCAGTGGCAATCCATAGTATGCCGGGAATCTAACCCTCGACCTGCGATCACAAGTTTGTCTTTTACCAGAGCTATCACTGCTCAAGCATTTAAAAGTGATACATTCAAATGAATGTGAAAATAAAATAATTAAAATGCCCATATTTGCTTTCGGACATGCCTATAATTCTAGATAGATTTCACTGTGTTTTGAATATTAATTATCTGTTGTAAAAAATATGTATCTTAATTAGATTTGCTATAATTCTCGTTATGTAATAATTTTATAAGTAAATTAATATTAGGTTTTAATTTATGAATACAGATTTGCAAACATTTCTTAGAAGCTGTTGAAAAATCTAAATACGGTTGGTTCTGGGAATGTCCATCTGGTACCAAGTGTATATACAGACATGCGCTGCCACCTGGCTTTGTTCTCAAACGCGATAAGAAGAAGTTAGAAGAGAAGAAGAACGAGATTTCACTTGTAGATTTGATTGAGCGTGAGAGAGCAGCTTTAGGTCCTAATCAAACTAAAATTACTCTGGAGACATTCCTTGCCTGGAAGAAGAAGAAGATTAAGGAGAAATATGTAAGTTTGTTTATAACTATATTAAACAATTTTTCTAACACCATCCCTGGAATATACTTGCCCCTGTTGGCTGGGTTTCACATTGAGCTCATTCTGCGTCGGGCGGGGTTAGCTTCACTCAAGCCAATGAAAATCCTCGAGAAATCCCAGCAGACTTGATGTCGCCGGTGTTCTCGGAGAGGAGCATGAATGGTTTTTCAATGTATTGAGCACAGACAAAAATATATATTAATGTAATGTAATGTAATTATTATTTTTGTTAAGTTTGTTCACACCATCTGTGCTGGTTTTCACCGTAGTATATCACAGGGGTGACCAAGCTCTTTGATAGTGCGAGCCATTTTTAGATTTTCTTTGCAAGCCGAAATTGAATACGCATTTAAAACACGCAAATGAATGTTTTTTTTATCATTTTTATTTAAATTATTTAAACAAAGGTACAATACATGTTTATTGAAGTTAGATATAATGGCACAGATATATGACAGCACTCCTAATAATACTCGAGGTGCCGGTTAGTTAACTATGGTTGATGTTTGGATTTAGCTAACTTTATGGAGGAATAATAATAATTATTATTCACACCAGTTATTTGTTTCGATTTCCCAAGAGCTGACATAGGTAATATAAATTTGGCAATCAATCGGAACCAAAAATAATCGTTCAAAGAGCTGCATGTAGCTCGGGAGCCGTTGCTATGGCCAACCCTGATATGATACTTCAGTGACTGGTATTGAGGGTGGTTCGGACCAGCGCATGGGGCAACCTCTTGGTCGCCGTCTATCTGTTTTTCCAGTGATCAAAATACACTATTACTGTTTAAACTGCTTATCAGTTATAGTATTGCCTTAAATTAAGTATATGCCTTATATATATGAAACAATATATAACATCAGAGTCTGTGTCTTTTAAATAATTACAAGGATATCAACATATTTGCATATACTTACATATGAATTATGGTTAATAAAATATATTTTTTTAATTTTAGGATGCTATGGCAAAGGCAGAAGAGCAACGGCGAAGCGACTTCAAGGCTGGTCGTGCTGTTGGTCTGTCCGGTAGAGAAATGTTCTCCTTCGACCCAGCCTTGGCAGCTGATGCGGATGAGGTAACATATAATATATTTAATATGTATATATTTTATTAGACTGCATAGATTGCCAATAAGATTGAATGGAAGTGTCAGTCATTTGTCCAAACTGTATTTAAAAGTCCTAATGCTGAGCTTGTTGGACTCTGGTATCCATTCTAGAATCCTAAGGCCCAATCAAGTATCTGTTCTGCGCACTATGTGGACTGCACACTTTTGTCCAGCAGTAGAAGAACTGATGAACATGACTGAAATGATGATAATGTTAAAATTGTTATAACTGCCTAGAAGCTCACAACAAGTCTGTTCATAAAATAAGTTGAAGGTAAGCAGACTGCTTAGTGTGATTAAAAAAAACATGTCAATCATAATAAAGATTTGTCAAAGCTTTCTATAGATATCTGAAAATATTTGTGAAACTCTTGGACATCTGAGTAATTAATTTTTTTTTAATTTACATATTAATTAATTAATTTAAATTTGTTATAAAAATAAAGAAAAATTGGTTTCCCTTAGTACATAATTGATTTAGATGTGTGGACAGCTAAAAATTGAAACAAAATAATAGTCTCTGCCTGCACTTATAGAAGTTGAACTACAGGCCAAAAAATAGAACCATTATAAAAAGATGGCAATAATTACAGAAGAGATCAGAGCATTGGTTAAGTTCTACCAATGATCCATCCAAATCAGTGGGCAGGCCTTCAGCAAATTATGTCAAATGCCTAAAGAGAGTTAACATTTTAAAGCTTTATGAACTGATGTTGCGCTGTGTGAAAACTGAGAGGCTTCACAGGCAGTTGCCCCTTACCTGATAAAATCTATTGAAATCATTGTATATTCACTAGACTGTTTGTGGACAAAATTAATAAGAAAAAAATATTATATTATTACCCATTATTTTGAAGAGTTTGAATTTCGAATGATATATTCTATGAATGGCTTCTATTAATTTTTATCGGTTTTCTTTTCACAGGATGGTGATGAAGCAGTTGACTTGGGCACATATGATGAGGAAGATAAAGATACTACAGAGTACAGGGAGGTTCAGTTTGAACTTATTGGTATGGAAGCATCGGAGGTAAGTAAAAAAATTAAAAGCCTTCCTCTGAATAACGTTATTCCCGTATTAGCATTTTTTGTCAACCTTGTAGTTTTTTTGGTCCCATGGTATCCGCTTTAGCAGGAATTTGCACTAAGAATTTTGTTTTCTGACAATGTGGCCAGCCCATTCCCATTTGAGTCTTACCACCTTAAGGCTGATATCACCATTACCAACCAGCTTCCTTTACCAATAATAATACCCCTTTGAGCCAATCTATTTATTTACAACTTCTTATGTCAGCCCAAATTTCTGCTTCACATGATTAGATGAAGTGAAACCGAAATCAAATGTCTGGGTTTTCTGCTACAGATATCTTTGAATAGTATAAAGTTTTTTTGTTACAGTCTAGTCTTTTTCTTACAAATAATACAGGAAATCCTCTAATTATAATTAACCGAAAAAAGGTTACCTTATAAATAAATATGAATTCTGAAATGTGTTACTTTTTCTCCATCAGAAATCATTGCTTTTTTCATGCAAATATAATACAATACAAATAAATATAATATAAAATAATTAAAATACCCGTATATACTGTATAGCATAACAATAAAAATATAATCATATAACCAGTCATAGTGTAAGAAATAGAAAACCTATCTTTATAATCTTTACATATGTAGACTTTGTATATTACAAAAATTAAATAAATTTGGATGTTTATTATTATAGGCGGACGACTCTGGAACTAAGGCAACAGAAGATAGATTGGCGCAACTTAGCAAAGGACTCCAAAATGGAGAGGAAGAAAAATCTAAAGGTGAACCGGATCTTCAAGATGATACTGGTACAGCTGTGCCGATTAATGAAAACCTGTTCCTTGATGAGGATTTAGATGAAGAACTTCAAAATTTGGATCTAGAAGACTAACAATATTGATTTAAGCAATTGTGTATATAAACTAATGGGACATTAAAAATAAATTATCCATTTATGTCAAAAACTATTTTTTTGTTATTTTGTGAAGATTTGAAATAATATTATTAGTGTAAATATCTTCCGTTTGTATATTTATAGTATAACAAAAAGATTACGTGAGTTTGATTTCGAAAATTTTTTTAGTTAAATATATGAGATATATTTTGAGTGTCAATGATTTATTGTTTCAAAGCCTACAAATTTTCAATAATTTTTCACACTTAAATATTAAATAGTTTAATAAAAATGATAATTAAGATGGGAGTTTAAACTGTGATATGCGTTTGTTTTACTCTTATAAATACAAAAAGACTAGTTCAAACAAAAGTAACAGTTTGATAAATTTGGTTAAAAATATAACTAGCCCTCTAATTGATATGAAAAAAAATATGGATGTCAGATGTCATTATCAAAAGTGTAAGGCACCGATTTTCAATTTAAATTAAACTCTTAATGTTTTAGTTAAATAATTAGATTTGATTTGCTAAAAGTCAATATCTAATCCAAAACCAATATGAAGACGGCCAAAAGCCGTGTACCCAATGCCCCGGTTGGTATAAAATAAATTTATGGAACTGTCAGATTATTGTCATATGTCAACAGCGTCATGATCATATGAAAATTAATACATTTACAGAAAAATACTACGGATTATGATATAAGTAATTGTAATATTCCCATTTCTTCAATAAAATATTATGGCTTCGTTTATACTACGCAGGAATATTGTAAGTCGTCACATCAAAAGACAATTCTATCAGAGCAAGCGTAATGCGGGCTATGTCGTATTGTAAGTAAAATATTTCTATTAACTTATTTATTACGCAGAAATTGATAAATACTCAAAACAATACTCAAAATCATAGTGACATATTGTATATAGATAACTTTTTAAAAGAATAATGAATTGCGTCATATTTAACAACTTTTTAATGTGTTTAATTTCAGTGGATTTAATTTATTCAGAATAATTCTGTTTAAAGTATTTATTATTTTGTATTCGTAACATGTAGTCAATGGTCTACAATACTTAGTGCTCTAGTAAAAATAAAAAAACTTGTTGGTTTTCACTTCATAAAGATCTTGACTAAAAAGGTTTTTGTCCAGAGTAAAATTGGATATCACTGTTAACTCTGAGTTAGCGATTGTTACTCCAATACAAATCCTAAGAAAATATAAAATAAAAACTCTTTTCGCTTAATCTATTTATTTATATATGTATATGTAAGAAATTCCTACCCATGTACCAACTTATTGCAAATCTCTTGAACTGTATGGTTATACAGACTTGAAATATAGTAGGAATATTCCATTTGCCAAGAAGAAGCCAGCTAAGAACTGATGTTGCGAAATGTGGTGATGAGGGGATGTTCATTAAGAGAATGCAAATTTTCTCTTTAAAGGTTTAAAAGTTGGTCAATATATTTGTTTGGCATGTGATTGCAAGGAATGGTTTTACACCTATAAAAGGCAGTGCAAGCCACGGTGACAGTGTGGGACAGAATAGATAGTTTATGTATGTAATTTAAACATTTATCTAATAGATTTTTATATATTTACACTGCATAGGTCTACATAGTCACAGAAGAGAATAATTACACTTTTTTTTAATTTTTTGTGTCTGTAATTAATTTTTTATGTAAATCAATCAGTTGTGCTTCTTATAAACACATTATAGGCAGATGATTTTGATAAAGGATGCCAGGTAATGCATCAGCTACCCTGCCTCGTTTTTATCCTAGAGTGGGTGACATCTTAAGTAATCATAAAAAAAATTGGGCATAAAAAAGTTTATTTATACTTAAAACAATAATAACAGATATATTAAAAATTTACTAAACATTAATAACAAAAAATGTTTTAAAGTAGATAATCATGAGGTCCAGTATTTTTTATGAGTGTGATAATATTGATAATGCACTGTGTAAAGGTGTATTGCAAAACTTGCATTTGAAGCAAATCAACTTTCTTTTTTATGTGTTGCACAAAATATCCAGTTTTGTTGGACATATAGCTTTTTGTCTTTATTATTTATCCAAATTAAGTTGTTCATTGTGATGTCTAGCGAAAGACTTCTAGATGGGATTTTATATTGAGGATTTCGTGGTGCCGAGTTTGTTGAACTGATTAATGGAAAAATATGTATTTCAATGTCTCATGCCTTTAAGCTACAATCGAGATAAATCATGGTACTACGATTCTTGCCTTTAATGTGTTAATTTAATATTGCCATGACTTATTCCAACAGCCTTCTGAATTGGGTGACAAGGTGTTTGACCTCATTCAAATTATGGTCATTACTTGCCAATGTGTTGCATGTGTAAAGTTTATAATAACATTGTTACAAACATAGATATTTTTAAAATTTAAGAAATCAGAAATGAAGAAGCTTGCTATAATTACTTCTACACATCTTTGATTGGTAGTTCCAAATTTATAAAGAGTGTTATATTTCAAATTTTGACCATTGCACTATGATTTCTCAGCTGTCATTTACGGAAGAAGTTAATTGTGGTAACATAAAAGTGAAAGTTTAATATGTTTTCTTTCTATTTACCTGCTATTTATCAGCCAGAAAGCTTTAATTGTATTTGATGATAATATTGTTTGTTTTTGAAGATAAACCACTCTCTATTATGTAGCATTTCATTCAATAATGTATATTCAGGTTAGATTGAATGTCTTATTCCTTTTGAATGGAATACACTCTTTTGTGTTCATCAAAGACCTTGCCAAGAAGTTCTTATGACATTTTAATCTTTGTTCATTGGCTTTACAGGAATTTTCACTCAGTTCTTATATAGTGTTCATTTTCAAATATTCATGGGCTGTATTTCTTACAAACCATAGAGCGCTAACTATATTCTTACTATTATGTCTAAGTTTCTTACTGGCCTGATCTTTTTTGGCTTTGATATGACATTACCATGTAAGTTTTCTGTCACTATGACAGGTGGTGAGACGGCCGGTGAGGTAGGATGGTGGCATTTAGCTTAGCTGGCAGACAGTCTCCCTTTTTTAAGATAAATGTTATGTGCATAAATTTAGTAACACTTGTTTTCCTGTAATTTCATGGGCGGTTTACTTGGATCTTTGTTACTTGAAAGTAAAATATAACATGTTTAAATAATTATATTAGTAATAATATAAATATATATATTAGATATATGAAGATTTATAGTCATAGTAATGGATAGAACACGAAAGGGTGAATACTTTTGTGTGCCTTAGATGTTAAGAACTGCTCTGTCCCTAGAGTTTGGGCTACACATTCACCCCTTTAAAGGTTTTACACTTATAATCAATCATGTTGTATAAATATATCATACTTTTTATATCAGTTAATAAAGGAAGTTGTGAGTAAGAAATCTTGAAATGATGTTAGACTGCCAGGTATATTTTGTTTTAACATATGATTCCAATGGAATCGGTACTGCCCCCTAGTGGGTGTTTGAACTTTTCATGAGGCTGCTTCCATATGGAAGGAGGCACTTTGAAATATCTCTAGTTTCAAGAAAAAAAAAACATTTTATCTAGCTGTCTAAAATGTTCATTTTATTATAAAAACACTTAAACTGTTTTGTAAAAGAGAGCATTGGAATTTTTGTGTTTTTCTTTTGCCTTATATTCGTCGTCATCATCAACATTTCATCCATAGAACGCACGCCGATGGACAGAGGCATATTCTATAGATATCCAAACTACCAGTTGGAAGTGGCCTGAATCCAATATCCTCTCACAATCTTAAGACCAATTGTCCACTTTGCGGCTGGACTACCCTGCGCATGTTGGTTCATAGTTACCATTCTAGAACATTAAGGACCGAACGACTTGTTCTGCGCGCTATGTAACCTGACCGTTGCCATTTCCAACTTACCTATAAGGCATAAATACAAATATTAATAAGTGAATGAAAATAATTCAGGAGGATTTACTTTTATTTTCAGAATTCCTGAAATTGGTGAAGACGGTGATAAAAATGCACTGCTGTTGGAAAATGGGTTGCCAGAATTTAATGATCTCACAATTGAAAAATGTATTGCTTCCATTAGCAAGCAGAGTATGGAGTATGAGAGTGGTGTTAAGAAGGTCGAACAATCAGCGGCAGATTGTAGAAATGCTTTTGAAGAAATATTCCAGCCTCTAGAGAAACTGGACAGCCAGCTTGAGTTAACATGGGGAATGGCGAAAACTCTGTACCTAGGTAACAGCTCTTTGATGCCCACAAAGTCATATCTACAAATACATGAAAGAGCATATAAGGCCAGATCCACAAAGTTCAATAGCATACCAATATTTCATGCTGCGGTCAATGAAAAGAATCGAATGAAAGACCTTACGGATGAAGAACAAAGGTTGCTTGATAAATATATTTTAGAAGGCAAACTAAACGGACTAGATATTAAAGGTGTTAAACGTGAAAGGTTAAACAGCGTTCTAAATTCATTGCAGAAAGAAAGAAGTCTCTTTCGCGAAAAAGTCAACTTTGCTACCAAAATATTTAAAAGCACAATCAACGATGAACAAGTAATTAAAGAGTTCCCCGAAAGTCTAGCAAAAGCAATGTCTGTTAATAACGACGCAAGCAGAGGTCCTTGGAAGGTCACACTGCAACCACATATCTATGAGCCCTTCATGCAGTACTGTCCAGATAGAACCTTAAGATGGAACGCCTGGCAAGGATATGTTCAGAGATGTTCGGGATATACTAACAAAGATTTAGAAACGAGTACAATTCTCGAGAAAATACGAAGTTTACGTCAAGAACAGGCTGCGATTCTCGGATTCGACACATATGCTGATATGAGCATGGAAACCAAAATGGCGGGCTCTATTGAAAACGTGAACAATATACTAGACAGTTTGTTAGAAAGCGCTCGTCCCGTGCAGGATTTAGAGATGGAGGCTTTACAAAGCTTTGCTAACGAAAGAGGTATGAATAAAAAACTAGAACACTGGGACATACCATACTGGCAGAGGAAGCAGAAATGGTCGCTGTATAACTTTGACGAGGACAAAATACGTGAATATTTCCCTCTTACGAGAGTCGTCAACAGCTTGTTCAATCTTTGTAGTACATTGTTTAAGATCCAGATCGTAGAAAGATCCAATGTTCAGACGTGGCATAGGGACGTGAAGTTCTATGATGTGTTTGACGATTCCAGCAATAGACCTATTGCCGGTTTTTACTTCGACCCTTATGCTCGTCAGGATCAGAAAATACGAGTGTATGATGACGCCGGATGGCATATATCCATTCGTAATAAATGTTCTATCACTTCAACTCTACCTCTGTCCGCTCTGATATTCAATTTCCAAGCGCCGGTCGATGGGAAACAGTCATTACTGTCGTTTAAAGAAGTAAATGTTTTATTCCAAAGGTTCGGACATTCCTTACGTCACTTATTAACCAAAGCGAACTACTCGGAAGTAGCGGGACTGTCTAACGTAGAATGGGACGCGGCCGAGGTATGCGGGCAGGTTATGACGCATTGGCTGTACGACCCACACACCATACACGCCATCAGTGGACACCATAGTACCGAAGAACCATTACCCGAAGAAATCGTTCAAAACATACAGAAAGTCAGACGGCACATGTCTGGTTACAACTTATGTCAGGAGTTGTATCTCTCGCGGTTGGATCTGGAATTGCATTCAAAGAAAACATTCTGGAGGGACGTTGTAAGGGAGCTATGGCCGAAATACAACACGATAACCTTCGACAAGTACGACTCACACCCGCTGTCCTTCACCAAGATCATCTCCGAGGAGTGGGGCGCCGCCTACTACTGCCACATCTGGTCGAAAATGATCGCAGCTGACATTTACAGTGCTTTCGACGAAGCTAGACAGGGTGATCAGGATATATTGACAGTAGGCAGACGATACAGAGACACGTTCTTGGCAACGGGCGGAGCTTGCCACCCTAGTGAAGTGTTCAGGAGATTCCGCGGAAGAGATCCATCTCCTCATGCGCTCTTGAAAAACCTTGGACTGCCAAAAAAGATTATTGAAGAATAGAACATGTATTAGTTTTGTATTATAGTGAATTCCTATTATTATAATATGCCAGTTATTAACGATTTTTATTTGGTGTTTTTATCAACCAAACAAAGGAAAACACCACTCACTAATAGAAAATAAAAATACCGTAACCCTTGAATACAAGGAAATCGTATCTTAAAATCCAAAACATAACATCATCAATTTGTAATATAGATACTCTAAAAATTTATTCCCTACAGTAGCTTTTTTGTGCATCTTTGTATATTTATACAATAAACTCTCTCTCCATTTTTAATAACTCTTTGAAAAGGAAACTAGAGGATTTAGTGTATTAAAGATATTTGTCAAGGTAACTAAAAGTCAAAACTCATCTGGCGTTTTAAAGACGTCCACAAGTGATGACTGTAAAAAACTGAGGGTATTTTGATATTTTTTTAGACAATTGAAGGTAGATCGATATTAAAAAGTTGCTTGAAGATAAAAATTTATTCACTAAACTAAAACCACTATTACAAAAAAATGTGTTTTATCCAGCTCCTATAGGTCAGTCCGAATCAGGATTCTGTTCCCAGGCCCTTTCCATATTGTAAATGTCTTTTTTGATGTTTTCGTCTTCGGGCAGTAGTTTAGCCGCTGCTTTCATTTCATCGATGGCTTTGTTCAAGAAACCCAGACGGGCTAAGGCGGCGGCGCGGCGAGCTATGCATTTAGCGCGATTCTTCCGGTTTCCTTCGCATGGCGGCTTTAGCAATTCCAGAGCAGTCGAAGTGTCATTGACCTGTAAAAGTAGTGGTTCAAATGTGCATTGATTTTGTTCCTAACTCTATATTTTATTAATGTGATTGTCCCTATATCCCCTATCATCTGTCTGAGATGTTCATATGTCCAAGGTTTGATCATTATTATTATTTCATCCGTAGGTCCACTACTGGACATAGGCTTCTCATCATCATCAGGACAAAGTCATCTCTACACCTTAAGAGACCGTCTTACGCTGCAATTGTCGGTTCGGAACTTTAAGGCCACGTTATCATTTTCATTTTAGCCCTAGGACGCCTCCGCTGGACACAGGCCTAGCCAATAGACATAGAAAAGGACATGGTAGCAAGGGACTTGCTGTCCTTCTGGTCTCCACACTTCAGGAACTTAAAACCCCAGAGGCCTTCAGTTATGCGTGCCATGTAGGCTGCCCGCTGCAACTATCTTGCCAGCTGTACCCTCAATTACTTACGCATTTATTAAAGTTGCCAAGAGCGAAATGCGTCGCTGCCCTGTTGGAGTACAAACTTGGCAGCTTGTCAGACAGTGTGATCCCGTGGGTGTACGCGCTGATGGCTCCTAAATAATTTCCCTTGCGAAAGAACTCGTCTCCCTTCTCCTTGCACCACTGAGGATCTTGTTCTTCGGGACGGAGGTCTTCAGATACGAAGCCTGGGAAAGGAATGTTTCAGTATAAAGTATTCTTGTGAATATGCTGACTGAGAGAAATGGTAGAGAAGGTGCTCCACTCTCAACGAGAAGATGGTTACGTAGAGAAAAACTAGGTTCAAAAACATTAATATCTAATGATTTCTGTTTTATAATATTCTTGCCGAGTGAAATTTTCGAACTGTTTAATCTTTAATGATTATTTAAAATATTTTCGATAGGCTGCCTACTTCTTTTTTCATCGGTCGACAAAATAAACTTATTTTCGAAACATTTTTGTTGTTATGTATGTATGAATATATATACATAGTTGTTACATTAACTGTAAGCAAGTGAATAGCCTGAAACCTAATAATCATCATTTCGGCCGTATGATGTCCACTGGTGGACAAGGGCTCTCTCCTATCTGAATTATAATGACGTTTATGATCATCTATTTTAGTCAGTTATTCATGTTTTTTCCATTGTAAATTAATGTCATAAATGTAGGAACTATTAACTTCTTAAATAAAACAAAATGCTAGATTAGGCTATTATTAAGTGGACGTTGAAGTGGACGCCATGAACAGGCAAGCGAAGGATGTCCACCCAGGTGAACAGAAGAATTTATTAAGGTTCTTTCAAAAATTTACATGAGAGGTGGACATTCTGCAGCTGAGGTGATGATAAAAATAAAAAGATTTAAGAAAACCAAACCAATCGCTCTTCTAGCCTTCGTGATATTCCTCAACCAAGCTTCTTCTTCTTGAGCAGCCGACTCTCTGCTTGGAGTTGGAAACGTCCTCGGGGTATGTTTAATTTCCAGTTCCCTTGTTTCTCTTAACTTCGGTAAAACTCTCGTTGCGACTTCTTTTTTCTTCTTCTCAATATATTCTGATTTAACTGGCGTATTGTCGGGTTTATTTGCAACTGATGTTACTTTTCTCGTTTGCTTTTTCTCTATTTTCTCTGTTTTAATGACTTTTTTCTCGTCATCCGAAGAAGGTAATTCGATGATTTTAGGACTGTTTTTATTTTCACTTAGATTCATTTTATTTATACTCAATGTACTATTTCGTATCCATTTCTCATTATTAACTGTAGTAATGTTTTCGTTATTTTGTATTGAACCTCTCCATCGTTCTAGATCATCCATCGCTCTGTTCCTTTCTGCGTCTCTTCTTGAATCCATTAACGAATGTTGTTTTGAGTCTATTTCCATTGCCTGCTGCACCGCAAACCTGTCCATCTGACTCTTTTTTATTGATTTTTGTTCCGCTTTCTCTTTTGCCTCATTTTGACACTTTTCCAGTATTTTTGTTCGCAGTTCCATCTTTTCTTCTTTACTTAAAGTCTTTTCCAGACATTGCCAATTTGTTTCTTCTTTTTTAAGCATATCTATTACTATTAAATCGTCTAGCACTGTGCATTTACTTTTATCGTTATCAACCTCATCGTACAAGAATATTTCAAGTAGAAAGGGATTAAAGTGTATCTTTATGTAAGAGTCTGTGGTAAAAACGTCGATATCTTGTCTCTTCCTCTTCAGTGGTATTTTGATTTGCAAGTTACGATCACTTTGGGTCCAAGTGAAATCTTTAACTAGTATAGGCATTTTGTGACTTAATATCACTTATTTTATCACGATTTCCTTATTGCGTTCTTGTTACTTCGTTACCGGGGTTACCTAACATTGATTGCATTTACATAATGTCAAGATACAAAATAGTTAACTTTTTTTATAGTTGCAGCGTTCATTTAAGAACGTTTCGTATTCCTGGCCACTATAAATAATTCTTGCACGTTCGAATTTAGAACGATGATTTGAATTCGTACGCCGCCATTAATACTACCGTTGCCTTTAGATTGATTTTAAGAAGCAAATGCGTATTGGTGATCCAATAATTTAGGCTACATAGTGTTATAGATACCGTGCTAGAAGCTTCACACCCATAGCATAACTGTTAGCCTTCGGAACTTGGTTGAAGTCGACTTCCTTTGAGCTCTTGTCTTCTTTGACAAGCTAATCACCTTCAAGTTACCCGCTGCTAGTGACGACGCTCTTTTTTTGTTCAGGTTCTTCTGACTTTCTTATGATGTACATAAGTAGATACAGTAAATGAATATTTAATTATCTTGATACAACGAAAAAAAAACTGGATATGACATCGGCTCTTCTTGGATAAAAACGGTAGCTATAATTTAGGGGATGCCAGTATAGGGGCAGTTTATTCAGGCTCTAGTGTAGAAGGTACATTACGTCATCTTCAGCAGCGAATCGTCCACGAGGATCCCACGCCAGAGCGCTGTATATTTACGTCGTGGGAAAGAGAGCGCTCTATAATATTTATCGCCTTGTGATTGGCTATTTTTATTGGTAGAACATTGTTTTCATAGTTTTAAGAATCGGTATAAATATTTAATCGTAAGGACTTCGTGTTGTCATTACCACCAAGATCTGCCTTAGGAGGAATCCTACTCTAGTTTCTATTAAATTAAGCTTATCTCGCATTCTCTTGATATACACAAATGATAAATATGATTAATTCTAGGTGGAATATAATATAATTTGATAAATGCCTAAATGAATTCGTACAAAATAACTCATTTTTCATTTACTATTTTAAAATATTCTGCAAATTAGTAATGCCATTCCAAGTTGCATCTTATTTGACATTAAAAACTATTATATATAACCTGTGGCGCACTTTATGCACGAAATATGTAACTGTCATGTATTTTATTATTTAATAATATTATAGTAAAAAGCATACTATAAACAGACTTTAACATTTTATCGATTTTAACATTAAAACATAAAAAATCAAAATATAAATTATATAAATATAAGAAAACAAAGATATTTGTTTTATTTATGTATTTGTACAGATAACATAGTTTAGTTTTTTTTTAAACTTAGTGTACAATTGCATGCCATGTTTTTCTATAATAAGTATTGTGTTACTTATTAGCAGATAACACGAGATAATGTTGTTGACTGTGTGAAGAAGCTTAAGAAATTTTATGACTGAGTGATAGAAGCAAATGGTTAGGTTATATACGTGGTGAAATAATATTTATTACATTCTACTTTTGATAGTTTGTAAAATGAACAAACGGATACAAACAGGTAGGAATATTTTAATTATTCACACTACATATGAATTCTTTGTTGAACCTATTTACGCAGCGAAAAATGTCTAATGTTAATTTAGCATATTTAGTATATCTAAATTATTTGAATATAGATTGTTACACATTGCAATCACACTCTTATTACGTTTGTTATAAAACTACTGTAAATTATCAATGTTTAACTAATTAAAATACAAAAAAAATACTGTGGCTTAGAATGGGTAAAATGGAAGCTAAATGATAAACATTATTTAATATTTAAAAATTAAATTAAAGTTCATATATATCATTTACATCTTTTAAAATTATTGAGGATTAACCATTTAGACATAAATTGTAACAGGGCTAAATTTAACTATTTTATTTCTTATCGATCAGGCAAAGGTTTCGACGTCGCTCAGCCAAGTTAAACTTTTGTTCTTATTATTCAAAATTTATTCAAAATAAAGCTAAAAATATTGCGATTGAATTAATAAAAAATTATAATAGCTTTTATTGTAAACATGACGAGTATCTAATTCTTCTTTTACTTGAAATAAAATAATTTCATTAATTTTTGTGTGTCTGTAAGTAAATAAATATCTTATAATTGAATTTCAAACAGCGAAATAAATAAAAAGTACTGATACCAAAACAAATACGATTATGACAACTTTTATTTTAGTAACCTGCATAAGTTTTTCGGTTTTTGTTTGCACTATTAATTTTTAATATTTGATATAACTACAGCTTTATAAAACATATTCATTTTCTTTTTTAAACAATAGTTTCCTAGCGTTAGAGGACAGTACTTTTTTATAAATGCTGTTAAATTATATAATTATCTTATCAATCAGAAAAACAAATAAACACTACGTAACTAGTTTTGTGTCAATTAATTGTATATTTTTTGTATATACATGTGCTCGCGTTGTTTCATGTTTTTATGTGTTCATATCACAAACTGTCATTTCTTCACAATTAAATAACATCCAAAAGCTTATAACCATGGGCGTCAAAACATAACCTAGAAACAGATCATATTTATTTTACAAAAACATCGTTTTTGACATTAGGTAGGCTAAATTTTTTACGGATAGCTAAAACTGTTGCCTATTACTATGGTTTCTAATACTTTTGATGATGGATTAATGTTTCTTTTTATTAATATAAATATTTGACATTTTTATTTGATGCTTATTATAATCTAAAATAAATAAAACATCTACCAATATTTACGAATAAATATCTACCAATAATTCTACCAATAAATTGTGGCGGAGGCGTTATTGCTAGAGGCAAAACATTTATGTTCATAATTTTAAATTGCAGTTAACGGAGATGTGGATCCAAAACTGCTTGGATTCACACTCACACACGAGCATTTATATATGAAATTCAGACATTTTTATAAAGAACCGCCAAAACAAATCGCTGATAAGTTTCAGTCAAATTTCTCTTTGGAAACCGTTGGCTACATCAGACAGTACCCTTACAGTTCCCAATTTAACCTGCTCTTCAACGACTTGGAATCGAAGCAAGCTGTTTTGGAAGATGTGACGGCGTTCAAGTCATTTGGAGGTGGTAAGTATAAAGTACTAAAGAATACTTTTAATTATTCATCGTTTTAGTCCCTAGACACTCACCACAATTCACAGGCCTCCCTCAAAGACATCTATGGGGGGATATATCGTAATTACCTCGCTTGGAGGCGGGTTGGTGATCGCAATGTGGTTTTATGGTGCGCAAAGGGCGTTGCTGTTCATTCTCTGGAAACTTCTTTGTGAACAGTGACAATCCTATATAATTATCTAATCGAATCCGTGACCTAAAATCGCAAGTCTCAGTCCTTTTGGCTACCACTGCTCGACTACCTCTTGCTATGACTTTAAGGATATGTTAGTATTAGGGTGACCGGAAAGTAATGTCGTTTCTCTCGACATATTTTACAGAAAATCCTATTGATTTTACGGCTCCAGCATTGATTATGTCTACTAGATGGCAAAAGATTGTTGATAACGAAGGTGAATATATTGTTGATTAGAAATAAAAACTTATTAAAAATGTAGTGGTGTGATTTTAACTTAAGAAAGCGACATTACTTTCCGGTCCTCCTAATATATCATATCGTTACCTGCTTGAGGTTGTTGTGGGGTTTTGCACGATCCTGGTACGTTTAAAACCCTCGTAGTAACATATTTTAAGATGAAGGATACCATTATATCAACTATAAAACTATTTAATTATAGTTTCTATATTAATATTTAATTTATTCTATTAAGAAGATGTTAGTCGGAGTTTAAAAACTAAATACAATTTTTATTCTTTTACATTTTAACTATGAAAGTTTCAATAGGACCGATCCTATTCCAAATGGAAGCGGTCTGAATCTTCCGATGAAACTATCATATATGGCAATAAAATATCTATATTAATATTACAAATTCTAATATGACTATACTCATTATAATCTTGTTCAACACAAGTGTTACCTGAAAAAAATATTACTTTATAAATAAAATGGTTTTATATTACTTTTCTGCTCGAAATTGTAAAGCGATCATTGAACAATGCATTTTTTTATTAGGTACCTTTCCTTCCACCACTATCTGGTTGGGGTCAGGGATTATATTTTATTAATATTTTTTTCATTTTCCTTATTTTTTAATTTCCATTCTCTTCTTTCATTTGTCACAATATCCATCTTGCTACTCTTTCATTCAATAATTCGATTTATTTTTCTCTGCCACTCTAATTACTTTTCATCCATCTTCAATCAATGCAGTTAGGTCTATTTACAATTTGCAATATCTCTGATTTTTATTTTAACTTTTCTCTTACATTTATGTATGACAGTTCTTTTATTTTATCACAGTAACAACTTTATTTTAATAGAATCAGGCGTTGTTTTGCGGACGTCCATCCTAAGTAAGAAAAGGACCAATACTTCGGTGATAAATGCGTATGCGGGAAACAATGCCAATTACACAACTACCACCGTTAAATCACTCAACACGTGTTTTACCCCTCCACGGGGCATCTACCGGAGTTATGTTACACCGATTAGTGTCAAACACAGAGGCATTAATCGGTGTAACTCGCATTGTTTGCCGCATGCGCATTTATCAGCAGGCTGGCGGGCGGTGCACTTTGTTGCACGAGTACGACTGCATGTGCGGAAGTGGCTAAATATTGGTCCTTTTCCAACTTTATTTTTGTTTACATCTAGTTTTCCCTTACTATATTTTACCTCTCATTTACATTTATTTCTACATGTTTAACTTACTTATAACATCTCTTATTACGTTTCTGCAGAAATTGAGAAAGGTTTCTCTCCCTTCTTCCTCTTTCATTAAAAATGCGACAGTCGCCTCCTGGACCTGACCAATGCAATTTGTCGGTTGATATTTACAGTAGCTTTATCGTATTTAAAGTGGCAGTAATTGAGCGGAAGTTTTCTTTGTGGTGCTTCGATTTGGGCCCTTACCTTATATAAAACACTGGATTAGATTAATGAAACATTAACTTTTTTAAGGCTTGTAATTCACTATCAACGTTATCATATCAGCCTAGAATGCCCACAGCTGGACCAGTATATAGTGGCCTACTGATGTACATCTTCCGACTTCCTTAACAAGGACATCTGCCCGCCTTCTTGCCTTCGTCTCAACTCTAAAACCTTAAGACTCCATCCGTTCTGTTTTGCATGCTATGTGACCTGCATAATGCCACTCTAACTTACCAATCCGCTGGATAATTTTGGATAATTAACATGTTCGATAAAATTTAAACAATTTTCATTGTATTAAACTATCTCTTGCTAAAGGTGCCATAGTGGAAAATTCCACTGAAGGTTTGGAGAGAAACATTGACTTCCTGAAGCAGGTGTCATCGACTACAGGAGTTCACGTTGTAGCAGGAACAGGGTTCTACATAGCGGACGTGCAAGAATACAATTCTATTAAAAGAACTAAAGAGGAACTTTACAATCATATGTTGAAGGAACTGACAGAGGGATGTGTTGATTACCCTTCCGTTAAGGCAGGATTTATGGGGGAGATTGCCAGTGTTTGGCCATTGAAAGGTAAAATTATTAATATTTTTCAATCACACACTTACAGTATCCGGCGATAAATATTGGAAATATACCTTTGGAAAGAAACAATTGACTAATTTCGACTTCGTAGAGCACTATCTCTGTCCCACACTACCTAAGTAATGTTTTGACAGTCTTTTTTCAAGAGTGCAGTCGCGTCCAGTTCAAAATATATACTTAGAGTTGTTAACACCCGTTTTGCTTTTTTGTTTCGAATCATCTTTCTCGTCTTTGTTTGAATTAGCTTCTTTTTCTATTTGATGTTGATAAGACGTAAATAAATCTAATTTAATCTAGTAAGTATTAAAGGAGGATTTATTTAAAATTTAATTTTGAATATGGAACAAAATATTATCTCCTGTAATGTTCGGCATATTTTTAGATTTTGAGCGCAAAGCGATAGCTGCTGCTGGGGAGGTCCAAGCGCAACTCGGCTGCGGCGTCAGCTTCCATCCTCATCGGGATCCAGAAGCACCATTTGAGATAATACGAATCTATACGGAAGCTGGTGGACGTGTAGACAAGGCAGTGATGTCACATTTGGACCGTGAGTTTTGGAAAACTTTATACTCATATCAAAAAACCTCCAACCCTTGTAGAGGAACGACAAGAAGGTGAAGATTGTGGGAAGTAGCTGAATGCAGGCACTGAATAACCGGTGGTCGTGGCGACCTTTCGGAGTGATGAGGATGCATTGCCAGTTTCGGATAGCAGAAAAAATAGAGTAGGGTAACATCGCCTTATTGGTAAGTCAAGAGTGAAGTTGCCAGATCTTCCTTTATGACAAACATATAAAATGTAATAAAAGGAGTAATGGTAAAATTGAAAACTATGATAGAAGGTGATAAAATATTTATATGACATTAAGAAAGAAAAATAGATTTAAAGACACAAAATGTGAAATGTAAAAATTAGGAATAAACTGGAATTGTAACTCGTAATATTCTGGAGAAATTACAATGGAAACGAGGCGTTGTATGAAAGAAAAACAAGGTTTGGAAAGGAATAAAAGAATAATAGAGGAATGAAGAGTGTGGAATGAGAATGATTAAAGTAAAAATATCCCTGTTCATCCATGATAAGTGAGTACAAGAGGCCCCAAAAAAGGAGACAAAAACATAAGGTGGGGAACATTCTTTGCAGTAGACTATCTGCAGATATGATGAGTATTATACGGAATAGATTTTAAAACATCTATTTATATCATGTTGGAATTCAAAACAGCTTTATTTATTTACATTCTTAATCTATTATTTACTTCTTAGGCGTCAAGGTGTTGCTTAATTATTGTATTTTTAATCATAGAACGTCATTTGGTGAACATGTATCTTATTGCGACTCCGTTCTCGTTCCACGGAGGCGTTTTTCACTTTTACATTTAGTGGACTGTACCCTATCACGTGGGGTTACTCCGAAAATAATCATGCAGGATAATGAAGTAAACAAACACGTTTATTCGTTAACATAATAACTAATTAAATATTTACACTACACATATATTACAACTAAAGAATTACAAGACTACTAAACTATGTCACGTGGTACCGTGCAAGAGAGAGAGAGAGAGAGAGTGCTGTTGGTTATGGTACCCTGGTCCCTACTTCCATTTCCATGGGCCTGCGCGCTAGTGGGAGAGAGATTGGGGCGTGGGACGCAGGGAGAGGTTTCGCGTATGCACGCTCGGCGGAGGTTTTATAGGTGCGGGGTGGGGGGGAAGAGTTTTGCGTACAGACGCTCTGGGCAATGCCAGCCGTCCGCAATTGATCTATTCAATATATTTTAAATAGAATCAGTAACAAGAGTACAATCATTGTCCAGGCAATTTGTCATCTATGAGGTACGCATATGTCTAGAATTGGACGTCCAGTTCCAGTTCTAAATCAACAGAAATTTCAGAAACATGAAACTAATAGCGATATATAAAAAAATTGTTTAATTTTTAGAATATATCTTCTCTAAACAGGTACACTTCTCGAGATGGAACAGTTGCTAGATTTTGCGGATTTGGGTACGTTTTGCCAGTTCGATCTGTTCGGTGTGGAGGTGTCTTATTATCAATTGAACGATGCGATTTCTATGCCCTCCGATGCTCAACGTCTTGATATAATCCAGAAGCTCATAAATATAGGAAAGACGGACAAAATTCTCATGTCCCATGACATCCACACGAAGCACAGATTGGTGAGATATTTCTTATATTTATTTTATGTTTGTCATGTCTATCACTGCCAGAGTGATCCTAATTTTTATTATTTATTTTAACTTTATTATGTACATTGTAACAGAGATTTAAAACTTATGCATATATATATGTATATATATATATATATATATATATATATATATATATATATATATATATATATATATATATATAAAAGTTTTAAATCTCTGTTTATAATAATCTCATCTTTGCACAAGGCTGACATAAAGTACAATTACGTTTTATTATATATTTTTAAATCATATTATATATTACATACAAAGAAAAGATTACATTCTTTGCCTAAAAATGTAAGAGATAGTGCGGGCGCAGTTGTGTGAACAAGTGTAAATGTATTACTCTCAAAGAAATGTTCAATTCAATCAATAAAAGAACAAAAAGAACTGTCACCTGTCACCTTAATAACTTCAAGTTCCCTTCCCATTGAGGATCATTTGTGTAAGTGAGAAGAATGAAAGAAGAACCCAATTTGATAGAAATAAGAATTAGATTAAGCTATAAAGAGTTAGTGTCTTATTAAAAGACGTTTGTAACACTTTATCAATTTATTTAACACGCGAACAAATTTTTATTAGCGCTTGAGTGCGAGCAAAAAGGACGTGCATTCGTCGTAGGACTCTGGGGCGCAATGTGCTCTGCGACCGAGTGAAAGCGGGCAATAGAACAAAGGCGCAAAAGAAACAAAAGTAACAAAAGGTCTGCGCCCGCGTCCGGTGCGTGCATGTGCCCGCTGCACTAATTCGGCACACTAAGTTCGCCCGTCGGCTACGCTCGCTCACAAAATCTTACACCTATTATTCATTCAGACATCACATCAGTGTATATACGACTCCCACAGCTACCCTATAATGACATACTTCAACTTAAAGAGACAAAGGTTCTAAACGCATTCTAAATTGCGAACAGCCCGCAACGAACTCAGACGGATTTTTTCTGTGATATTTTTACAAGTTTTTATTTTAGATATACGTACTAGATTTATTAAAACACTTGCCCACAAAAGAATTACTTATTTAACTTTTCATTTGCTATATATAACAATAATTATTTAGAATTACTTTTGTCTTATTGAATAGCTATGACATTATATCAGTTCCTCACACGTGTCTTGTCTATGAATGATCACTTCGTCATTTCAGCTCATAAACGCCCTCGGCAAGGCATAGATCTGACTTAACCCTTAATAGCCTGATTTGCGAAAGTGATTTTTTTTAATATTATTGTGTTTGCTTGTGGGTCTAGATGAAGAGAAAAATTGATTTTTTTTTAATTTCGATGGAAAGAATATTATACAACAGTAAAATTCGTACAGCCAACCTATAAAAAAACTAATAGTAATGTGAACATTCGGTTTAAAAGATTGGTATCAAAATTGAAATTCTAGGCTATTAAGGGTTAAAGGTATATATGGGGAGATGTTCCATAATCGCCACCCTTGGCAGGCAGGTTGGCGATGACTGTGTGGTATTATGGTACGCAGAGGACGCTGCTGCCTATCTTCTGGAAACTTGTGAGCAGTGGCAATCCTATACGCATATGTGAATTATACGCAAGAGTGAAACCGATCCCAAGTCTCAGTCCTTTACCGATAGGTTACCACTGGTCGATTGAAGAATTAATATGTACTAGACTACAATATATTTTTTTTTTTACATAAAAATGACTACAAAAATTATATTTCAGATCAATTTTGGTGGTCACGGATATTCGCACATTATCAACAACATATTACCGAGAATGAAATCCAGAGGCATTTCACAATCCGCGATCGATATGATTACAATTGAAAATCCCGCCAATTGGCTAACTGTCAAATTTTAAACATCGGTGTTGTCATACGTAAATGCGCGGGAAAGGAAAAATGGGTAAAAAATAATTAATTAAAACTTAACTTTAATTTTAAAAGAAATAAATTGTAAAATCGTAATTATTTATTAGTATATAGAAATATTTTATAATACTAACAAATAAATATTTCATCTTATGCAAGATATTATTTAGAGTGAAATCAATATGTTCCATTGCCACTACACTAAGATTAAAAAAAATCTGTTATTACCAAAGTAATTTATAAATTTAATATATTCTTTTGTTATTGTATATTTCTTATTTAATTCACGTCATTAGACATGTTAAAAAATCTCCTTAATTTTGTAATGATTTTATAATCGAATATAGTTAAATAATATGTTCAATGTTTTTTTTTTAAATATATTTAAATAAACGCTTTATACATTTAAAATAAATTATTTTGTTTGTCTTAAATTTGACGTTTAATTTGCCCGGAGTCCCCGGAAAGAAATCTTTTAAAATGGACCCCGGACAAAGGGTTGACAAAATAAGGAAAGTTCTCGAAAAATAAGTAAGATGATTTGTATATGATATGTAGCAGTATAAGACAGCTTGGTGATACGGTATTAGGACCCTTACTAGAGCATTGTTTCCCAAGGTGAGGTCCACATGTGGGCAATTTCATTGCCAAGAGGGGCAATTTGAATGTGGAGTCGACATGAGTTTAATTCTTTAGCTTTAATATAAAATTTTATGTATATTATAGGTAGGTGTACACATTTAAGAAAGTTTTCCATTCAGGCCGCGTGGGGCGTATACGACCGATACTTTAAAAATTAAAAAAGTCTTTTAAAACGTATGCTTTACACTTTTTTAGTACAGCAAAACTATAATTAGCGGGAAAAATTATGAATTTTAATATGCATTACGTACGCGCATGCGTGATGTGAAGTTATATATATTCGAGCATACAATTTATTTGTTTAAGAATCCTTTGTTTTTCAACGAGAACTGCAAATGGCCTGAACGGAAAGTGCAGCGGGGGTCGCATACGCCCTGCATGGCATGGAATGTGTTAAGTGCATAACTTGAAGGCGTCATTCAAATCAACTGCTTTGATTGACCAAACAAAGAAGGTTCTTGGAAAATAACCCCAAGATGATTTGTATATTGCAGAAGATGGGATACCCTGATGAACTCAACACAGTTTCAATCGACTAGATTACATTGTGATGATCATTTTAAATTTTACTTGACTAATATGAATTCGACGCTTTCATTATTTTTATCTATAACAGCGGCGACGTTGTCTGTCAAAGATATATTCACCATTTCACAGTTACAATACGTTTTACATTTTCTACAGGTTTCAAATAAATCATTCGCGTCTTTTGAATTAGTTTCTCTAACTGGTGGGTTGCAGCAGAAGTCCGTGTCGAGACCCATTTTCTCACCATCCTCCAGGGTCTGTGGAAGGTGTTGGTTCAGGGTCTCCGGTAGTAACAGGCTCGCAATCCCACCCGCCACCAGAAGCGTGCCCATGATAATTAAAGGCAACACCATAATGTCGGATCCCTGAAACATTATTATCACCAGTATTAATGAAAAGAGTCCTGTGTAAATATCAGGGGAACCGGAAAGTAATGTCGCTTTCTTAAGTTAAATTCACACGACTACATTTTTAATAAATATTTATTTCTAATCAATAATATATTCAATTTCGTCATGAACAACCTTTTCACACAAACTCAAAATTGCTTACCAAATAATTAACGAGGGGTATGAAGATAGGTCCAAGCATGCCCAGCACCGAACTGAGGCTCATACCCAGGCCGCGTACCACTGTTGGGTAAAGCTCCGACGCCATCAGCGGTAGCACAACAAAAGACGAGGATATGCCCATTTTGCCCACGCAGTACAATGCCAACGTCACGTAGGTTTCTAGAAAGATTTCGATCGAATGTACAATAATACTTTTGTGATTAAATTAAATTAGTCTACATCATAGATATCTGTTTGGGTGATGATAAAAATTAAGATAATCAATCTTTACCAGCATATACGGTGCAAATTACACGACTATATATATATATATATATATATATATATATATATATATATATATATATATATATAGTCGTGTAATTGGCACCGTATAAGCTAGTAAGGAACCGCATTTGTTAACCTGCTTTCAGCATGATAGCGAGCTTGGTCAAATTGCCTGTTCACTGCTGTCTCAACCCGCTTCCTATGAATGTGATGAGAGAACTCTGATGATGATAAAATGTAATGAAGCAATGGATATTAAACAATAGCTTTTTAAATGCGTATACAGTGTACTCTATTCTTAAAAGCCAGTAGAGTCCATGTTGATCTTGTCATTCGTATAATGCTATTTTTAAACAAATTTAACTTGACCTTATTAACGTAGACGGTAAGAAAATTGATCCTCATTTACGAATAATTACACCAGTAAAGGCAGTACCCAGGGTTAATTAGCACAAAAGATATGTTGGCACAGTTAATTAGATAATACACTGTTACGTACTGTGGGTTCTGAATAGAAATGAAACACCACTGGTTCACAAGGAGTCCTTTATTCACAAATCATATGGTCACCCTACTTTAACACTATGTATACTTTCGCTTAGTCCAAACCACGCTTCCAAATCGCTTAAGAAATCACTGCTCAAACAACTTACCAAATAGTCACTTTGTATCACAGATCGTAGATCTTAATCTTATAATTCAAAAAACAACTATGAACTGTCGACATGCAGAGTACACCTATTTATACTACGGAGAAGGTTCTAGTAAGTTCGCGATAGTACTCGGTTAGAATTTCCGAGAACCGTACACAAAAATCTATAAATATCTTCAGGTCACACGTGTTTACGGCACTTCTTGATCCTAGGGTTCCGTGTTTATTGTTTAGAGGGTTTTGTAACTCGTGCTTTGTAACAGTACTAATTAAAGATAGCAGTCAAACATTATCCACTAAAAATAGATTTTTTAGAATTATATTCAGCATTTAAGAAAAGAATCCACAATCAAATTTAATTTAATATTATTTTTTGTACACGCTAGAAAATATATACTTAGTTTAAATATATACAACAACCTTTTTCCATGTAGTATAGAAAATCAATGCCTGAGCGGTAAAAATCAATCTGTTTTTTCGTAAAAGATGTCGACAGAAACGACATTACATTCCGGTCCCATAATACATACATACATACATGAACATTATTGTTTGGGAAAAGGCAAATGAATTACTTCTTGAAGAGAAATGGTTGAATTATTTTCACAGCTATACCGATGTCACTAACATATTTTTGACGTTTACAGCACATTCAAAGTATAACATAATTTCATGAGAAACTTCTTCGATCTTTTCAAGCGACAATTATCCTTGTTATCGTCGTAGTGTCTTTATATATTCTCCTCACGCCCATTACAGGGTTCCCACCGACGCACCACACCACATCCGCTGCAGATACAACACTGCAAGCGCTAATCACACAGCACCAGCGACCACTTCACCTGCGGCACTTCGCATAGCACATCGCGTCATTCGCATTAGAACAAAACACTACTCATCACACCATAACACCCGCTCTTAGGGGGTGGCCGCCCGCTCCCTAATCACGAACAGCTTGGGCGAACTGAGGTTGGATCCGGATCCATCCTTGGTTCAACTGTAGTCCACACTACCGTCCCAAGCCTAAATATAAGTAAAAAGTATATACACAACATAAACACTATACAGCTCTATTCGGGTAGAGCGGCTTACTACGTGCGAACGTCATCGTACAACTGGAATTCGCCAGTACAGCTTCTGTTTTATTTTTAAGTTTACGGACCCTTCCGCTCCGTGAACTCAGTTCCGATGAAGCTGTAAAAACCCACGGGCTAACAGCATCAACTTCAACCCAAACCAAGTAGCAGTTATATATTACCACCCCAAGAACATTTATATTAGATATTGTTTACGTCTTTGAAAGGTGCTGGATGCTTCCACCTGGTCCTACTGGAAATCTATGGAAGAGTCTTATGTAAATATAGGCTGTTATCTAACTACATTAATCAATGTTACAATGAGGCCACGCTTAGGTGTATATTTTATAACTAAAATGTATTGAGTTAAAATAGAATGTACTAACCATGTTGCACCAGAAAAGTGGTCAGACAGGCCACACCTCCAACGACCATGCTCATACAAAGAGTCCATCGCCGGCCCAGTCTCTCCATGGAAGGCCAAAGGAACAAATAAGTGGGCAGTTCCACAATGCCCGCCAAAAAGAAATTGAGAAATTCATCACCTCCCAGCACTGGGGCGTAATACGACAGTCCAACATATACGCTTGTGTTGGTGAACCATATGAACGTAATGATTATCGTCTTCTTCCTCAGATTGGGAGTACGGAACAGATCTAGAATTCCGTATTGGCGATTCTTCGCCTTCTCCAACTCTTGCTTCTCTTTGTCCGATTCATATTTTCGACGTAATTGTACCATGTAGTTCGCTGGTAGAGATTTTCCGTTTATTCTGTAAGAGAAATGGAAGGCTCTAGTATCAAAAATTGTTTTTTTTCTAGTTGTAATAAAACCAACCTTGCCATATTCTTGAGTATAATTTCTGCTTTCTCGAACTGTCCACGAGCCAGTAACCAGCGTGGGCTCTCTGGCATCGGCCAGATGTAAAAGAAAAAACAAATGAATGGCAGAGTCGTTGCCAGTGCAAGGTGACGCCAGTCGCGTACTAAATATACAACTCCTGCCAGTAATATAAGTCCCATAGAGTATGCGATGTTTGAGAGAATCGTGCAGAGTGTCCGACATCTTGGACCCACCAGTTCAATAGCTAAAATCAATAATAAATTTATTTATTTACCTTGAACAGGATACAATTAAAAACATTACATTAAAATATTGTAGGAAAAAGATAGCAACATGCATATAGCATAAATATAGTGCTTTAAACTATAAATCGTAGTTTTAAAAGTCTAGCATGTCCAGAAGGTCGACAGAAGACTTTTTAAGGTCACTGGAAGACATTGAATGCATGCGGCTTGCAGTTGGTCCTACTAGAAATCTATAGGAAAGGCCCACGTCCAGCTGTGGACGTTCTAAGACTGAAATTCTGCAGAAGGCAGGCCACCTTCCTATACCAACCTCAGAGGACTTACCACCCTAGCGTCTCGATCATCATGAGCCTTCGACGCTTCATAGCAAGGCGCGGACTTGGTTCAACTATATTTTTAGATAACGGAACCAACTTCATAGGTACTAATTAATGATAATGATCTGAGACCCAAAGATAACTTATGATTACATGCTATATATATACGCTTATGTTTATCCAGGACTTATTAATAATTATTACGAATTTGAAAAAGATGTTTTTTTAGTGTTATTAAATGCTCTTGCTTACCTAATACATATGGGGTTGCCATTATCGCGGGTACAGTAAACCCAACTCCGATTCTATAGATAATCCACAGTGGGTAATTTTGAGCGAAAGCTGTGGCAACTCCAAATACGCTTTCAATGAGGAGGTAAATGAAGAAGGAGGGCTTCCTTCCGATCGTATCCTGCAGGTAGCCGAAGATATAGTTTCCTATGATTCCTCCAACAGCCAATAGCACCAATCCCAATGTTGGATAGAAGTCTCTATTGCAGACTAGGTTCCACTAAAGATAACGAAATTTATTTTTTAATGTAACAAATTAGCTGTTTCAACAAAGTTCGTAATGTCAAAAGATATTGTCCTATTTCAGTCTAATGGTGTTTCCCAACGTGGGCAAATCGAAAGTGGATTGGACACGAGTTTAACCCTTTCGCTTTAATATAAAAATTATATTACAAACGAAAAAGGTTGGAAAACAGTGGTCTCATACAAAAAAAAAATTAACGTATTTCTTATCAATGAAAATATTACATAATATTCTATAGACTCAATCGATTTAATTACTCAAATAAAACAACATGAGACGATTGTTTTGAGGTTCTGGAGTGAAGACCTCAGACCGGCAAGCCCTGGACGTCCACCTACAAGATGAACAGTCGATCTTTTTTTGGAATACGCTGGAGGCAGGTCGTCAACAACCAGTCTTATTCGAAATCTATTGATGAGGTGATGTTCGGTGGTGATGATTTTGTAGACTATTCACGTATAAGAATGTGTTTTAAATTCTAGTTGCCTAAATTTAAAAGTAGCCTTTACAGACAGAGTTTGTTCTGATTCTAAATTCTGTCCAATTGGGTTCTTCTGTGATTTTTCTTCATTATTCTCAATAGATCTATGTAATTGATTTATATTGGATTTTAATATGGATCAATATTTAATTATATGTACGTGTAGAGTTCAATAATCTTACGAATTAGATTTATAATACTTTGATACTTCTGTTTCTTAACTAAACAATAGATAATAATAATAAAAAAATTGTTTAAATTTTCGAATTCTGATTTACGAATTATTAGATAAACATAAGATAGACAGATATAAATTATTTAAATATTCTATCAAGTTATCCCTACATTCTCTTCTTTAACTTCGTGTTCTTTTTTTAAAAATAATTTTTAAAACTTTTAAATAGCCTTCTAATGTTTTTAATCTGTTAATATTATTTAACACAGCTTTAAATTCTGAAAATAATATATAAATAAATTAACAAATAAATATTTATTTACCTCAGTTACAACTGTATTCTTGTAAACATCTTTTTCGTAATACCATCCATTGGCACACGGTATTATGTCACCTCTGTCAGCCTCTTCGATATCAGGATAGTTGCTAGCTATGTAAGTATAGTTCAAATCATACATACTGCATTCGGAATATTCTAGAACGCCATTTTTAAGTTCCATAGGTATACTGAAAAATAGATATGATTATTCGTATGGAAAAACTTTTTATACAAATACAATAATAATGTTACGTACTGTGGGTTTTGACTCGAAATGAAACACCACTGGTTCATAAGGAATCCTTTATTCACAAACCAAATGGTCACCCTACTTTAACACAAAGTATACTTTCGCTTAGTCCAAAATCGCTCAAGAAATCACTGTCCAAATAACTTACCGAATAGATACATTATATCATTGATCGTAGATCTTAATCTTATAACTTGAAAAACGACACTAAACTGTCGACATGGGGAGTACACCTGTTTATACTACGGAGAAGGTTCTAGTAAGTTCACGATAGTACTCCGTTAGAATTTCCGAGAACCGTACACAAAAATCTATCAATAATATCAAAGCCACGTGTGTTTACGGCACTTCTTGATCCTAGGGTGCATTGTTTATTATTTATAGGCTTCTTTAACTCGTGCTTTATAACAATAACATAGCTGTGTACTTTGTGTTAAAGTAGGGTGACCATCTGATTTGTGAATAAAGGACTCCTTGTGAACCAGTGGTGTTTCATTCCGAGTCAGAACCCACAGTACGTAAAAATATGAAGAAGTAGCTCAATGAAGCCGCTTCCATATTTTGTTAGCATTAACGTGTTGTATGGGCGCCATCTGGCGGCGATGAAAAGATGAATAGCTGGTTTTTTTGATTAGGATGCATCACAAGTTGTTTATTTAATATAATACATATCTATTTTAAAGAGAGAATATGTAATTCTTCACCTAATATTCTTCACGATCTCCAAATCGTTGATCTGATCCAATTCCGGCACACGGCACCAGTGTTTCACATCTGCCGCCATGAACAGCTGCGCGTACGCATGGAATCCGCAAGGAATCACCGCCGGTAGCAACACGAAGTAGATAACCAGCTTTTGGTACCTGCCGAACACTCCTACGTCCTCCAATATTGCGTCGAAATCCATCACCATTACTGAAATTAATTCCTGCGCTTAGTGTGAACAAAGTTTGGCATGAGCTTACTGCCATTCGACAACGAAATCTAGTGGTTGAGATATGACTTCCGATTGTAACTTGTGTGATTCTGCTATGAAACACAAACACTCAAGAAAACATATAAAAGACATTTTATTTAATGCCCAAACTTGTTTTTAAGCGACCAAGGACCGCATGAAAAAGATTTCACGCAGAAAATAACTTAAAAGCTGACCTTTCAGTTTTGCGAACTGTTTTGATGAAGTTGCAAAAGCCTCTGAGCTAGCAGTGACATCAATAGATACAATATATATATATATATATATATATATAAAAAATTAAGGGCATTCAAATGATCATCTATACAAATAAATAAAATCGCAGTGTGTGTTTGTAATAATAAAATAGTCGCTTTTTACTAGACATATATGAATGTTTATAAGTACATGTACTAAAATTACATTCTACTATATTTTTGTCACTCTGTATATTTGTTCCAGCTAATCTCTAAAATTGCTGCACCATTCTGACAGTACTTATTCTGACAGGTAGCTGATATAATAAGAAGTAACTTAGGCTACTTTTATTTCAGAAAAATACATAAACGAAAAAAAACTTTATATTTTTATTAAAATCCACGCGGACCAAGTCGCGAGTACAGCTAGTTCTTAATAAATCAAATAAAATATTACAAACAAGATATAACAAAGACTCTGTGTTTGGCACTAATCGTGTAACATAACTCCTGAAGATGCCCCGAGGAGGGGTGAAACACGTGTTGAGTGATTTGGCGGTGGCAATTGTGTAATTCGCATTGTTTGTCGCATGAGCATTTATCGGCTGGCAAGCGTTGCACTTTGTTGCACGACTACAACTGCATGTGCGGAAGTGGCTAAATATTGGTCCTTTTTTACTTAGGATGGACTTCCGCAAGGTAACGCCTAATTCCATTAAATATTATAAACAAATAATCTGAAATAATTACAATAAACGGATATAAAATAATGATATTGTTTCAACTACTGCCAGATTCACAAACTGAGTAACATTTTCAGTATGCCCCTAGCGCGGTACAATTATGACATTTTCTCTCTTCGAGGACTTTGTGGGACGAAAGAAGAGTCTCTCTGGTGTCTGCTAGACGTCGATGTTACTAGCCTTATTGTTCTGTTAGAGAAGTCGGCCATAGAACTAATAATTAAATTCTCTCTTCTTCTACTATTATTGCACCTTGTGCGCTTCTTATATGTTATTTGGCACGTCTGTATGTCTTGAGTATATTGTTTTATCGTCGTCCCGAGTGTTTTTGGAGGAAGAAGTTCATGTCCCAGACAACGTCTATACGTTGAGCTGATAATGTAGCTGGTGTTGGTAAAGTTTTCTTCCTTCTTCTTTCTGTCGGGGGTTCTCTTGCGTTGGAGTTTCTATGTGTTTTATTATGTTAATATAACCTCTATTTCAGGAGGCTTCTAGTTCCCCCTTGTGTGGGGGTATAATGAGTTTTTCAGTTTTTATTATTACATTATCTTCTATTTATTACTATTACACTTCACATGATCTGTAGTTCTCCTCCTTACAGATCTTTATTGCATCTCCTTTCTTCTTTCATATTCCTAAATCACAGTTTTTTACATTAATTATCACAGATTATTTATTATCACCGACTGTTTACATTCATTTTCATTCCTTCTGTATTATTTCACAACTTTACTAATTTTTCTATGCCTTATATACTTTATTCTTCTGTTGAATTCTAGGCATGACGGGCGCAGGTTGTATTTGCCCAAGAAGGAGGCGAAACTTTCCTTTTCTACCTTCTTCCCTAAAACTCGAGATCAAAACTGAGCCCTTTAAATACAGGATAGCCGGCGATAAGGCGCACCAGGGTCTGTCCGTGCGGTTACTTTCGTTTACGTTATGTTTACGTGCGGTTGTTGTTTTTACTCTCTGTTCTTAGATGGCGACTAGTGATTGTTTTTGGGTAGGTGAATCAGATAGAGCGTGGCACTGGGAAAAGATTGTTTTCGTACAAAAAATCATAAAATTGCGTATGAGACTTCACCGTCCAAATTCCAGGTCTTGTGAATCGCGTTGTTTTTTTTTTCATTCACCTACCGGACTCCTCTCCTTACTTAACCAAAAAATTTTCCTACCAGTTTCAGAAGGTCATCCCTGTTAAAATCTGATCCTTGCTCATGACAAACTTTAATTGTTCAGTATAATATAGATAATTCATTGTTATACTTCCTGCTCCTGCCTTCACAGCATATATTAGGACCGGAAAGTAATGTCGCTTTCTTTAGTTTCACACGACTACACTTTTATCGAGTACTTATTTCTAATCGACAATATATTGATCTTCGTTATCAACAACCTTTTACCATCTAGTATACAAAATCAATGCCGGAGTGGTAAAAATCAATGTTTTTTTTTTGTAAAATGTCGACAGAAACGACATTACTTTCCGGCCTCCCTAATATAAGCGGTTTTTGTTCATATTTAATGGAATCAGGCGTTACCTTGCGAAAGTCCATACTAAGTAAGAAAAGGACCAATATGTAGCCACTTCCGCACATGCATGCGGCAAACAATGCGAATCACACAACCGCCACCGCCAAATCACTCAACACGTGTTACACCCCTCCACAGGGCATTTTCAGGAGTTATGTTACACCGATTAGTGCCACTCACTCTCACTCTGTGTTTGGCATCCGCATTTATCAATGAGCTGGCGGGCGGTGCACTTTGTTGCACGACTACCACTGCATGTGCGGAAGTGGCTAAATATTGGTCCTTTTCTTACTTGGTATTTGTTCATATTAGTTATGGGATTTGGTTACGTTTATGTGAGTTCTGTTAGAACTACAAGTTATTATTATTTATTTATAACGGAACGTAATATATTGTAACAATAAGTATTATTAGTACAGATAATTGGTCTTAGATATTAACCACAAAACTAAGACGAAGGAGACATACTCAAGTATCGTTTTCCTTACGGATGATATTATTAACTATTATTGTATGTTATTATATCGAATATGTTTTTATATCGAATACTACAAAGTAAATATCGCTAAATAGTTTTTGATCTAAAACGCTTTTAATAAAAATGTAGTTTATTTATTTTCGTAAGTCGTTTAGCCCATAGGTATAGAGTGATATATAATTATCGCCACGCATGGCAGGTGAATTGGCAAACGCAGTGTGGTATCATGGTACGTGGAAGATGCTGCTTCCCTTCCTCTGGAAACTTGTTTACCAGCAGTAGCAATCGTATATAATTAAAGCATATAGTATGAATTATTTATAAGACTGTATACAGGAAATCGAACTTGCGGCCTACGATCGCAAATCTCAGTCCTCTACCGATGGGCTATCACTACTCATTCGTATTCCTAAGACACTCTGAAATACCTTTAATATACTTTGCATAAAATACATAATAATTAAAAAAAAAAAAACTAATGTTAATTTATGTTGTTGGAGTTGTTAGTGCGTGTATTAGAAATAAATAAATACGTTGTTATTAAAGAAATATATAAATAAATTGTTTTAAACACTTTTGATAACAACAGGAAATGGTTACAGGAAATTGGACTCACGTCTACATCGATTGGTCTCTATAAAAGGATTTCAGGTCGCCAGAGGTCCGCCTGCGAGGTCCGGCACGGTCCAGTCGACTGCTAGATTATGCCCATGATTAGTGCACCCTATACGCCGGATCCTAAGTACTGCCGGTGCGTTATATAGGGTGTTGTGAAACGAGAATAAAACGGATATATTTATCACTGAATCATGGCTACAATGTACTATTTTCATTCCGTTGCTAGTGGTTTTGATATATCTATCTAAACGTGAAAGGCAGTTTCTCGCTCAGGCTTTATTAGCAGGCTCACAAACGGTGAGCGAGCCTTCGGGGCTATACTCAGGTTTCTTTGTGAGATATCTGGAATGATGGGATACAGACCCACTGAAGCCTTAAGGTTATATAGTGGAGACGCGTATCGGCAAGTGTAGGATGTTCACTAGTAAAGTGGATAGCTGACATTGTCAAGATCGTAGGAAGACTCAGGACGAACAGAAGAATACCAGTCTCGGTAAGAGGAGAGAAAGAGAATAGAGGAGGAGAACATCACATAACTGGTGAGCATATAGAAGTGTCGCCAGACCTTTTTGGAGCTCTGTAAAAAGCAATGAATAAATAGACAAAAAAAGAACAACAATAATAAACAAGGGTGACAGAATAGATGATAAAATAAATATAAATCAAGTGGAACAACAGATAGTAAGTCAATAAATAATAATTAAGGACAAATAGATTGTAAAACAAATAATAAATGTAAAATTAGAACGCTGAACGAAAGGCGAAGGAAGTGAGGCGATGTATGGAAAGAAACTATGGGAAGTAATGAAAGATATTGTACGAGAAATTAGAGGAAAGAATGAAAGTTATTGAGAAGGAAGAAGGATGAGTTAAATATATTATGTAAATAAGGACCCTGTCCACCCATGATAAGGGTTAAACGGGAGGTCACATAAATAGGGCTGTAAAAAATCTGACTTGTTGGAATTCTATAGAGGAGTTTGTTCAGAAGTGGACGCCTAATAGCCGAAATGATAATAATTAAGTAAATAATATGGCGGTTAGAAGTTCTTGATAAATCTGTAGAGGCTGTGGTCTTATCTTTGAGGATCTATGGTTTCGAACCTGGTGCTGCCGGTTGAAAATCTATGTTATATACCTATCTTCAGTAGTGGACGTCATAAAGCTGGAATGATAATGATGTTGGAATATAAGTCACATGGACTATCTACACTATTTTATTACAACCTAAGTGTATGCTCATTTAAATATAGGTGTAGAATGTATAATAACAAATCTTAGAATTATATATAGTAAAGTATGCAAAAAATAGTTTATGATATTTTAATTATTAAAAGTATATAATTCCGAATATGCTCTTCGGGTATTTGGCCGGCCATTTCAAAACAAATTGCAAATAAAAATCTTATACTTAATTATTTAGTAGTAAATATGATGCAATAACCTCAAAATCTTTTTGACACGCTAAGTACGTACTACCAAATAACAATTAAATATCGACAAGCGCAGAAACGACAGTACTTTTCGGTACACCTAATATATTAAAAAAAAATCGTTTACGTATCTATGAATAGTTTCACAATAAATAAATACATTTAAAAAACTTTTAAGTTAAACGGTTTCTTGATACCCACATTGTGGTGGTTGTGGATAAATATGTACCTAGTCCGCCATATTGGAACGGCGTCCATCTTGAATTTTAAATTTTGACATAATCATCGTGTTTTACTAGTGTAGCTCTTTCATTTGATACCCATATTGAGGGAGTTAAGGAAAAATATGTAATCCGCATTTTGTATCGGTGGCCATCTTATATTTATAATGTTATTGATTTTATTATATTATATTGTCATCTAAATTAAATGTGTGTACCAAATTTCAGATCAATCTGACAACGGGAAGGTGCTTAAATTTCAATTTCTAATTTTGACCCAAACAAATAAATTCCGTACGGGTCGAACTAAATAAAACCGTTTAAAAAGTATGCCTTATGTGCATCACCCATTGTACGTGATGCGATGCGTGCGCGCAATTATCTCATTCGCGAGCAGTCATTCAATTCGATTAGTCATATAATTGAGGCGGCGAAAGACCAACAAGGTCGTGGGGACCTCGTCCCAAAATACCCGCATTTGCATCCTGTCGATCGCTTACTCTAGTTTCGTACGATTGAATATTAATTTTAAATAAAGAACCAGAATTCATATCGTTTTAGTCATACTAATTAAATCAATGAACAAATAAATACATTTAAAAAACTTTTAAGTTAAACGGTTTTTTGATACCCATATTGTGGTGGTTGTGGAAAAATATGTACCTAGTCCGCCATATTGGAACGGCGTCCATCTTGAATTTAAAATTTTGACATAATCATCGTGTTTTACTAGTGTAGCCCTTTCATTTGATACCCATATTGAGGGGGTTAAGGAAAAATACGTAATCCGCCATTTTGTATCGGCGGCTATCTTAGATTTATAATGTTATTCATTTTATTATATTGTATTATCATCTAAATTAAATGTGTGTACCAAATTTCAGATCAATCTGACAACGGGAAGGTGCTTAAATTTCAATTTCTAATTTTGATCCAAATAAATTCCGTAAGAGTCGAACTAAATAAAACCGTTTAAAAAATAGGTCTTATTTTCTATTGGACTGTGACTAGTAACTTTAGGCAGTATAACAACCTGGCAGCAAGTGTCAAATAAAATATAATGAAATTGTTAAAACGATTATATTGAAATCATTATCATAATTACTTCGACAGTAGGTTGTCCACTGTTGAACATGGGCTTCTCATAGATTCACAAAAGGTCCGGTTGGAAGCTTCCTGCAGGAGTATTAAATTAAGGTCACCTGTCTACCATGTGTGGACGACACTTTAGAACCTGGGTCTGAGATATCTTCTGTTCTATATGCTACGTAGTCTGCCCACTACCACTTGCCAATTCGCTATATCGGTTACTTTCGTTCGTCTGAGAATTTCCTTATTGCTGACTTGACCTCGGCAAAGGGGACTTTAGGGAAATTTCAAGTATAGATCTTAACATGGTCCATTGAGCAACTGTGGACTTTCTAATGAGGCTCTGAATAAAAGACCACATTTCTGTAACCGTAAGCCATCACAGGTCATTGGACTTTGGTCATTTGACTCTGTGTTTGGCACTAATCGGTGTAACATAACTCCTGAAGATGCCCCGTGGAAGGGTAAAACACGTGTTAAATAATTTGGTGGTTTGGTGGCGGTTGTGTGATTCGCATTGTTTGCCGCATACGCATTTATCAGCGGACTGGCGGGCGGTGCACTTTGTTGCACGACTACCACTGCATGTGCGGAAGTGGCTAAATATTGGTCCTTTTATTACTTAGGATGGACTTCCGCAAGGTAACGCCTGATTCCATTAAACATTGGACTTTCGTCTAAAGGCACTATGGGATATTGAACGAAAATGTTTCTTAGTTTCTCTAACTTACCCAGAGTTGGTTTTAATGATTGATTTCATTCTAGAAGTTGTACGTACATAAGATAATAATGTATAAAAAATGCAAATCGTACTAAAATTTTATTGTTTTTTATATATTCATTGACAGTAATCAGCGATAGATAATTAAAAATGAACCTTATAAATCTATATCTTATGGCACATTTTCCTGTACCACTCCGGATCGTCGATTGCTACGCTTTCCGGGCGGCCGTCTGTGTGACGGTAGTGGAACTCAGACACTCCTCGACCAGGGACCCCGTCTACTGTGAACTTGCAGAACCTCTCCATCATGCGAGCCTCCCAGTCGCTGGAGACGTAGTGGACGGACTCATACTCGACTAGAACCTGATCAAATTAAAAAAAATATATTCAAAATACGATGGACCATATATCATTTTGAAGCAAAGTTGAATCTACTATCTTTTAGAACGATAAATGACCTAACCTAAGAATAACAGGTGAAAGAAGAATGAAAACTAAACATGGAAATAGCCTGCAGGCGAACATGTAACAGTAGAGCACAACCCTTACATATACAAAATTTATTTATAACTTCTGGTATTTACATTATTAATGGGAAAATGTGATTATGTGATGCATCATCGTCATTTATTTCTATTTCCCCAAGATGGGGTAGAATGCGTCCACAGTACGTCGCCATCCCGAGCGGTCTTGAGCCTCGCGCTTTACTTCGCTCCACGTCATTCCAACTGCCTTCACTTCTGCAGTGATCGACCGCCGCCAGGGTTGCTTTAAGCAGCCACATCTTTGCATTCCTTGAGGATTCCATTCTACAGCTTGCCTCGGTATGTGACCAAGGTCCTTCGGAGCGTGTGCCCTTACCAGTTCCACTTGCGGCGTTTGATCTGCTGGTCGATCGGAATCTCACCGCATCGTTTCCAAGTATTACAAGGCACAGACTCCCTTAAAAGAAATTTATGGGGGATTTACCATAATTGCTACGCTTGATAGACGGGTTGGCGATCGCAGTGTGTTAATATGGTAGGCAGGGGACGATGTTTTCTATCTTCTGGGAACTTATTAATAAGTGGTAATTCTATAAAATTAATGCAAAAAGTGTGAATTATAGAATATTGTTAATTTTTTTTATTTAGAGACATTATTGTTAAAATTGTAATCAATCAAGTCTTCAATTCAAAAAAATAGGTTTTACTTTATTGTGAGCTTCTCTAAACAAGACGCGTTATAAAACTTCGTACTTTTATAAAACACTATTACGCTCTTTCATATGCCTTAAAACACCTATAAAACTATTGGAACATTTTTATACCTGTGTTGTGTAAATCTTGTCACCAGCTTGGAATCTGAATGCATAGTCCCTGGGTGCTGCCCCACCTTCGCCATGCTGGTAGAGCTTCAGATCAACCCATTTAATAGGCAGCACATCACCATTTGGTAAACCCACCACACCGGCCTCCATACTGAAAGTATTAAACACTTTGTAGCTGTAGAAATTGAAGCTATATATATATGTTACAGCCAAATTGCTATGTCGCGAGTCTTGACGACATACTAATGTGTGGCCCGAAGGTACACGAAGGAAGCGAAGAGAGAATAATTCTCTTGTTCACAGACGACATACAATGAATAGACAGTCTTCAGGTATAGAAAGTTAAAAATAATTAATTTTAATATATAACAGATGGTGCAAAAGTAATGCCATTATGTGAACATATAGATATACTACATCACATATTGATAACTAATTATTTATATATCTACATCCCAAATGTCAAAGCACTGTGATATTTAGTGCTATTTGTAAGAATTAAGGCTTGTTAAAATTATAACAGAATCAAAAGGATCTGAATTAAAAGGACACTTTTTCTTACTGTATTAACATTATCTTATTCATTATTTATGAAACCGTTGATTTTAGGAAAGAATATGTCAAACCTTAATTGACAAATAATCATAGATTCACTGCTATAAATGTTTTAGTTTATCACATCATTACCCTAAATTATATAAAACGTTTGCTTTAGAGAGCTAGTAAAAGGAATTTTAACGCAATTGTTGCGTTGTTATAAAAATTAATTTAGGCTCGTGTCATTATTAAAGTGTACTCAGCCGTAAGCCGTCCGACGGCTGGACATATGTAAACCCACAACTTTCACCACCAGCATTACCATCACAATCAACGTTAATTTCACATTAACTTTCACCACCATTCGCATGATTTCTATCATCACCTCTACTACCACTATTATAACCACCCTCATTTTTACAACTACCATTAGAACGGCCATCACCACTAATGCCACGTTCACCACCGGGTCCTCTCGCTACTACATGATCATCATCATTTAAACCTATCTACTGCAAGATATAGGTCTTCCCCATAGATTTCCAATAGAACCAGTTGGAAGCTGTCCAAATTCATCATCTTCTGACAGGTGAAGCATAGCCGTCTGTCCACCTTGAGGGTGGACTGTTTACTCATCATAAACTCACGTGGTGGCGGTGAGCGGCTGGCAGATCACTCCCACGCTGATGCTGGTCCCGTTCTCGAGGAAGATGTGGTGGAACGCGTACCGATGCATTAAACTCCAATCGCGTTTATGTCCTGTAAACAGTTTATACGTATATACAATTGTCATATATATATATATATATATATATATATATATACAATTGTCATATATATATATACAATTTTCTTTTTTTCTTCCTCTAATTCTTTTCCTCTTCTTCTTTGCTTGATTACGTCAGAACATTATGATAGAGAAGGCTATATCATGATATTCTGACGTAATTTGTACAAATTGTGCCTGAATTATTTTGTTAGACAGGCTACAAGCATCTTCTCAGAGACAAGTAAAATGTTGAAATTCGTGCTTGAATTTTTGCTTGTGTACGAAATCTGGTCACATTGCCATGTGGTCACGACTAACCGGCGGTACATGCAGTTGTTGCTTGAACTGTCAGAGCTTAGTTCTCTCAAGTTATTGCTAAGCTGTTAGAACAAATGATTACTCGACGCTTTGTTGTATGGTAAATTTGTTGCAACAATCAAAATGATGACGGTATAGTTGACTTTACTATTTTTAAAAAGGATGTTTAAGGTAGTTACACTTGGCTGTATGAAACGTGTACGTTGAATGGTTGATATATACCAAAACTGTGGTCTCGGAAGGATGGTAGCGTCAGTTCCATGGTCTCGTCTTCGATCTTGACCTTACACTTCATCACCCCAAACTGTTCGTAATGTGACTGGTGAGCTCTGTGAAAGATAAGGAATTTATAGACGAAGATGATATAAATTGAAAAAAACTTGTGTCTATTTTTTAAATTTTTCGAAAAATTCTATATAATATCACGATTAACAAACTATGTAATGGTACCTTAAATTATTTATCTATTTATTAACACTTTTTTGTACACCATAGACAATAAATATAGAAAAAAGAGATTATTCATATGGTACAACAGGCGGTCTTATCGCTCGAGGCGATCTCTACCAGATAACTCTTGGTTGGAGATGAGAGCCATGAAGGAGAAGGCAGTTTAGGGTGTACATTGTACATACATACAAATACATACACACATACCACTACAAATATATATACATATAAACATACACACAAAATTCTTACTTATACAAATATACACAAGTATATAGCTATGTATATTTACGTGGGAAAGGTACTAGATAGAATACGAATAATTAAGAGATGCTACACAATATCCTACGTTAGAAGGAAGTGCTGTTTCACATTTTTTAAATGCTGTCAGCGATTGGTCATCTAATTGGTTCTGGTAGCTCAATTTTGAAATTTAGAACATAACATTCTCCCTTCACTTAAAACTTAAACCTATATGTTATCGCAATTGCTAAAGGCACACATTTTTCACTTCGCTTTGAAATTAATGACAAGTTGAAACATAAATAAACAACCGTCTCGTTTGAAATACGATTCGCCTTCAATGTCTTCGTAACAGAATACCACGTTGATCAATATCGGTCACAACAAAAGGTTCAATCCGGTAAAATTGTATGTAGCTGCCCAAGTCGAGGTTCCCCAGGGAACCCACGTGTTTTGCTATTTTTTGATCTTCTACGCCCTGCAAATCCGATGAGTTTACAAATGCTACATGGGTGTATGACAGGTAAGAAGCTGTACGACTATCGCAACTCTTTATCATATCTTTCCTCCTGGTGTATAAACAGACGTGGAATCTTGAAAATAAAATCATTCCATATAAATTATTTATTTATGTTACAATAGAGAAATTCTCTGCTTTTTAGTTTAAAGAAAGCTGGAAATAACGTCAAGAAGAATTATTGATTCATCACTTCTGGCAGCTCTGTCGCTCAACGAGATATGAAGAGAGCTTCGGGATTTCTTGAATATATCGAATTGGGAATATGGAGATTTGTAAAAGAAGAAAGTAACTAAAATAGCCCAGAAATTTGTCAAGTTAAAATGCCAGTGGGCAGCAGCGGTGCAGTACTGAGTGAAGACTACGAAGTGGAAAATGCAGCAAAGGACTTCCGTGTACAAAGTGGACAGACGGTTTTGTTAAGGTTGTCTATAAAGGTAGATTGCAGATCGCTTCCAAGCGTTCTTATTGAAAATATAATGAGAAAGCCTATGTTCAGCTACGTACGTCTTGTGACTGAAATAATGATAATCATTTATCGCTTAGTTGTTCAAGTGCTAGAATTAATATCTCACGTTTTAAGTCCTTCGAAGTACTGACGACTCCATTTTTCCTTCGCAATGGACCTGATGATGGCTGGTGGGTAAAGATCCGTGTCGTAGTCGAAGTACTTGCTGGTTGCCGTCCACTCGCCGCGGAAGTCCACCTCCACCAGCTTCTTGGGGTCGTTCTGATACCTGTATTATCATTCCATTAAACATTTAATAGAACATTCATGTAATAACTTTGAAATAATGTTAAATTTGTATATGCTTTGAGATTAGTTCTTCAATCGCGGTCTAGATGGCGTTAACTACATTTTACATCGCGTTTTAAATTTGTTCAGCTTATACTGGCCTTAAGGATCGAGTATCCATGTGTTCTGCTTTAGACTTCCTTCATGTTTTAGAGCGGGAATTTTATTTGTTTTTTTTTTGCATTCTCCTCTCTCGTTCTTCACTATTTCTGTTATACATATTCTTTCATTCATTACATTTTCTTTTGTTCCCTTTCTTTCATTAAAATTCCTCACACACATCGTCTTTTTCCCTTCGCCATATTTGGTATTATAGTAAGGTACAATTTCAAATTTCAATCTTTATTTCTATTTCATGTTTTTATTTCTTATTTTACATTTACATTTATTTTTCTCGACCTAATAACTTTATTTTAATTCTTATTTTTATTTATTATCTTCTTTATATTTCTTCTACAGTATTTAAAGAATTTGTGGTGGTATATTTCCCATTAGAGAGGCGATGGTGCCACTTTCAACCGTTTCCTCCACCTGCACCTCACACTTCAACTCTCTTATAATTATGGGACAGTTGGTTATTGCATGCAATAACTATGACCTTAATGTCTCGTTCTTCACAATGAGGCGGAACTTGGCCCATGTTCAAGCTTTAGTTCTAGCATTAAAAATACTACAAACCTAGCTACTATTGATTTTCTTCAACATTACTATCTCTTAATTATGTCTATGTCTCAAATTCCTAAAGACTTGCAGTGATTTTATATTAATACTAGCTAAGCCCGCAAACGTTGCTTTGCAAAAAAAATAAAGTTTTTAATCAAGAAATAAAAAAGGGTTGATCATAGAGGGGTGAAAATTTAGGGTTGTATGTATCTTTGTATGCTGTATCATAAAGAAATAAAAACAAAAAAATTTGTATAAAGATAAAATAAAAAATTAGGGGTGGGCCACCCTTATCACTTAGGGGTATGGAATATAGATAGTAGCCAATTCTCAGACCTACTGAATACGCATATAAAATTTGGTAAAAATCGGCGGTTTCGGAGGAGTACGGTAACTAACATTGTGACATGGAAATTTTATATATTAGATGGACCTATTAATTCCTTATTTAAAAAAAAACTTTGAACTACAATAAATAAGTACAAGAGAACTTTAATCAAGGCTTTGATATTTCTTTTCGATGTCGTTTCAGACCATTATGGCCACGCTTGGCAGGCGGGTTGGCAATCGCACTATGATATTATGGTATGCAGAGGACGCTGCTGCCAATTCATTGAAAACTTTTTTGTGAGCAGTGGCAATCCTATATAATTAATGCACAAAGTGTAATTTTAATAAGATTGTATGCCTGTAAACAAACTCACGACCTACAATTGCAAGTGTCAGTCTTTTACTGTTTAGCTAACACTGTTCATTGAAATTTCTTTTACAAAGATTGTAACGTTGCAAGTTAACGTCCCATAAATCTTAGTTAAAATTTTAACTTTAAAAAATATTATCACGAGAAACGTCTCATAAATCGCAATACAGCAAAAAATTGTTCAACCCTTAGCGGGTAACGGTACGTCTCAAGTGGCGTGGGGTCGTGGGAGCATGCTATTGGTTTAACGGATCTTTGTTTTTATAACAAAAATTCCAATGCGCCCGCGCACCAGCACACAGAGTTCACAGTGCTCGGGAGAAGGATCCAGGCCTCGGTCGCGTTCACTAGCTAGGTGTCGTCTCACGCACCGACGCACACTCTTTGTGTCGGTTGCGTTCACCAGCTATGTGTCTTCATACGCGCCGGGGCCAATTAGAATTTACGTTATAAATTCACGCCTTGGTCCTATTCATTCTCCGGGCATCATTTAGTTCACGCCACAACCTTTACATCGTCTCGCACCCCAAGGGGTAAGTGTTGAACAAATATTATAAAGACATTAATAATAAGTAGCATTTATCTATAAGTTGGAGCTCAACATTTTGTCTGTGTCTATAGTTCTATCATTATGTATTCATTATTACTTTTCAATTTGTTTATTTGTTTATCTCTCCTATTATTGTTTTACATGCTTTACATTTTGTAACTCCGTTCTGACAGTAAACAATCACATCAACTGCTTTCGGTTTCTACCCTTCCTTCATCGCAAGCCATCTCCGGGTTTACTGTCAGCGGAGCAAATTGTACATATACTTATATATGTATATCATAACTGTGACATTTATTCACAGGTGCTATCTTTACACTACAAGTTTTACACTGCAAGTTTACACTGTTGAAATTATATCACCGTGCACCGGAACCGACACATACTGCAACCTACCGGCGCTCCCTGCTCTCGACTTGCAGCCGCCTGATCAGTCCTGGGAGATCGTGCGGCTGACCACCACCACCATCAGGGGAGTACCGAGCTGCGGTGTAAAATTAGACCAGGCCTTCTACCCACTACCCTTAATTAATTAAATACATATATATTTTTCTTTGTGTGCCTTTTTGTTGCCAACACCATTACCCTTAAATATAAATATATGTATATTTTTCTAATTTAATAACGGCACAAGATAAATACTCTTTCATAAAGTCCCATCATCGCTGATTAGATAAATGATTAATGTAAACATAAATGTAGTTTATATTTATGAGAAAGTATCATTTGACTATGATAAATACTTAAATATTATCTCATAATTCCGAAATCCGCCGAAAATTGAATCATTTTTACCACATCATCCCCTTGTATGAAACAGCCCATTTCTTCATCGGCTCAACCGGTTCAATCTTAATGCCTTCTGCAGCGAACTCTCCGATCTGTGCACCGAACAGCACTGTGTCCGGAATCTTCTTACTGCAAAGGAGGCCCTTCCCCGGCAGCTGGAATGGCACAAGAAATTCATTTTCTATGTCTTGACCAGGTAATAATAATATTTAAGGGATAGGATTATGATAAAACATCAAACTTCACATCAAACATCTAATAATGATATCACGACATCGGGGAACCGACGTTAGAAAGAATTTTTTTTTCATGTTACAAATTTTTTATTTCTTCAATAATACAAATTTCAGGCATCTTTGTCTCCGATATAATCTTTAAAACAAAAATATTCTTTATTGATCAATCTCTTCTTACTTTGAATTTTGTACCAGATTACTAAAAAATTGTGTCAACGATTTAATTATAGAATTGAATACAATGCAATGGTAACCCAATGCTTCAGTACTGAGATACACACTCAATTCATAGTTGGTGCATTGACTATGGTATTGCTAATAAGCAAAGATTCCAGAGAATGACAGCAATTAAAGGAAGATAACAAATTAAAATGTGATGAATGAAAGAAGATGTAGTAACAAAAGTGAAGGACGAAACAGGATAATTTTAAAATAAAGTTCTTGTCTTAAAACATAATAGGGGTCATATCGCGCAGAATATTTGACTATTGGACTCTTTAGGCCAATATAAACTGAACACTTAAACATACAACGAAACTAAATCGCTATTTATAATGTAACTAACGCCATCTGACCGCCATTTTTTGCGTCCGCTATTGGATCTCTCGTGCTACTCCCTATTTTGTTGGGAACAGGGATTTACTTTTCTTTATTAAGTTATTCACTTTCTATATTATTTTCATACTCGTCTTCCATACTTCACAATAACTATATTTCTATTCTTTCATACCATAATTATGTCTATTTTTCACTTCTGCTCTAGTATCCTTTCATCCTTCCTCAATTACCGCAGTTAGGTCTATTTTACATTTTTTGATTTATCACAGATTTCTCTTGTAATTTTATGTCTTATACATATACTCTTAATTCTGTATTGTTATTTACATTTTTAAATTTATTTGTATTTTAATTTAGGATTTACATTACCGTATACATTGTTTTTACTTATGTTTTGTTCCTATTTATCACAGTTTTTGTTAGTTTTCTGCAGAAATTAAGTGAGGATTCTCTGTCTTCTTTCTCAGTCAAAATGGAGGCGATACGACCTCTTCTATCCTTTTCCCTATCCGGCACTCGGTATCGATTCGAAGCCCTTCAAATCTATACCGCTATTAGACAACTAACCTCAAAGCGTGTACGAATTAATTTTTTTTCCAAATGTAACAGAGAAACGAGAGGGTACCAATAACGGGAGATATAAAAAAGAGGATGGCGGCATCCTATGCGTACAATGATACATCCTTCGCCAACCAGCCAGGCATGGTGATTATGGTATATTATAAGTAAGAAAAGGACCAATATTTAGCCAATGACACAATGCGAATTACACAACTGCCACCGTTATTTGTACCGCACTGCACCGTTGTAATTCGCATTGTTTGCCGCATGCGCATTTATCAGCGGGCTGGCGGGCGGTGCACTTTGTTGCACGATTACCACTGCATGTGCGGAAGTGGCTAAATATTGGTCCTTTTCTTACTTAGGATGGATTTCCGCAAAATAACGCCTGATTCCATTAACACGTTCACTGCGGCTTGAGGCCGATTCAGCCTCATGGTAGACTTTGCACTGGTGCGGCGCGTAAAACTCATGTTTTCTCTCTAGTGCGGCGGCTGTTTACACTCAACCGAAACATGAGGCAGAAAAGGCCTCAACCGCACTACTAGGAAGTTCAGCTTGAGGCTGATTCGACCTCAGCCGCACTAGCTGAAAGTTCTTCAAAATTGGGCCCGCAGTGAACGTGTTAAATATGGTATATTACTCCATAGATATCTTGGAGGCCTATGTCTTGTGGGCGTTTTTGTGTTAAACCAACGACAATGATGTCACAAGAAATATATAAATAAGTACGTACCCCTATATAAAAGAGTCCATTGCACATGCCCATCGGCCGTCGCTCGCAGCCTGATATCACGTACATACCCTTGTCATTTTCGTCTCTTGCAGCAGATATGAAGAATACAGCATCGAACGCCTGTAAAACAAACAAACAATAATATTACACCTATAAAATTTTGTTTTTTTCAAAGTTTTTTTTATATAATGCTAGGTTAATCCAACAATCTCTACGGCAGTGTTTCCTAAAGCGGGGTCCACGCCCGTAGGGAGAAAATAAACGAATCACAAGTTTAACCATTTCACTTTAATATTAAAATTATGAATGTTACGCAGGGGGGGTGTAAGAATTTGTTGAAAAATTTAGAACTAATGTAATTAGGAATGTAGATGAAGAAAGAAATGCGACTTGTGACAGAAGATCAGAACGTGAAGAATGAAAGGTGTGAGAAAAAGAGAGGTAGAGTTTGTTAGGAAAGAAATGAGAAAGAGCTATAAAAATTATTTACACCCGTATTGTAATCTTCCTGTCTTAAACAAAGTAAAGCGAACGAGTATATAAAAAATAAATAAAAATGGTTGTTAAACACTGATCTAGGGATACGTATTCGTATGTCCAACAGTGAACGTCTTACGTCTGAAATGTTGATTATTATTATTGTTGAATAACATATATTTTTATAGTATTGTAAACGTTTCACAGCAATCGGAATGTAAATGAATTATGCCTAGATATTATCGGCTTTGCTTTTTGCTATTTCGATTTTAATTTGAAATAAGTTTTCAGTATATTCTGTGATTAAATAACTAATTACGTCGTTCTTCGTTACCTTTGCATGGTCGCTTAACAACTGCGCGCAGTCCATTGCACTGGGGTCCGCTATAACCTTCACACCCTGCCCCGCACGCCCTTCCGTCCCTGCGGCTTTGTATTTTTGACCATACTGAAAATTAATTTATATATTTGATTTGTGTGTGTGAATAAATGTAGTTAATTAGCGATGGATGTTTAGATATACAGAACTTTAAGGGTAGACATATGTTCTCTATATTTTATGACAGTTTCACCAAAATCATTCCACTGCAAGGTTGCCTGCATCAGGAGATATTCCGCGCCCTCGACTGGACCAAAACATTTTGGTCCACCTAATGGGTAGTCTGGTCTACCGGCTCGTCTTCGCGGTGATGTTTTAGACCTCGACGGGTGTTCTCACAGTAAGGAGGATGGAGTCAAAACTCACGCAAAGTGGAGTTGTAATTAGGGAATCTCACACCGCACCTACATCTCAATATAACATAAGTTAACTAACTTATTCATTAGAGCATGGTTGCACAGACTTATTAAGACCAGGGGCCACTCGGGCAAATCATGAACTGATGGCGGGCCGGCCGCCCGAAGTATAGGTAATTAAATTTTTGGGGTTATATTCTGAAATAGAATTCAATATTTTTCGAATGTACGAGAGTATTTTTGCTGTTGGCGGGCCACCAGTATTCGACCGGCGGGCCGCGGTCTGTGCATCCATGTTGTAGAGTGACATTTTATAAAATTTTCATAAATTTTCAAATACTTCTTTCCTGTATCTATGTTAATTATATATATTATATTATTAACGAATATAACGTTTCTATATAAGTATGTCGGCGTGATCGCATTGTAAAATTGTTTGATTGTTAAAAAATATTTATTGAGAGTATACCAGCATTGGTAGCTCAGCGGTTGATAACTGAAACTTGCGATCGTAGGTCGCGAGTTCGTTTCCCGGAATACAATCAAAAATATAATTCACACTTTGTGTATTAATTATAATGAATTGCAAATGCTCACAGAAAATTCTAGAGGATAGGCAGCAGCGTCCTCTGCTTACCAAAACTCACTGTGGTCAACAACTCATCTGACAAGCGTGACCATTATGGTACAGCAATCTTTATAAATGTCTTTGAAAGAGGCCTAAGCTTTTCAGTTAGCGTGTATGGACTGAAACGACGACGATACGGATACTTGTAAGTCTTGTTGGTGGGTGTAAGAAGTGTTAATAGTACAGAGACAGCTTTCGTATGAACTGCCAAAAAATTCGAATCTCTCCTGTTAGACGGATATAAGAGTTTTGGAGTAGAGAATTTTAGTAGTAGAGAGAGATTCTCTATCCTAAATTAAACAGAAAATTGTGAAGGTCATCGCGTGTCTGTTCCATACGGAACGCCATCACGTAATGCTTGTATTGTCGTTGTAACATAAAAGTTCCCACAGCTACGTGGCGTATGACTTATAGTCCAAACAAATCAAAATATTATTTACCTAATAGGGTGATCGAAAACTAAACTGACGGATATATTAAAAAGAATAGACTAGCAAAAGTGGCGATGGACCGGTCACATGATTCGTGACAAGAATGGGAAATGGAGCAAGGCCATAACAGAATGGTACCCGAGAGACGGAAAAAGAAATCGAGGAAGACAAAAAATAAGATGGGAAGATGATTTAAAACAGACTGAGGGTGTAAAATGGAGAAGGGTTGCAAACGACAGAAGTCAATGGAAGTTTTTGGAGGAGGCCTATGCCAACAGGCACACTGAAATTAGAGACATACTTTAAAAATAAATTTAGTTTGGAAATGTGAAGCAATAGATTATTTTGTAAATACTAATTTCGGAATAAAGGGCTTTATTATTATAATAATAGGGTAATATACCACCACAACGTTACTAAAGCAGTCGAAAGAGAATGCAGGCGGTTTCATATAGAACCTATTGAATATCTAGAGAGGAGGTCTATACCCAGTTGTGGACGTTCCACGGCTGATATAATGATCACCGGATTCAACACAAAAGTGTTCTCTTTTTGAACAGGCTATAACAAGCACTTTCGAATCCTCAATCGACATAAAATGTAAGTATTGTCACACCTACAGGCAGCTATCACCGAAAGGCAGGTCTGCCGAGAAGAGCCGACGAGAAACTCAACAGTTGCTCTTTTCAAATATAGTTTTATAAAGAATCCGCGACAATAATTAGCTTCCTGAATGAGGATCAACATTTAATTCCACGCATCAACATTAGAACAGTATTTTTAGATATATTTTAGATATTTTTAGAATAGTATTGCTTTCTTCAGGAATATTTTGTTTAATATTGATTTTAAATATCTCTAGCGGCAGATTTAAAATTGATTGTGAAATATTATTGTACATCAACACCTTGCTTTGCGTCGTTTCGTCGCTGCTTAATTAGCATAAATTTTCACTGTGCGTCGTTAGATTTTCGAGGTTGCGTTGTTTTGGGTTCGAGTCTTTAATTTTTTTTCTAAAAGATGGCAACACTTTTGTTTCTAATTGCGCCATGCCATCAATACTCGGGGTTTCCTTTCTAACCAAAAATCAACGCAATTTGAATACAGTTATATTTTCACTTTGTTTTGCTAATTTTAGAGTTCAGTTTCAATTACGTAGTATGTTGCAATGTTGTGTGTTGTGCTTTTTTTATAAGAGAATAATAAATTTATATAAATTTTTACGTGTTGTTTCTGGTTACAAAAAAGGTAAATATTTTTCCAATTTATTTATTGGCAGTTATATTATTTTTGTTTCTTAAATGTTTACTTTGTTCAATTTTCTTTTTAAAAGTAGTATTTTCGTGACACTGGAACCTATCTTCGATCTTTATAAGGTTTGCTATAGAAAATCTTTATTTATTTGCGTCGTGTTTTTTGGAACGTAACCACGACCCAAATTGAGGTCCTGGTGTATATACCTTATGCCATAAGTAACTTATTTAATTTTTGAAGACACATGGAATAATTAGCCTATTTTTATTTTATATGTTAACACTGCGTCTATCACTATTTTTTTAAATATTTTTCAAACAAATAGAACTTTGTAGATATATAGCGACGTAAACGTAAAAATACCAGCTTTATAAAAATAACTTCTTGCAAATAATCCAGAACTCTGTCCGCGCTGCTGTTCTTTGAATTACAAGCATTGATTCATTATTCGCAGCACTGCGCCAGAGTAATATGCCATAGGATATTACGCTATGAAAATAGCTATAATAAACGATTCTGGTTGTATGATCACCCGCAAGCTTTCTGTCTGAACAGCGCGAGTGAGTTAGTTTGGTCTGCTGACAAGAGAAGAAGGTTGTTTTGGCATCAAACGCGAACTGCGTGCTAGAAACCAGCTGTTAATATAATGGTACAAGTGGCAGCTACAAAGGGGCTTTACAAAACTGTGTTGTATTCGAAGTTTGTAACCAAATATCCCAAAGATGACTGAAGCATTCCCCAACAAGTATATAGGTTCATTTTTTATTCAGCGCTTCGAAGACGATAGCACTGCATTAGACTGCTGTGATATAAAATCCGACTACTGTAGTAACACGGCACAGGTGTCCACGATAATGCGCTAATCTGTACTTATCGTTTTGATTAAATTATATTTAAAAATGTAATCAACTGAATTCATAGTTACGAGTAGATTTTTGTTACTTTTTATTACATTTGATTTTATGACTAAAAGAAACTTACTATCGAAGAATAAAAGGTTATATCTTACTTCACCAGGATATATCGATTTTAGTTTTTTTATTTACAACCTTTAATACTTGGAATTATAAAGAGAAGATTCATTTTACTACATTGTAACATTTTTTTATTTGACATCCGTTTTTGAAGGGCCTCTAGTACTTGCCCTTTCTTAGGTGGTATACATGACTATTTAAAAAAAAATCATCTTACTATTTTTGTTTTCATCTTTTTAATTTTCACCATTTATTATTCACATATTCTTTCATTTTTTCTTTACCTTATCATTGATCACCTAACTTGCATCACATTCCCTCCTGAATACTACTGAAGAAGAATACATTAACTAAGAAAGGTACTAATATATAGATACTTTCGCTATGCAGCAGTAGTCGTGCAATAAAGTGCACCGCCTGCCAGCCCGCTGATAAATGCGCGTGCGGTAAACAATGCGAAATATAACTACCACCGTGAATCTACTCTACACGTGTTTCATCCTTCCACAGGGCATCCTCAGGAGACGCTAGACCGACCAGTGCCAAACAGCAAGTCTTAGTCGTTTCTTAGTTAGGAAGGACTTCCGCAAGGTAACGCCTGAATCTATTAGATATTGAAGAATACATTATTACATATTGACTATATCAATGAGGAGATTCCTAGATAAACGGAAATAACCTACATAGCCTTGCGAATTTAAAGTTGATCAGTCCAAGCTTAGGGTTCTGGAGTCGACACCAGGAATCGACACACGAAGCTCAGGGCATCCACCTACGTGACAGAGAGACGACATTAAGGTCGTCTAAACAAGTTTTATAGTCGATAACTATGATTTTACCGCCTAAAAGTTTCGTGAATATATAGAGAAATAAATATAGAATTATTTACACTTTTTCTTATGGGTAAACACAGCTAAAATTTATACATATAAACAATACAATTTGAAAGTTTTACTTAGTTATACATTAATTGGGACATTATTTTATTTCAAGTCGATGCCCATGCGCAACAGACCGTTAAATGCCTTGAGGTTTAGGACAATGTAAAAATATTTTTCCGAAGATTTTTTCATAAGAAGGTCTGGTAAGTTGAACGGAGGTATATTAAAGTTTTCACATAAGGTTACGTGGTTATATCCTTTGGATTCGAATCGGGAGCAGCGTCTGAGTAAGTGGTAAAAAGTTTGTACTGTGGAGCCCTCACATGGGAGAGTATCGTTGTCGATTATTTTAAAACGGTGCAGGAACTCCCGGGTATTTTTTATTTGGAAGGACTATCTACATTTGCCAAGTGTCTGTTTTTCAATTGTTGGAATATCATTTGGTTCAGCCCAAACTATTTTTAAGGTTATTTTGTGTCTTAAACGCGTCAAATCTCGTTTCTTCGATGTCATACTGTATTGGTTCTTCGCGAGTTTCTTTATATCATTCTGCAACCACCGTATTCGCCTGATTTGGCTCCGTGCGACTTCTGGCTATTCAGCAAACTCTCAACGCCAATGCGGGGACGTGTTGACACGATTAAGGAGATTAGACCAAATCGAAGGTCTTGATGGCTATACCGGAAAAAAACTATTCTATTTCGAGAACTGGAAAAAGCGTTAACATTAGAAGAACCTTTTATCAGATGTGGATTACTTTGAAAGAGGTTAAATTTATTTAGAAGAAATGAAGAATTCACACTTTATAAATAAATTCACCTTAATTTTTGACAACAGTATTACATTTGTGATTTTTTAATAATTGTTCCAAAACCTTTTTGACGTCAAGTGTACCGTCCAAGGGGCTTAGTCTGAAATACTTTAATGCTATTAGTAAGTGTTAATTTCTATATTGATCCTATAATGAGATTACTTTGCCGGCAATCCAAAATAAATCTGTTGAAATATTGATCTGATTTCTAAACTAGCTGGCCACATGTGAAGGTGGAATGCGGGTTCAGAACGTCAACAATTAATTTCACATCTCTTGACCAACCAACAACTGTTGGCATAACCAAGGAGAGCTAGACATCCACCCTCAACTTCTACAGAACAGTAGCCAAAACAATATTAAATAGGAACAAATGATAAGATGAACAGTGCGATATGCAATACATAAATGTATATTCGAAATAATTATAATAGAAATAAATTATATATGTAAATACTAATATTGAAAATAAGAGAAATAAGAGAACTGTGATATATAAGATGTAAAATTAATTATAAAAGCTGTGATTTATATATATATATATATATATATATATATATATATATATATATATATATATATATATATATATCGTACGAATAATCTAAACTGCAGAAGAGCGAAAGGCAAAAATTTACTGAATTATAGAATGAAGAACAGAATGACAGAGACTGTGAAGAATGGAAGAAGAGTATGAAAATAACAAAAGAGAAATGAAAGATTTAATAAAGAAAGTAAATATCTGTTCCCAACAAAAAAGAGGGTGGAACGAGTGTAAAATAAAGTAGCTTTCTATATTGGATACATAGTATGTAACGGATTAGAAACATAAAGATGTAATGTGCTGGTCACATAGCACACAGAATATATGGCCGCTGGGACCTTAACATTCTGGAGAGGATCATGGGCTGGGTGAACACATATCCTTGTCGGAAGACGACGGATCACCTGGAAATCTATGGCAGAGCCTATGTGAACAGAATTCTTGAGCAGTGAACGCCCTAGTTGAAATTATGGTGATGATATATTATATAGATGAATTAAAATGGAGAAACATATGACTAATAGATACTATTTTATAAATTTTAGCTGCCCTACTTGAATATACATTCGTTACCACTTATACACCGTTAGAAGAAGACCGGAATACGAGGAGTGTCACGTTTTGTTCGTCAAGTGACAGATAAAGCTGAACAAGCTTGGCGAAAGGAATAGGATGTATTTGGAAGGCGAATCGGCTTCGACGAAGAAGAAGTTCTTCCCGGGCTAGACGGTCTACCGTGTACTGCGCACAGTGGAATTGGACACATGTCTGGATCTAATGTGTTAGGCTAAAAGAGATACCCTCGTGCATCTGTGACCCAGCGGTGGACCAGATCGTGGCGTACGCATTTACATGCTGTCCCGTATATAGAGGGCTTAGAGTGGCTTGCGAAATGGAAATAGGTTAGGAGAATTGCTTGCGGCATCATCGCTTCCCATATGGAAGAGAAGGAGAGACACGCTTTCTTACGGTTTTGTTGCAAGGTGGTGGTTGTATAAGGAAGTGTGGCGAGAGATGGGAGGCGGTGCGTAAATGTAATATGGGTGAATACTGTACGTTGAATGTATACTCAATGATAGAGAATATGAAGAATGAGAGAGAGAAGGTGTAAGTAAGAAGGTGTATATCTGTGTCCCGAAAATAAGACGGGGGAAGAGTATTTAAAAAAAAGCCCTCGTACACCACAGCTTTAATTAACTATATTTGTAACTCTAATAATGCAAACATCATTGGGTCCCGTATTGAACAATTGATCGGAATACTCTTACAAAGCACGAGTTACAGAACCCTCTAAACAATAAACAAGGAAGCTTAGGATCAAGAAGTGCCGTAAACACGCGTGACCTTGAAGTTATTTACAAATTTTTGTGTACGGTTCTCGGAAATTCGTACTATTTCGAACTTACTAGAACCTTCTCCGTAGTATAAATAGGTGTTCTCCCCGTGTTGACAGTTCAGTGTTGTTTTTTGAGTTTATAAGATTAGGATTTACGATCAATGATACAAAGTGACTATTTGGTAAGTTATATGAACAATGATTTCTTGAGCGATATGGAAGCGAAGTTTGTACTAAGCGTAAGTATCTAATGGATTCAGGCGTTATTTTGCTTTAGTTTTTGTTAAGAAAGAAAAGGACCGGTATATAGCATGGCGGAAGTAGTTATATATTGGTCCTTTTCTCACTAAGCGAAAGTATATATAGTGTTAAAATAGGGTGACCATCTGATTTGTGAATAAAGGACTCCGTGTGAACCAGTGGTGTTTCATTCCGAGTCAGAACCCACAATAACAATACTTTACACAACAATGTTTCATTTCAGGACGGAGAATCTACCCAAACTCGAAAAGTTTTCAGCTCCTGAAAAATATTTAGTGTAGCCTTGACACTTGTGATACGATGTTATCAATCCTGCGTTTCATTGATTTTTTCGATAACACATTCGTTCGTATATCATTTTTTTTAGATTAAAACTATAGCTTGTACTTCATATCAATTATTCTATATTTGGTTCAAATGGTTGGTTTATAGGATTAGAGAAGCCGACACAAGGCTAGTGCAACTAAGTTTTACAAACAAACAACTACAAAGCAAGGAATATAAATAATTTTTTAACAATAATATGTATGAAACTTGCTATAATAACGAATATTTAAACATAAAGGTAAACACCTTGACCTTAATTGAATTCAGTTTAATTAAATTTAGTTTTTGTAAGTTATTGATCAGGAATGTGATGATCTTTAGTGGAACGAAAGTAACAGATGTAGTCCAATGGATTGGCAAGAAATAGCAGCGGGCAGACGGGTAAAACGGATGGCCCCTGAAGCCTTTTTACTTAAGGTTGTGCAGCGACTACGGCAGTACAGGATATCCAATACCAACGTGGACAGACGATCTTGTTTAGGTTGTCAGAAGATATAGACATACAGGCCACTTTCAACCGGGTCTACTTTTGAATATTTGGACGTTGTATAGCTGAAATTATGACATTTTATTTTACATGAATTGCTTTGGAATTCAACAATTTATGTCAAATTATACTAACAAATATTATTTTTAATACGGTTTAAGTTATATTTGTAAAAATAATCGTGATAAATGTAACTGATTTTTTGTTTATCTAGGGCCCCTGTTATTTGGAACGTACTCCCTATCTTGTAGGACAGAAATTGATATTCATTAATGAATTTTTCACCCTTTATTTTTACTTCCGTACTCTTCTATCATTTTTCGCATGATCTTTCTTTCCTGTTTCATTTAACAATTATCTATTATTGCTTTTCATACTTATTTCCATTCATTCATCGACTCACATCGTTCTTACATTCTTATTATATAATTATCACAGTTTCCAGTTTTAATTTTATTAACTTAACATTGTTTTCGCTTTTCATTATTTCTTTTAATTTAAATTTAATTGTTCTTTTCTCTTCCTACTATTTATTTAATTGCTTACCCGACCTGTATCAGTTTTATTTCTTTTTATTGCGTCCTCCACTATCTTCCTGCAGGGTTTTAGTTACGTTGGCCTGTCATTGTAATCTTTCATTAGTTAAGCAACGCTATCCTTGCTAATCTTTTTGCTTAAAAGGTTCACAGAAGCACGAATATAATTGATTAAGACCATAGTAGATTTTTTAATTTTTTTATCCCCGTTTTTGGGGAACTCTTGTACTCTCCTACCATGTATAAACTGGGACATTATTTGTATTATTTTTTTTACAGAATGTTGTTATATACTCCTCTTTTGTCTTTCTTAAGTTCTTTCATTCATTCTTGTTATCCTTCTCATTCTCTTTCATTCTCTTGTTACCTTTCACACGTCGTTTATCTTCCTACGTCATCCTTTTAAAATACAGTAATGGTCCGAAATTTTTATTATTGTTATTTATTTAGATTTTATTTCTTTCTGTATCACAATCTTCATTTCTTTTCTTTTAGTTTAGGTTTTATTCCTTTTTATTCCTGTTCTAATTGTATTCCTCTAGTACTTCATAAAAATAACCGTAGTTGTTAGCAATGTAATGTTGCCACATCTTTTCAGTTTCTATGCGGATCTGGTAAGGATTTATAGTTGCCACAAATCTTTTTAATTTTTAATTCCAATATATACCGATTTTATTTGTTTGAAATGAAGTAATGAAAGATGTTTATTGTTGTCTTCGTTTAAAATTGATAATTATTATCATTAAGCCTTGTTTTTATTACCACAACAATATAATATACATTTCAAATAACTGACATTTCGAGATGTTAGTATAATTGTTTTATAAGTCTATTGTTAGTATGGTTAGTTTTTTTCTTTTGATGTGTAACCCATTAGGATGAAGGTCTCATTTTTCATTTTCAAGGTACAGGCCCCTCGTCCCATAGTAGGTAATTCGATGTAAGGAAAACAATCGCCGGATGGTTTAAATAAAATAACTCAGTATAGCAATCTCAATCCGATTTACAATTAACATTTTGTTGCTGCAGCGGTCGAAGCGACGCGTCTAGCCCGTAGTGCAGTCAGAGAGAGAGATGCAGTCTAAAGAGCGAGTAGAAAAATTGATGCGTTCTTAAATAAGTTTGGGTGCGTTCTTATGAATGGTCTTTAATTCTCGAATATAACCAGCCCATTACTATTTTAATTTTAAAAACTTGTAATATAGCATCAGTTATTTTAGTTTTACTTCTAATAGTTTCGGACCTTGTTTTATCCTCTTGATTTTTAGGTTATAATTAATATAGACATTATATCATTAGAGTATTTAATGGGAATCAACACTTCAGTATAGACTAACACGTACCACAATGATGGGATTCAGTAAGGGGTCCAATTATGTTATATTTTATTGCATTTCTAATACTGCTCGTAATTGTAATTAAAATACATATACAAGAATACAATTTTCACCAATACAACGATGTTGAACAATTGCTAAAACTGGAATATTAGATAGAAAACTGGTAATTTAGATTTTTCATATGCTTTCGAAGTTATAACATATAAAGTTTTCAAAAGTATTTTTAAATCGTTTATGACTCTGCGGTAGGATGTTTTACCAGTAATCATAGGCGGAAAATTTGAAATATCCTACTAATCTAAATGTGAGGCGCTGTCTTAGATCATATGACAACATTATTTACAGTTCATATTAGTGTAATTATCACCGTATCAATTATTATTAATTTTCGTATATATAGAAATGTATATTATTGGAAAATAAACTCACCTTTCTAAAATAATAAATGCACGCGAAAATCGCATATTTCAAGTAATACCATTTCCCGGGCACTGAGTATATACCAAATATCGGTTCGGCGTTTTTCTTTTTAACGGCATAAAGTATTAAAAGGAAAAACAATACGCACAATATAAACAGGTACATTTTGAGAGAGTACTGCTCGAAGAACTGGATCTGTAAACGATAAACAATAGATATCGCTCTTCTCTAGTGATGTACGGAGACAACGAAATAGCGTTTATTCGTTATTGCTATTTCAACGTTATAACCGTTTGGTTAATAAATAAATAATTACGTATTTTCCTATTTATTATCTTATCAACGTTACTCTTTTATTACAGCATATTCTTGTGAAATATTTTTTTTAATTATAATGTATAATTTAAAAAAATTATTATGTAAAAATTGTATTACATTGTCAAATATTTTTAAGTATTAGTAAAGCGCAATAATAAATCGCTCTAAGGATTTTGTAAAAGTGATCACGAAAAACCCTTCTTCTTCGCAAATATCAGTATTTTTATCAAAATATTTAATATATTTAAGATGTAAATTATATTTTTAATTTATCATGTGATATTTAAAAAAATAGCAGCCGTTATAAACAGTATTGCTAATATTATTAAAAAAGACAACACTATTTGATAATTAAGCTATATATGAACGCTATAGCTGTTGACATAAGCGATAAGATTATGTGGCAGTATTTAAATATAAACGTTGTGAAAGTATTGTTTCTCTAGATAAATTAAATTATCTATTTATTTTAGTAACACTATACTCAACAACAAATGAGTAAGCATTCATAGTTATTTAATAATGCATTTGCATAGTATAGGCATAAATATTGTTATATTTAAAAATAAACAAAATTTATTTTTGAAATAAGAATCTGTCATTTTAATATATATTCTGTTTTCCTGTTTACGCGCCAATATATTTTAAAATATTTTATGATATTAAATTATATTGTGTTTCTTTGAAAAAAAAGTTGAATCAAGAATCTATAATACTTAAACTTTAAATACCGGCGCATTCTTCCTCGTTTATGGCCAAATCTTTCACCACGCAGGCCGTTCGATTGTGGAATGATTTACCGCTGAATATAAGACGTGCTAACTCACTACCTATTTTCAAGAAAAAGGTTAAAAACCATTTACTAGACCTATAATTATCTATCTCTTAGTTCATTTTTTTTTCTTCTTGCTTCTTTCTGAGGCAAGTGCGATCGAACCAATACTGATCGAAGTCAGTTAGATGTTTTTATTTATTATTGTATTATATTTATAATACCTTTTTTATTATAAGTATATATGTTATATACGTATGTATGTATGTATATGTATATTTATGTTCATTTGTTTGTGAATATGTATTTTTTTGTACACGTGAACTACCCTTTATAAGTACTTTTATCTTTTTCTTACTATGGTTGTCTGTAAGAGATTGCCTTGTGTGATAAAACCACCCATTGTACTTTTCTGTATATTATTGTAAAACTTATTAAATGTATCTTATCGTGTACAATTAAGAATATTAAATATAAAAAATAAATATAAATAAATACTTATTCTATTGTTGTACTTATCTAAGAGTCGATTTTGGGACTCTGTGTGTTTAAACTGCGATTGTTGAAACATCGATTCTCCGGGAGCCTAACTCAAAATTGCCTATATTACCATCCGGTGTACCTCGCCTTGTTGAATCGCTTTTCTCGGACAGGACAGGAAGTTTCGTACCAACTTTCAGACAGCTTATTTGACAAAGAATATTCTCATATATCCTCTCTTTGTAATAAGCTATGTGTCCTATTTATATGTTATGCACACTAAGTAAACAGGAGCGTAATTGTATCATTCCAATGCATCTGCTTCTGGAGTTCTTTTCTAAATAAAAAAATGGTATAAAAACCTACCTATGGATGGTAGGTAAAAAATAGAGATTTGAATTAAATAAATGCCAGCTTTTTAGATATAAAAATATTTTTTTATTTATTACTATGGTAATAACAAAGACGAAATAATCTTAAATATTATAATTACTTCTAATTACAGTTTTATAAGAATTTAAATTTGCCGTCACGTTATAAAAAACAATTATAGGTGGTATTTACGTAAGATATTATTTATTTATAATAAAATAAAGAACTAAATAAAATTCTAAATGAAAAACGCTTTGAAAAAGCTTATTTTTAACAAATTAATATAATCTCAAATTATTTATACATACAAGGTTTTTGGTGTGTAAAATGCATCATTTTTATTAAGGCGGGCAACACCGATTCTATAAATCGGATATGCAGATATAAAATGTGTTATTTCAAACAGTGGCAACACAATTGAATAATAATTAGTTTCCTTAATAAATATTATGTATAATTTATAACACATATATAGTGATATTAAAAATATATTCGAAATTTAAATTATATTTATCTCAAGGAATATTAAATATCAAAAATTAGGCGGTCAATTTTGAGGAGTTTAATAATTTATTTAATTATAAACTACCAATACTAGTGCCAATACAAGCCAGACGTTTGCAAAGGTATGGCTAAAACGCAATGTCTTGGCTGCATCAAATATTGGTCGATAGGAACATCTCAATAAAGACTACGAAAAGGGTCATAACAACCCTGGTTTTCGCTACATTTTTATAAGAGGCTCAAACTTAGACCTTAAAAGCAGATAGACTAAGGGTTGTCGCGTTTGAGACGATGAAGATGAAGGCGAATGTTATGGATTCCGTGGACTGCTGGTAGAACCATCGCGTCCAATCGCCTGTCATATGAACAAAACGCATATTTCAGGCTTTCCATCAAAGTCGGGGAAGATTTAGAAAATTTTTTACCACCGATTTTTGAATACCGGCACACATAGCATAACATAATACAAAGCGATGCAAAGATTATAATAAATAATTTAAAATTTTAAATCAATATAACAATATATAAATACATTTAAAAAACTAAGTTAACACGGTTTTTTGATACCCATATTGTGGTGGTTGTGGAAAAATATGTACCTAGTCCGCCATATTGGAACGGCCTCCATCTTGGATTTTAAATTTTGACATAATCATCGTGTTTTACTAGTGTAGCACTTTCATTTGATACCCATATTGAGGGGGTTAAAGAAAAATATGTAATCCGCCATTTTGTATTGGCGGCCATCTTAGATTTATAATGTTATTGATTTTATTATATTGTATTGTCATCTAAATTAAATGTGTGTACCAAATTTCGGATCAATCTGACAAAGCAAGGTCCTTAAATTTCAATTTCTAATTTTGACTTAAATAAACAAATTCCGTACGGGTCGAACTAAATAAAACAGTTTAAAAACACTTTGTAATCTGTCATCGCGTATGATTAGTCGGCGAAATACAAAAACAGTTGCCGACCTGAATTCTCCACTATACTATAGTGCTATTTAATTTTGTCACGTAACTTTCACTATTGATTTTTAACATGGCAATTAATAGTATATAATATCAAGTTTAACATGTGAATTTTGTTTACATTTAAACATTTTGATGTCAATGTATATATATATATAAAATTATATATATATATATATTATATTTTTTTATATATATATATATAAATATATATATATATATATTTTATATCATTTCAGTATTAAATATGACAAACTAAATAGTAAATACTGACGTATACAACGAGATATCAATAATAGAAACCAGTTAGTAAAATTTTCTTTCAAATTATTTTTTATCTGTATTCTTAACTCAATTTAATAAAGATATTCGATATATTTGTGACCTTCGTGAAACTAATGCAGTGTTACAAAATAGGTTTAAGTTATTATCATCATAGAACATAGTAACACCTCTGTTCTACAGTTAAATGTACGTAAAGTTTGAAAAAAAAAAAACTTTTCCCCGACTTATTACGTGAAATTTGACATTTGAATCTCCTTTACATTTAGTTCAGTACCTAACCACTTCTAGTGAGTATTAAATATCAAAAACTAGAGTAAATACTGACGAGTATAATATTAACTAAACGCAATATAAGGTAGTGATGGCAAGTATTTATAATGACTTACATTATAAATAACAAATTTGCCAACAGATGGCGCTGTTACATATTTCCATTATTATATGGCGATGTCAAAATGCACATATTTTCTAAGGCAATTGGATATATTTTTTACCAACGCTCATACCGTGGTTAGATTAAAATACTTGAGATTCTTCCCGGTACAGTTGATTTTACTAACTTCTCATATACTGTAATATCTTTATGAATAAATACACTATATCAAAGTACAAGATGAGCGCTGCAAATACGTAATCCTCTGGTGAAAAACAGTATCTGTGGTCTCCGCCAATTATCAGCTGGATGTCCCAGACGATGTATATAGATATGAAAACTATAACGGCGGATGCGCCCAAAAGAAGCACCATCTTCCTGGGTATAAGCATCATAGCAATACCTGAAAAATATGACACGTGATTTTATTCATCAGAAAATCGCTAGGGGTGGCCAGTTAAAAACCGGTCTATACGAGTCGGAGGCCTATTTTTTGCAGGGGGCGTAAAACAGTTGACAGGAATAAATAAATCTTATTATTTTGCTATTATAATAGTAACACAAAAATCATATTTCTGTGTGCCTCTCTTTACGTTTCATTTATTATTATTATTATTGAACAAATTATCTATATAGAATAAATTAATAATTCTTAAAAGATATAAAAAATAAGATGATTAAAACTATTCCAAAATTCAACTGTACTAAAATTAAAGAATTACGAACGATTAAATATATATTTTTTAAATATATACTAAATCCCTTTTTTTAATAACGTGCTTTCTTTTTTGAATTTCGAATTCCTTAAAACGCACATCAAATTGGGTCAGTTAAATTTCAAATTAAGTCTTTGACCTCTTTAAAATATATCTTAGATTTTAAAACACTCATTAAATTAATTTTAGTCATAAAAACTGCATAATTAAAATATTGAATAAATATATCATTGCAAAGTCTATTATTTTTACTATCATTATTTTATAGATCGTTAAAAATGTTTCTAATATGAAAATTAATAATTATAGTAATCTGAATTAAATCTGCTAATTATTATTTGAAAATTATGTGTGTGTGTGAGTCAAAATATTAATAGCTATTATATAATAAATATAACATTAATAATCAGAAATATGTTACATTAAAATTAAAAATTGAAAAACAAAATTTAACGTAATACTGTGGCAATAGATGATATATATTCGTCATTTTTTTTTAAATTTGGAATAGACATCTTTTTTTTAATTTGAAGTATTATTTTTAGGATCTGTGGCAAATAAATGTTAAAAAGTAAAAGCTTATACAGAAGTGCGTATTAAATAACGATGGCGGTTAGTTTTAAATGATCAGTTCGAAATATACACTGTGAACGTGTCTTTATATATATGACAAGACTTTAAATAAAAAATAATTACCGAAGAACAGCCCTACGAGTATAAGGCAGAGGACGCTACCGGAGAGTACTGTAAAGTCCAGCTTAGTCTGGAACGCGAACAGCGTAAGTGCCAGGACTATCACAAATGTTATAGTTCCAGCGGTAACGACCTGGAAAAAAAGGTGTTAATAAAATTCACAGTCGTAATTTAACAGTCATGTTAAAAATTTACAGGGTGATAGATGGATAATCTATGTTTAAAATGTTGATGATAATTTTAATTTAATATTTAGAAATGATATATAATTTAAACTCTTGCTTCATTTTTATGGTCAAAATTTAACTGGTCTTATGTCTTTTTAAGTAAAGACCGTCTTGTCCTTCGTTGAACAAAGTACAGTTTAGATGATAAAGACGATAATTAAACGATCACCTGGTGATCAATTAGAAAAGGACCAATATTTAGCCACTTCCGCATATGCAGTGGTAGTCGTGCAACAAAGTGCACCGCCCGCCAGCCTGCTGATAAATGCGTATGCGGCAAACAATGCGAATTACACAACTGCCACCGTTAATTCACTCAACACCCGACACCGAGTCTATGTTTGGGGCTAATCGGTGTAACATAACTCCTGAAAATGTCCAGTGGAGGGGTGAAACACGTGTTGGCGGACGGTGCACTTTGTTGCACGACTACCACTGCATGTGCGGAGGTGGCTAAATATTGGTCCTTTTCTTACTTAGGATGGACTTCCGCAAGGTAACGCCTGATTCCATTAAATACTTGGTGATCAGTTCATCATAGTCAGGTCGTGACTTACTGAAATTGATAGTTATAAAAATCAAATAATTTGAACCACATGTTGCGTTCTCCCGACCTTGGGTATGTCGTCGATTCACATAATGGGGCGGGGGGAGGGGGCTATACAAGGCCGCTGATTATGGTTATCTTAGAGGGAAGGGAAGCCAGAAAGGCCAGGAATAGATCTGGTATGTAACGTGATACTCACAGTACTTGTGTTTACTCGTGCGGTCAGAATTCCAATGACCGTTGCCATCGTGACAGTAAATGTCAAAAGTATTATGTAGTTGTAGGGTACATTTCTTCTTAGCCCTTCGTTCCATGCCATTGTAAAGAACGATGTCATATAAATGAATATTAGAACTCCGCTGAAATCAAACATTAACTGAACTTATGTGCGTGTTGCATAGAGATATAATCAGAATGATAATAGTGAGAGAAATAAAAATAAACGTTTTGTAACCGGTATTAGGTTATATAAAGGGACTAAAACATTTCTTGGTCAATATATGCGAATTTCTAACAAAATACGAAGCATCGTGATAAATTCAGCTCTTAAAAAATTCGTTAAGCTTAGGCTGTGGCAAAAGGTTGCTGAATTTGTTGTTAGTTGTTCTCGTTAGATGGCGCTTTATTTTTGTACTTACGCAAACTTAATTTTAAGCTGTCGATAATTTATATCAGTGATTCCTAAAGTGGGCTATATCGACCCCTAGGGGTCTATGACAACCTGCAAGGGGTCTACGTCAGCGAAAAAAAATTTGGGGGTCCATGAAATGAAAATGGGGGTCCACGATAGTGGATCTCAACACGTACACTGATAGTACCTATTTACTTACATCATACTATCTTATAATATCAAAACATTTACATTATTTATAAAAGTACCTCCTATGAAGTAAAAAAATTTTTATATATGTTTATAAAATTGTGTAAGTTGTAGGATGTTGGTATTCGCTTTGTGGTCGCAACACTCTTTGAACTTGTAAAATCCTGAGAGTCGCAGTCTCAGAGCTTCGCTACCTTACACTGACTTGTTCAATTCGTCACTCTAAAAATACGAATGTGGGACAAACAAATAAATTTACAGGAAATCAATATCAGGTATGTAGAGGGTCTACCCAACACGGAAAAACATGGCAAGGGGTCTACGACACAAAAAAGTTGGGGAATTCTGATTTATATAATCATCTTATATAATAAAACTATTTTGAATCTGGCTTTGATTACACGCAACGACATCCCTTTTTTTGTTTCAAATTTTAGGCAGTCTTGTCTGTATTGGATATGAGGCAAATTTAAATCAGCTTGACTAATCAGGATTTAATCCGAGTAGGGCTTACAATACCGGGATCTCGAATACCGGAATCCCAGGCAATTTCTGTCCGTTATTAAAAACCGGTATTTATATAAATATACCGGTATTTCGGTATTACAATTACTTGATGGAATTGAATTTATAAACAGTATAAATATAATTTAAAATAATATTAATTAATTTCAAGAAGTTTTTTTTGAAGATATACAAACAATTTGATTGTATTTAAAATGTATATCGGGCACATTTATTACACATTCCGAGCCGAATTGGCACCATTGATAAGCGGCAGTGTCGGCAATACAAAGAGATTGTTTATGTTTCACGTCTAATGCCCAATGAATAGATCTCGTTTATACAAATGCATAAAGTATGTAACACAAGAATTTTTAAATACTTTAGATTAGATTGTTTAATTTTACGAACGATTGATTGTTTGTTTTTAATTGCATATTTTAATAAATAAAACGCAAGTTATATATATTATTTCATAAATACTTTTAATTTAATTATATTTTTTGCTTCTTTAATTATATAATGCCATATGAGCTTTATATGAAAAATGTTACATACAATTTATAATGTACTTTTTTAATTGCACGTTTTTTTGTATATATCTACTCCTGCTCTTTACGTAATAAAATATATAATATCTACTCATTTTAGAAAAAATATTTATTAGATTTTATATATTATTTGTTAACAAATCAATATAACAACTGAGGTGAGTGAAAATTTATCTAGTAATTTTTTATTAATAATACCGGTATCCATATGTTTCAAAGATCAAATACCAGAATTCAGATTTTACTTGGTTTCGGTTGAAGTTGATGCTGTCAGCCCTTACAGCTTTTACAGCTTTTACAGCTTTACAGTCCACCATCCCTTGAAGCTATCACAACTATTATTAAACATCCTGTATATGAAAAAATTGTGTACAACTTACAAAACGATGTATCGATTTCTGATAGCGAAGGTAAATATTGCTGGTTCCTGTCTAATTCCATACATGATGAGGGCTGTTAAAAACAGCTGCAGCATTACAATACCAAACACCTGGAACCAAAGAAATCACTTTAACAAGCACTTCGTACACTTAAATGTGAATTGCGATATAATATAATATAATTTGTCCAGTAGACATTTGGTAGACAGTATTATCACTCTAAATCAGTGATTCCCAAAGTGGTCTATATCGACCCCTGGGGGTCTATGACAACCTGCAAGGGGTCTACGTGGGGGGTCCACGATAGTGGATCTCAACACAAACACTGATAGTACCTATTTACTTACATCATACTATCTTATAATATCAAAACATTTACAGACTGGACATCATTAGTCGAGGAGATTTAAGATTAACCCTTACAAAATTGACGCCAAATGTTGATAATTTATTATTAAAGCATCAGGTTCATCCTTCTCACTAAAAATATTGACTTATTGCTTATGTTGTTTTATTTATAGTTTATTTAAGGTTTATTTAATGTTACGTATATTTTATATAACAGACACAAAATTTTATTTTGAGTAGTTTTAATTTAAATTCAATTAATAAATGTATAAAATAACATGTGTTTTGACTTTAAGTTTTTAACACTAAACTTCACTACAGTTAGAAATTAACAGGAAATCAATATCAGGTAAGTAGGGGGAGTTCCACAAAAAAGTTTGGGGAACTATGCTCTAAATTAATAATATATCTATTTTTTTCACGTACAGTGTCATTTGTTTCATAAAATATATGTCATTAAAGTTAATATATACTTTATGATATAAATATATACTTAAATAGTATGAAGTTATATGTTCATCGGTTTTAATTTGTTTTATTAGGTTTTTTTTTCTTAAATGGCCTCCGCTATTAGGGGATCTCTACTTCCCATATCTTGTGTAAGGACAGGGTCATTTATTTTCGTTAAATATTTTTTTTTTCACGTCTTATTTTATTTTCGCACTCTTCATACACTCGTTCTAAGTTCTTTCATTCTTTTTCTTACTTTCCAAATTTTCTTAACCTTTCATCACGCTTCTCTCTTTTCCGATTCCTTTCTTCTTTCACCTCATTCTTTAGTTTTAAATTTTTATTTTCATTTTGTTTTATAATTTTATTTATACTTATTATTTTACTTAGAATAAAATTTTATTTGGTTAACAATTTTCTTAGGTTATCGTTCTATAGTTTTTACAGTTTTTCTACATAGTTTAAGGAATATAGGTCTCGTGTCTTCGTCGCTGATTAAGGAAGCTATTGATTTTTTCTCTATGCTCATGAGTAACCGGCATTCGGAGTCCTATTTTAATGGGTTAAAATTTCTATAGACGTGTTACATTGAGAAATGCATTATTTTGTTAACTTTAGACCACATAAATTCTTATTGCGGAAAGGAAAAATAAAGTAAAATAAATATTCTAGAATCTTCTATACTTAAACTAAATTATTAAACATCAAAGCAACAATGTCGCTTGCTTGCGAAAACCAGCCAGTGGATACAAGACTTTCATGATCATCACCTCGAAATTTTATAGGTGTGAAAATATATTTTTTAATAAACAATTTTTATGTAACGGTACACTGTTATTTTGGTCGGTGTCAACAGATGGCGCTAGCGGTCGATAGAATAGTGCTATTTGGTGCCCGTATATGGAACTATCGGGTGATTGATTGCGTTTAAAATAATTATTTAATAAAAATCAATAAATTTATGACACGTGTTGGCCGTTAGGCGCCCACAGGCCTCACTATGACCAGTCCTGCGCTACTGAAGAGCTTTCCCGGACCGCGTCAAGCTAATGATCTTTTTCTTGTCAGCAGATGGACCCATACTGCAAGGTATAGACATCTAAAAGGTCACCGCAGTGATCGGTTTTTCGCAGCATGCATTCAATGACTGCCCGCGACCTCAACTCAAGTGCCTTTTGGTCGTAACGGTCGTCTGTTGCAAGAGCGATAAGCCACGCCTACTGCCATTTCAGACAGGCTTTTTTTCATTTTTTCAATTCTTCGAGCTACGCCATGGACTTTGGTACTTATGTTAATAATATATTGTTGCATTTCCTATAAAACTGTTCAGTGAAAGTAACATATAAATAATTCGAGAACATTCATCAACAGTGTATTACATGTTTTCCTTAATCTGTATTTTATACGCAATTATGCTACTAGAGTTTAAATAATATGTTAAAAATCTCGATTCTTATAATAAAATAATTAAATCATCACCTTCCTGATGAAACCCAATCTGATGCTTTTATCGAATGCCTCTTCATCACCCATTAAGTTTGCAGTGGAACCGTTTGGAAGATCTTCGGTAACAATAATAATGGTACTCTGTGAAATGTAATTGGATTATACTTATTATAATAGTTTAAAAAACATTTTTTGTTTATCATAAGTCATCATTTTAACGGTAGGATGCCCACTATTGGACATAGGACTACCTTATAGACTTTTAATACGACCGGTAGGAAGGAGCCTGCATCTAGCATCTTCCGAAATCCTCAACATGTTCCTTGATCCAATTCCATCTAAATATGAATGAATGAATGAAAATGATGAAATCTGAATATGAATGATGGAATGCAACTAATCTTTTTGAAATTCTATTGGTTTAAACATCACCGGTGACGTAAATATATTTTTGCATATAGCTCTGCTACATTGCGATATGCTATATATCTGTTTTTTTATGCTATAACAAACTAAAACCTTCGTGCTTATTCACAAATACATGGTGCGTGACAAATGAGATGTTCAAAACTTGAATTTCGAATTCTATAACTTCCGACGTTGGTAAATTTTGTATTGTTCCATTTATGAAAATATTCAAATTCATTCAGTTCTACCTCTAACCGGTTTGTTGATATTTTTTCCTGTTACTCCTAAACGTTTCGATTCGATACGATCGGAAATGTAAATTCGACTGATACGTACAATGTACGTCTTATCCATATATTTATTTATTTATTTCGGTAATAAATACCTTTGAAATACTTTTAAGTTAAAAAGTTTTTTGATACCCATATTTTGGTGGTTGTGGAAAAATATGTACCTAGTCCGCCATATAGGAACGGCGTCCATCTTGAATTTTAAATTTTGACATAATCATCGTGTTTTACTAGTGTAGCCCTTTCATTTGATACCCATATTGAGGTGGTTAAGGAAAAAATAAGTAATCCGCCATTTTGTATCGGCGGCCATCTTAGATTTATAATGTTATTGGTTTTATTATATTGTATTGTCATCTAAATTAAATGTGTGTACCAAATTTCAGATCAATCTGACAACGGGAAGGTGCTTAAATTTTAATTTCTAATTTTGACCCAAAAAATAAACAAATAAATTCCGAACGGGTCGAACTAAATAAAACCGTTTAAAAAGTACTTTATTATTTATTTTTTTAACATTGACTAACACAGTTGGCATTTAAAGCTTGAGTGGGTTCAATGGTGAAGGCGCTTCTTATAAACTATTCTTCCGTAATTATATTTAGTTAGTTTAGATGTTTAACCATCATTATCTTCATATCTCTAAGATATCTACTGCCGGACATAGGCCTCACTTTCCAATAGGACTGATAGAAAGCTATCCCTTTCGCTTTTCGAGGACATTTTCAAGGTCGTCTGTCTGTTTTATAAATCTACCAGATCCAACCAAAAATGAGGAGATCATACATGGCCCAGGAGATTGGCGAATTTTAGCGGCAGTTGGTAAGCAAAGGGGAGATTTGAATGGGTCCTTACCAGACAGATGACCTTGTTAAGAACGTTTGAAGACCATGGATGCAGACCAGACGTGTTGGCAGTCTATAGAGAAGGACTATGTCCAACAATGGATGATTTACGGCTAAAATGATGATGAAGGTGAGTTTGTAGTTTAGCTTTTCAAGTGCTAGAATTAATATATCACATTTTGAGCCCTTTGAAGTACTGACGACTCCATTTATTGTAATACAATTATCGTCACTATTGACATGCGGGTAGGAAAGTGAAATTTTTTATTATTTCAAATGTGTTCAAGAGATGGTGCTGCCTTTGCTGTTCAGCTTCATCGGAAACGAGTTCACGGAACGGAGGGGTCCGTGAACTATATTGCTGCTTGCTGAAGAAGACTCTTGTTAATTGGTTCAATAATTACCGTATCTACTTCACGATATGAATGCTCAATGGTTTCTGGTCCGGGTGAGAATATTTTTTTTTCTTGATCATCATTTTTGAGGTCTCCGGAATAGGGTGGTGGTAGCTCGTCAGGGGATCCTTTGGAAGGTTCGAGGGGTGGCTGCACTTGTGGTAATTCTGTAGGTGCTGGCGGTGCCGAGGGTGTCGCTGTTATTGAAACAGGTGGTGTTGAAGATGCAAGCTCATTGGTGAATTGATTGTTAACGACTATAGCGTTATCCGAACTGGCGTTTTCATGTTTACCCATCTTTGGTTTTTATATCTGAAACAGTCAAAAGAATTACAATTAAAAATTAGGAGCATTCTAAAATTAAATCTGAATTACGTAAATATTTAAGATCACGAAAACAAACCTAACTCTTTTTTTTAATAATTTTAGGTAATATTAATCAATTTATAGTTAGAGTTTTACGTCTAAACATATATACGTAGAAGGGCGTTTGATACAAAATTCTATATAAAAAAGCAGGATGCTCAAAATCAGACACAATTGTTTTTTTTTTAAAGCGCTCAAATGGACGATGTGCAACGGCATAACGTGTTTTCGCGTGAACGAGACAGGTATAGGTTAATTATCTCTGTCGCACTTCGACCGGGTTTTTCCCGCGCGAAATATTCGCATGCTTTCTCTTGCAAGTTCATATAAAATTTTGGACAGTGATTTTTGTATCAGTAAATGGCACAAACGAAAATGGAAGGCAATTTTTTAAATATTTACACTGTGGCGTATTTTAGGTTTTTCCTTGAAGAAGCAGAGCGCGGAAAGCGATTTGCGCTCACTAGTAATTTAACTTGAAGGCTCTCTTGGTGACCACAAAATATTATCAATATTATGATCATCGTTTTAACTGTAAGATGTTCGGTGCTTGACACAGGCATCTTTCGCTTATTTCCAAAAATACCGGTCAGAGGCGACCTGTATCCGTGGATTTCTGATTTTAACCAGGTCATCTGTCCACTTTGGAGTATGTTCGACGCTGAACTTTGAGGGCCCGGGGCCACCCGTTCTACGCGATACGTGGCCTCTCTGCCTCTTATACTTGCTATTCGGCTGAGTTCGCAATGATTTAGATTTATTATGAAATATTAAATTTAAAAAGTACATAAAAACAAAACTAAAGGAAAAAAACTTTAAGGAGTATATAAAGTATAAACTTATAAATAAAATTAAATAGTATATATTTGTATGTAATATTAAGAACATTATAATTATATATTTAATTAAAACTTAGTAATAAGTTTATCTCCTACAAGATTTGTATCTTAACGTTCCTAACATTTGAGTCACTGTCATAAATTTTAATTCACAAATAGTTTTATGTTTAATTCATCGTTTCACAGTTTGCGTAAAGTAAAAAAGTCGATTGAAGAAGAGTCTTCAACAAGCACTGCAAACGTGACATTCATATTGAAATATCTTAGCGAAGGTTTAATAATGGCAGGTGTGCTTTGCAATTTCTTTATAGATCAAAGTATTATATTTTAAAGGCAAATTTCTAATGCGACTGCTGTAAAAATTGTTAAAGCATAATATTCAAAAACATCTATTAAATATTTTTTATATATTTTTTTTTATATTGACACTTAGGAACATATCCTCTCTACTCCCATATAGCTAGTTTATATTCGCATCCCGTATTCGCAGTTTCTGTATTTGCAACATATATATGCGAATAAAAAGCTTTTATTGTGTGTTCACCCGCTTAACCCTTTCCATTCCAAGGCTGTTATGTAGCATCGATAAAATTTAATTGAATTATAGTATCTTGCGGTTCTAGATTCATTCATTCGTGATTCAAACATTTTAGTAACAAAAATCGTTCCTGTTTTAAAATTTTCCGCAAAAAAAGTATTACACCATGTCGAGTATCACTCGACAGTGGAGCTTGTGGAACAAAATCAGTGTCGAGTGACACTCGACATTGAAGTGGAAAGGGTTAAAGTTTTTACTACTTACTGGAATTTGCTTTAACCTGTAATCATTTATTTTACATAATAACCCATGACGTGTGCAATGTCATTTTCCTAAATTATGTCAACTTATTAGTACAGTGAAACAGAAACTGATTTAAAAAATTATTATGAGGCATGATTCATCCAATACTAATATATAATGCAATTTATAGATCACTCAGAGCAGTGATTCTCAAAGTGGTCTATATCGACCCTTAGGGGTCTATGACAACTTGCAAGGGGTCTACGTCACCGAAAAAAAATTTGGGGGTCCATGAAATGAAAATGGGGGTCCACGATAGTGGATCTCAACACATACACTGATAGTACCTATTTACTTACATCATATTATCTTATAATATCAAAACATTTACATTATTTATAAAAGTACCTATGAAGTAAAAAATGTATTATAAAATATATGTTTATAAAATTGTGTAAGTTGTAGGATGTTGGTATTCGCTTTGTGGTCGCAATACATTTTGAACATACACTAAACTTCACTACAGTTAGAAATTTACAGGAAATCAATATTAGGTAAGTAGGGGGTCAACCCAACACGGAACAACATAGCAAGGGGTCTACGACACAAAAAAGTTTGTGGAACTCTGACTCAGAGCTTACATCTGCAACATATTTTTAGTCTAATCTAGAATATGCTTAGCGTAATTAATTCAAGTTAAATTTGTCTACATGTATTTATAACAATACGAAACACTAGATTTATTTAAATTTAATGATATCAAAAATTTTTACGTTAATAGAAGAACGGTGTAGAAAATCGAAGTATGTATATAGGAGTAAAAAAAATTAACTATATTTATTTAAAACTGATCGTATTTACCTTACGTTCGTCTACGGAACCTTTCGTTCTAGATTCTGATCTGTTCTGTCATCTCTTGTGACTTTTAATTTAAAATAAAATGAAATTTGGACATAAAACTTCCAATTTTAAACTTAAAACACACCTTTTAGACTGAAAACTAAAAGTTTACTTAAAACCACTTCATTAGTTTGGAAGAAAAGTTACGTTGTGCTACTTTGCCTGACACTACATTAGATTCATAACCATCACAAAATGTTTTGGTAACCTTCGAAGCATTTTTTTAATTTCGAAGTAAATAAATTATTACGTTTTAAATTTCTTTATTAGATTCACTCTAATTACACGAGGAATTCTTTTTTTATAATCTAACCTTTTTAATGTCATCAAAAGCAGCCAGATTCAAATAATATAGCCAAAGAGGTTTTATTATAATTAAACTATTAACGTACGAAAAAATACATGTCATATAAATTCGAGGTATTTATAATTGTGGACATATATCATCAGAGTGAAACTATATAAACTTTCAGTCTAAATAGCCATCGATCACACGAGCGATGTTGGTGCAAAGTGGCAGTATGCATCAAATGCCTTCTGCCATTTGAGACGAGCAACTTTTCGAGCTATCAGTGATGCGTGGTATAGAATATGTAACTAAACAAAAGATATATACAGATATATATAGGTAGTTTGTATCCAACATAAACCCGTACTGTAGATTCCAACAACCAGTTTTTTAAGCTTGAGGAAAATGAAGCGACAAAATTATTAAACATCAACTGTTACATTTATATGCCATAATATGACGTTATAGTTTTTCCCATCACTAAATTATACCATATAAAATTTACATATAATTTACCTGATTTTATTTATCAGATATAATTCGTTTTTAATGTTGAAATTATAAAGGTTTCTCAGAGTCCTGAACTCTTTAACATGAAGCAAATGAACAACTATTTCTGAACTAAAACTTTTTTGTTTTAAATTTGGAATATCTATGCAAATTACTAACAAAATCACAGTTTTTTTTAATAATAAATTACCATAATACATAATAATATACATAAAAATAAGTAAACAGTTGCTAATGATGTATTAATATGTTCAAATGATTTGTTCATTCCGAAATTTTATTATAAAAATATGATTATACATATACTCTCATTTATTACGATATAACATTATACAGGATGATTGTTTATAAGCCTTAAAAAGGTACATATATTTCCTTTAAGCAATATATTATGTTATTTATTATTTATGCAACTGTTGATTTTGGAAATTGTGTACAACACATTTATGATAAACGTACAAGGCTTGTAATAATACGCATATATATAAAAGGTATATATCAACATTACAACGGGATATAGTGGTCAATCTCCGATTCGCAAACCACACGTGGCTTTTGAAAAATTATCTTACCTTGGATTATTTGTCGAATTATTTAAAAAAACGTAATTATATAAATAATTACATTATCTTAGGGGGACCGGAAAGTAATGTCGCTTTCTTAAGTTAAATTCACACGACTACATTTCTATCAAGTTTTTATTTCTAATCAACAATATATTCACCTTCGTTATCAATAACTTTTTGCGATTTAGTATACAAATTTTCAACACTGGAGCGGTTAAAATCAATCGGTTTTTATGTAAAATATATCAAAAGAAACGACATTACTTTCCGGTCACCCTAATACTGAATAAACAGCTAAAACTGACCACACTGATTAGTCAAATCATTCATTGTGTGTATTTTTTATATTTATTTTCAATACACATATATAACTTTAATTTATTTTACTTTTAAACAATATGACTTTTGTAAAAAGAATCATTTTGTTTTTACGTATTCAATAGAAGCTTGAGAAAAATTAAAAAAATTTTAAAAACGTGACAAAAAGCATTGTATATCTAAATGCTAAATCGATGAATGAAAATATTAGTATATCTATATCATCGTTAGTCAAATACGAAGAAGTTATAAGGAGAAATAAAAAAAAAACAATCTGATTTTTTTTTAACTTTTTCACTCTGCCAAAATTAACTAGTTTAAAGAAAGTTGTTTGAAGCACACGAACACTAGTATACATATAGTATATGTTTACGCTTAGCTTATACCGAACTTAAAGTTCTTATTATATTTTATTATTAGCTTTGCGAATTTGATATTTTGATTTCATATTGTATATTCGAATTACAAAAAATATAACTGCGTTCTACAAATGTATCTAATGTAATATGAAACTTTTGAACGTGTTATAAATTATTATGATAATATAAAGTTAATACTTACACAACACGTATATGTAAAAGTATGTTGAAACACAGTTGTTATTAAAATAATGTTTTGTTTTATAAACACACAAAATAACTATATTTACACACTCAATGTAAACAACCAACGGTCGCGGACGCCGACCGGCGACTACCGAAATGGCTACAGAGGACTTGCAAGAACTAAAGTTGCCATTTTTAATTATGAAAGCTTGCACAATGTATTTCTTTTAAAAACTAAATCATATCCTATATATGATTTAGTTTTTAATTTTTTTGATTTATTATAAGTATTGTTTTTCTGTCAATGAATATTAATAATTAATATTATTATATTTATAGAAATTATTAGGAATAGACGACATTAAGGGTATTCAGGTTCTCTATCCTAAATGAAATTACTGTTGTGTGAAGTACGCTAGTGTAGTTTCTCTATGCTACTACTTTGAGTTAGTTCCTCTCGCTAGTGCTGGCGCAGTTTTTGCTAGAGTGAGCAAGATTCCTTTTCAAGATATCCTTTTTACTATAAGCTTCTCAATACGATACTTGATAACTTATTGACTCCACAGTACAGACTTTTTACCACTAACTCGGACACTGCTCCCGATTTCAATCCAAAAGATGTAATCAGGTAAATTTATGCGAAAACCTTAATATATCTCCGTTTAACTTACCGGGCATCCTCAGGAAAAAATCTAGTGCAGAATATTTTGATGAGTTGGCCCGGCGCATTATCCTAAACCTCAAAACGGAAGATTTAAATAATGATCAACGCTGTCGTGACTCGCAGCTGGGAGAAGAAAGATCCGTAGCAAATAGCGGCAAGCCTCTCCTTTCTGCGCTCAGTAAACGTGAAAAAAAAATTGTTAACAAAACATTAACGCGCTGGCTGACCGCTTCTGTCATATCATTGTTGTACCATGATGGTCCAAGACAAAGCTCTTAGCTGTATCAGGTAGCGCCGCGGCGCCTCCTGAGACGGCAGCGCCGGTGTGCATTGCACATCCTGCACTGTAGGTTAAGTCGCCCCTGATTATCGTTACCTGTGTGCGACTCTTTCTCCCCCAAACATTCAACCTTCCCAAACGTCACTCCATGCACTATTTGGAAATATCGAGCTGTTCGATTTTATTGTGGACATAAATAACATTATATAATTCAGTATCTACTACCCTTTTTTTACTCGTGGAGAAATTCTGCATGGAATACCCCTCCGTTGCGGGGGCAACGAAAGGGTAATGCCGGACTCCTCCCGGCTAAAACTCTATGGTCTCCTTCACATCGCCTTTTGTTGAAACTACGGAAACGATATAATACCGTAGTTTCAACAGCGACGGCCCAGTGCCTCGACTCCTTACTTACGACAGATCACCCAGAATTCGTCGCTAAAGCCATGCTAAAGGAAAAAGGCGCGAAACACCCTCCGACGTCCAGGCTTCCGACTGCGGAGGGAGAGCTCAGATGTTTTTTCTCTCTCTCTTTCTCCGCAGTCTCCTTGTGCGACATAACTTTTTCGCAGAAGATTATACCAGCACTGTTCCTGCTCGTTCTGTATCATCGCCTTAACAAAGCCTGGTAACGAGAGGTCATTCCCCACAGTATCGGCGAGTTCTAGGCGCAGCTCTCCCCAAGCTGTACGCTCCTCAAGTGTGTGCTGAGCTGTATCCTCTTCGCTACCACAATGCTGGCATATCGTTGACGGTTCCCTGCCTATTCGACTCAGGTACTTTCCAAAGCATCCATACCCTGAAAGCACCTGCAACGTCCGGGATGTTGGAATACCGTACCGCCTATTCATCTAGTCCTCTAGTACCGAACGAATAGCGTCGACTGCGTTGATCCCTGATCTTGATTTACTCAATCGTTCCTTCCTATCTACCATCCTAGTTTAATTGCACAAAACCAGAAGACAATATTTAATACCGGTTTCAATTTAATTCATTTTTAACAACGTATATTTCTTGAACTGTTGTAGCCTGAGTAATACTTACCATCTAATGTTACGAATAAATCTGCTGGTAAACATATACGTCATCATCAATATTTCGGCCGTATGATGACTACAACTGGATATGGACTTTCGCCATAAATTTTAAACGGGACCGGTAAGAAGTGGACTTTATTCTGCGTGTTCCGAGTTGAATATCAAGGTTGTCTATCAAACTTTTTGGTGGACACCCTACGCTGGGCTGCCGTTTTTTTCTAAGCCATGCCAACTGCCACTTTGTGTTCAACTTCATCTTAGGATCTTTTTATTCCTGATTTGATCTAGTAGAGAAATACCCGAGAATAGTCTTTTTTATAGATCGTTGAGCGGCTGAGGGCTTGTCGATAAAGCCTAAAGTGGACGACCATACTTCAGATCCAGAATGTAAGATGATCATTCGTAACACACATTGTTCCTTTACACCTTAGACCTTCTTCTTATGGTACTGAAGGATGCTGGACGAGATTGGGTTTCGGTTTATGTGTAACTAGTCCGAATTGTGCCCAGACTAGTTGAGTTCGACGATTGACCTCTTTTTAAAAGTTGTATTATCCAGTTTGACTGTTTGCTCCATGAAAGAGTCAACAACTGTAACGTTGCAAGTTAACGTACCATAAATCTTAGTTAAAATTTTAACTAAAAAAATATAAACACGAGAAACATCTCATAAATCGTAATACAGGAAAAAATTGTTTAACTCTTGGCGGGGCACGTTGCATCTCAAGTGGCGTGGGGTCGAGGGAGCGTGCTATTGGTTCAGCGGATCTTTGTTTTTATAACAAAAATTCCAATGCGCCCGCGCACCAGCCACAGCAGTTTACACCATTGCCTGGGAGAAGGATCCTGGCCTCGGTCGCGTTCACTAGCTAGGTGTCGTCTCACGCACCGACGCACACTCTTTGTGTCGGTTGCGTTCACTAGCTACGTGCAAATAAGAATTTACGTTATAAATTCACGTCTTGATCCTTTTCTTTCTCTGGGCATTATTTAATTCACGCCACAACCTTTACATCGCCTCGCACCCCAAAAGGGTAAGTGTTGAACAAATATTATAAAGACATCATTATTAAGTAGCATTTATCTATAAGTTAGAGCTCAACATTTTGTCAACAGATAGACAGCGATTGTCTCTTTCCAAAGGTCGATGTGCAATATTTATTGCCGGGTATTGTAAATAATAAGGTCTTCATATGTATATAAAATTTATTATTAACAAACTTTCTTATAATAGTTACATGTAAATTATTAAGTTAGACGGTTTTATGACAAGTGACAAACGCTCGTTGACACAGATAATGTAATCTTTTTGAGTCCACAGATAATACACCTTGAGCTAGGTGGCTCCATGAAGGCAACAGCGTAGATTCAGACCGAAGAAACACACAGAAATATTTATAGGTTAGTTTATTGTTTATATAACAGAGAGCTAATTATTTGATACAAACAGTCTTTGGAAAAACAGTAAGGTTACAACAGAGCTATGTACATTATATATTGGTTCCTATCCTCACACTGGTACAGTTCGCATATCTTTTATAGAAAGCTCATATGGAAAAACTAGATATAATTTTAGTTTTATTTTATTCTAAAGGATTTATTAATTATCTATGCAACTGCCGAAAAGAGGGATATATAGGAGACGACTTATTCTTTATTCAAAATATAGCAATGTCTGAGGACGAAGGACGTTAACCAGTGTGTGTTGCCGGTGATGATATATGGATCTAAGGCGTAGCCGTTAACGATGATCATTTTGAGAAGGCTCAAGGTCATCTAGATATTAATGAAGAGAGCTAGAGCTATACTAGAAGAACGCATACAGACTTTCTTGCAAGGTTCTTCCCTGAGAGGTTAAAGATGGTCTAGTTTTTTTCTAGGTTGTAATGCACCTAGCGGCTACCAAAACCCAATCAGGTTTCTAGGGTGTTTAATCAATGGAATATAAGTATTTGGTAGTAAGACAATTTAGACGGTTTTTTTATTATTTCCAATAACTATGTAAAGAGTGATCTCTCTGAAATATGTTAGAATTATTTCTAGAAGTACAAAGTATGCACGCACAGATAATTAAATATTAAAATAAATACATTTAAAAAACTTTTAAGTTAAACGGTTTTTTGATATCCATATTGTGGCGGTTGTGGAAAAATATGTACCTAGTCCGCCATATTGAAACGGCGTCCATCTTAAATTTTAAATTTTGACATAATCATCGTGTTTTACTAGTGTAGCCCTTTCATTTGATACCCATATTGAGGGGGTTTAAGAAAAATATGTAATCCGCTATTTTGTATCGGCGGCCATCTTAGATTTATAATGTTATTGATTTTATTATATTGTATTGTCATCTAAATTAAATGTGTGTACCAAATTTTAGATCAATTTGACAACGGGAAGGTGCTTAAATTTCAATTTCTAATTTTGACCTAAATAAACAAATTCCGTACGGGTCGAACTAAATAAAACCGTTTAACAATGTTTAATTTTGGTACGGAGTGAAGAATTTAGAAAATATATCATATCTGTGATAATTATATTAATTATTAATTTAAATCATTGATTTTTGGATAAGCTGTAAAATACATTAATAGACACCAAGGGAGCCAGAATTTTCCACTTTTAAGTTCTTACACTTATAATCAATCACCCTGTATTTACAAAATACATCTCATTATTCACGCACCTATTAAAATAACAATGGTGTTACTTAGAAGCTCCAATAATTGTAAGTATGAATAAGAATATATTGACGATGTCCAAGTAAAGGTTTAGGGCTGCGAAGATATACTCCTCGGGCGAGATGCTGTACTTGTGTTTGCCTCCCATCATCAGCTGGGTGTCGTACACCAGGTAGAGGGAGAAGATGATGGCACCAGCTGACGCGTAGACCAAGGTCATTATATTGCTTCGTGGTAGGAAAATCGAAATCAGACCTATAAAATTAGATTTAAATTTTTATTTATTTTAATACAATACAATGTAAAGCAATACGCAAGATAAAAACTTCCAAAAGCCATATTGTAAATCTATAGAGAAAGTATATGTTCAGTAGTAAATGTCATGTATTGACACGTGGTCTCTCACATAGGAGGAAAATAAAGCCGCACAATAAGCATATTTCGAATCAGCGATAAGGAGATTTGAATAACGAATAACCGACATAGGCAAGAGAATTGGCAAGTGGAAGTGACAGTTGGCAGGTCACAACGCGGCCATCGTGACCACTATGGCCAGGACGTCCACCTTGTGGGTTTATTTATTAATACGTATTATTCACTTCTATTTAATCTTTGAATAACACATAATCTGAAGGGAAGTGGTTGAGTCAGACCAGTTAAACCAGTCATACTAGAAATCTAAGGAGCAGGTGGAGCTATATCCAACAGTGAAACTAACGGATGATGATTATGATGATGATTATATTTTAAAACACCGTACACTTCACAATTTAATGCTTGAATTGTAGACGGAATATTGCTGGCAGCAGATTATGTTTAAGCATGTTATGGCATATCCGTTGTTGTTTAATCATGTTCGACCCTTAGCGCTTGCCGATTTTCTATGATATTCAATGAAATCAGGCGTTACCTTGCGGAAGTCCATCCTAGGTAAAAACAGATCCAATAGCCACTTCCGCACATGCAGTGGTAATCGTGCAACAAAGTGCACCGCCCGCCAGCCCGCTGATAAATGCGTATGCAGCAAACAATGTGAATTACACAACTACCACCGCTAAATCACTCAACACGTGTTTCACCCCTCCACGGGGCATCTTCGGGAGTTATGTTACACCGATTAGTGCCAAACACGGAGTGAGATTTTCTATGAGACATCGTCGTTTCAGGCCATAGACACACACTGCACGGTATAGGCCTCAAAGACCTATAGGGGGGACATACCATAATCGTCAAGTAAGCCAGCGCAGCACATAATTAATGCACAAAATGTGAACTGTGTGTGTGTATACCGAGAATTGAACTCGCGACCTACGATCGTAAATCCCAGTCCTCTACCGCTAGGCTTCCAATATTTGAGACAATGACACACAATATTAACAAATTGTCCAACTATTTCTAAAAAGAAACCTCCAACTAGCACCAGCAAATGACACCATGGTGTTTCAACCAGCAAGGGCAGCGATTGATGGACCACTTTGTTAAGATCATCGGAAGACGTTAGATACCAGGCCGCTTCGTACCGGTCTTATAAGAAATCTATGGCGGAGGCTTTTGTCCAGCTGTGGACGTCGATTGAAATGGTGATGACGATTGATATTTGTTACGAATACATATGTTCTTACAATTCCCTACGTCATTCTGCTATGGAATCACGTCACGAAAGAAGAGAATTTACCAAAGAGAAGAAGCACCATGGTTGCAGCGACTAGTGCCCCACCCAGCACTGTGAAGTCCCACTTCGTCTGGAAAGCGAAGATGGTCAGTCCAAGGCATACTCCTGCAGTTATTCCCACGGCGATCATCACCTGGAAAATTAAATCATATATGAAATGCTGCAGCACATTCTTTAAGTTCTTTATAGTAACATCTATCAGCTAAGATTACTAGCTTTTTTTAATAATATCAGAAACTAATATTAGATTAAACAAAAAATTCACAGTTTTAGCGGTCATAATCGACGCAATATTTGTCAGTATATTTTGGTTCTACCCGTAATTGTAAAAAGCGATAATAATTTGATACTTTTCTGTAGTTATAATGTACACTAGATTAAAATTCTTACAAAAAAAAATTAATTACGTAATGTTTCAAAAGTAATATAAAAAATTATAGCATATATCTATCAAGTTTTTTTTCTTATATGGCGCCCGCTATTGGGGATCCCTCGTTTCACCCTATATTTTGTTGAGAACAGAGTTTTGTTAGGGCAATAATTTTTACAGTTCATTTTTATTTAGGTTTCTTTTCTCTTTTTTCGTTCTTTAACTTTTGCTCTATTACATTTTTCATTTATATTTATCTAATAGATTCAGGCGTTACCTTCGGAAGTCTATCATAAGTAAGAAAACACGAGAAACTAATATATAGCTACTTCCGCTATGCAGCAGTAGTCGCGCAATGCAGTGCACTGCCCGCCATTGTTACACAGACCAGTGTCACTGTCTTGGCACTAATCGGTGTAACATAACTCCTGAAGATGCCCCGTGGAGGGGTGAAACACGTGTTGAGTGAATTAACGGTAGCAGTTGTGTAATTCGCATTGTTTGCCGCATACGCATTTATCAGCGGGCTGGCGGGCGGTGCACTTTGTTGCACGACTACTACTGCATGTGCGGAAGTGGCTAAATATTAGTCGTTTTCTTATTTATATTTATTCTTTTTATTCGTATCTATCAAGTTGGAAGAGATCATATAAAAGTTAAGAGATTCGATCAGTGTGGTATCTCTGGTCGGTTTAATAACTAAGTTCGTTAAAAGGGGGATATACCATAATCGCCACACTTGGCAGGCGAGTTGACGATCACAGTATGAGATTATGGTGCGCAGAGAAAACTGCTGCCCATGTTTTGGAAACTTGTCAGTAATGGCAATCCTATATAATTAATGCACCAAGTGTAAATTATATGACATGTTTTCCCGGGAATCGAACCCGGGAATTACAATCGCAAGCCACTGTTCCCGATTGGAATCCAAGAGACGTAACCACGTGACCCTAGATAATGAGACTTGCCCATGTGACGACTCCACAGTACAGACTTTTGATCACTTACTCAAACACTGCTCCCGATTCGCATCCAAAAGACGTAACCACGTGACCTTATGTGAAAACCTTAATATGCCTCCGTTCAGCTTACCGGACCTTCTCAAGAAAAAATCTACAGCAGAATCTTTTGATGAGTTGGCCCGGCACATTGTCCTAAATCTCAAGGCATTTAACGGTCTGTAGCGCTTGGGCAGCGACTTAAATAAAATAATGTAGCAACTAATATATAATTGAATATTCCAAATTGTATTGTTAATATGTATAAATTTTAGCTGTATTTACCAGTAAATGAAAATTGTGTAAAAAAAATAAAATTATAAAACGCTGTCGTGCCTTGCAGCTGGGAGAAGAGAGATCCGTATCAAATAGCGGCAACCCTCTCCCAACTGTCTGCGTTTAGTTAAAGCGATAGATAAATATTGTAAAAAAAAAACAATAGCGATACAGATTAGAATTAATAAAAAAAAACCACGTGACCCTTTGCGAAAACATTGATATACCTCCGTTCAACTTACCGGACCTCTTCAGGAAAAAAATCCACTGTAGAATCTTTTGATGAATTGATCCATGTTAATACAATAAATTTAAAACATTTACGAATAAGCAGTAAAACTAACCTCGGAAACATTATAGACGCTGGTTATTACCCCCAGGAGGAAGCTCTGCGCCAACGTGAAGACAAAGAGAAAGATGAAGTTGGTGGGAGCCGTGCGACGTATATTGGGGCAACACGCCATGGCTATGATGCACACAAATAACACCGCGATCGCCACCCATCTGTGAAAACATGTAACTTGACTCGAAAATTGACCTACCAGATCGCTACCCAATTTTTTTTTAGACACGGTTCAGCAATATTTTTTTACTTATTAATCACTAACTAGTCATTTTTTTTAGCCAAATGCGAACTTACTTAAGCTAATATGATATTTATATTTATAGTTGTAATATATAGTATATAGTAGACCTATATTATATAGTATTTACGAGACCTATAATTAACTATCTCTTAGTTCATTTCTTTTTCTTCTTGCTTCTTTCTGAGGCAAATGCGATCGAACCAATACTGATCGTAGTCAGTAAGATGTTTTTATTTATTATTGTATTATATTTATAATATGTATTAAACCTTTTTTTAATATAAGTATATATGTTATATACGTATGTATGTATAAGTATGTATGTCTATGTATATTTATGTTCATTTGTTTGTGAATGTGTATTTCTTTGTACATGTGAACTACCCTTTATAAGTACTTTTATCTTTTCCTTACTATGGTTGTCTGTAAGAGATTGCCTTGTGTGATAAGACCGCCCATTGTACTTTTCTGTATATTATTGTAAAACTTATTAAATGTATCGTGTACAATAAAGAATATTAAATAAATAAATAAATAAATATATATTAGGTGGACATATTATATAGAAAAACCGATTGATTTTTACTGCTTCGTCATTGAAAATTTGTATACTAAATGGCTAAAGTTTGTTGATAACGAAGATGAATATATTGTTAATTAGAACTAAAACTTGTCATTAAATTAACATTAATGTAGTCGTGTGAATTTAACTTAAGAAAGCGACATTACTTTCCGGTCCCCCTAAAATATAGTATAAATACAGTCGTACTTCTTTCATCTCATAGTATACTGCAGGGCATATGTCTCTCCCTAAGATGCCGCCACATTTGGCAGGCGGGTTGGCGATCGCAATGTGATATTATTGCACGCAAAGGACACTGACGTCCATCTTCTGGAAACTTGTTTGTGAGCAGTGGCAATCCTATATGATGAATTATATTAGATTATATCCTTGGAATCGAAGCTCCTACCTACGATCGCAATTCTCAGTCCTCTACCGCTAAATATCTAATAGATTCGGGCGTTACTTTGCGGAAGTTCATCCTAAGTAAGAAAGAGACTAGCTACTTGCGCTATGCAGCAGTAGTCGTGCAATAAAGTGCACCGCCCGCCGTTGTTACACCGACCAGTGTCACTCGGTTTCGCACTGGTCGGTGTAACATTACTTCTGAGGATGCCTCGTGGAGGGGTGAAACACGTGTTGAGTGAATTAACGACGGTAGCTGTGTTTCGCATTGTTTGCCGCATGCGCATTTATCAGCGGGCTGGCGGGCGGTGCACTTCATTGCACGACTACTGCTGCTTAGCGGAAGTAGTTATATATTAGTCCTTTTCTTACTTAGGATGGACTTCCGCAAAGTAACGCCTGAATCCATTAGGCAGATATAACCAAAATAAAGGTTATAATTTAATTGAAAGAAAAGAAAGAAGTAGCTATATATTAGTCACTTTCTTGCTCTACCGCTAGGTTACCACTGCTCACACAAGCGATCACTAAATTATTCTATCGGGATTGTAATTTGTATAAAATAATAAATAATTAAAGGATAATTTCCAATAACGCTACGATGCTCGGAAAAACACACTAAAGTTCCGAATGCATTATCTATATTAAAACGATGTACGCTTTTTTATACTTTCAGTACAAATACGTAAATTGATAAATCTAACATATAAAATTCTCGTGTCACGGTGTTCGAACTTAAACTCCTCTGAAACGGCTCGACCGATTTTTACCAAATTTATATGCGTATTCAGTAGGTCTGAGAATCGGCTACTATCTATTTTCCATACCCCTAAGTGATAAGGGTTGTTCACCCTTAAAAAAATTTTTTTAATTTTTTGACGATTTTTTTTGTTTTTATTTCTTTACGATAAAGCAAACAAAAATACATACAACCCTAAATTTTTACCCCTCTACGATAAACCCTTATTTTTTATTTGTTAATTATTTTTTTTTTGCAAAACAATGTTTGCGGGATCAGCTAGTAAATTATAATATGACAGTAGTTTCAAGGAGTTGTAATGAGGAGATCCGCGGAACAACTAGCGTCACCGTCTGAAGTGACAGCCGAGACACGTCGCTGGTGGAACCAACGATTGAAAGGTTTTTCTAGTGGCGACCACAAGCCGGTAGATGGAGCGTGAATAGGCCAATCATTGGCTGAATCGACGACATATTTAAGGCCACGGGAAGTAGCAATCATCGCGGTGATCATTTAAAGAAGCCTATTCCATGCAGTAAGCATTTAACCTATATAATGATGATATTATACATAATTAAATTTAAATCAGAATTAAAATATACTCACAACAAGAAAGAGTTTTGTGCGACCCACTTCTTTGTAGGTTCATGAAATAAGAACAGTGATATGAAGCCCATTGTGACCAACAGCTGGCACATGAGGATTGAGTACACCTGGAAGAAAATACGACCTCGCTTATTATTAAAATCTAACACGTTTACATACGATCGGGAAAGGTGATAAGGTTAGTTTGATTTTATACAGTAGAATAACAACATAGGTTTAAAGGCTTTCAAGGTGTAAATTTATAGATAATTTGCTGTCAATATATGTTACACCTTATTACAATTAATTGTTTCAGGAAGTAAAAGACTTTTCATAATTCTAATTACTAAATATTAAAATTAATTATTGTTTAATATCTAACCTGTCAACAGAGTTACAGAGTGGTCGCTTTATACAGTGTGATTTGAAATAAGTGTAAAAGAATTTTGCTGAGAAATGAGGTATATATTAGTCATTGTAAGTTTTTATAAACACCCTATTTGCTGAGGGCCGGTAGACAGTACGCGTTCGTACTGGTGCGAGGCAAAAGAAGATCCAACCTCAATGACAATAGGTTTTTTTTAAATAATAAAACTCACACCTGTGTAGATCTCATATTTAATACACACACGCACACACGCATATATATGTGTGTGTGTATATATATATTTATGTGTGGTAATTTTCTATGAAAAAACCATACCTTTCGTATGAAACCTCTTCTTATACTTTTTTCTGTGAAATCGAAGCCATGGACCTGTCCATCTTCACCGAAGCTCTGCGGCCCGATGTACCCTGAAGGCTGCGAATTGGTGAAGTGAGATTTGAGAGAAGAAACGGCACTTTACAATGTTATTAAACCAAACAACACTTGCGTTTGAGATCCAGTAACAGTGCTATCACCTTTTTATAGTGTCGATCGTTAGCAACTATATCTCTTATTCATATGTCATCACTGGCAACACACATTGGTGAAAGATGTAGTATTTTGAACGAGATGTAAAAAAGCGTATTATAAAATCTTATTTTAGCATTCAAACGATTTTAAATTAATTATAATCTGTGGAACTTGACTTTGTTGAATCATTAACATGTCTGATATTACAAGTTATAGATCATTGTGAAATTGCGGCAGCTCATTACATACAATGTTAAAATAATTGTTGATTTAAAAGTTCACATGAACACTATATAAAATAAGATATTTTGGTTTTTGTATTAAATATAACAATATATTTAATACAAAAACCATACAAAAAAACCATATAAAAAAATGAATAATCGGTAAGTAAGTTTGAAAAGATTTTAATAATAAAAAAACAAAGTGACTTTTATGTCAAAATATAACCTATAAAGGATAGTGAGAATGACTCATGTATAAACACTGGTGATACGATTGTAATTTAATTTAATGTTATGCAAATAAATAAAAAATTAACTATTTGCATCGGGAACATATACAAAAGATGGTAAAGTGAAAAACGGTGAATAATTTTATTTTCAATTTACCTGAGAAGTCATGACGCCACACGTTATCACCGCTGCCCTGTTTTTGGAGAACTGATAAGAGAAATATTGAATTGTAACACACTGGATCCATTCTCATATACGTATTAGTAATACAGTTACAGATAAACGATAACATATCAATAGATGTATTGTATTATCTAGTATATATCTAGATATACATTGTCTTATTTTTTAACACTTCGTAATTAGGTTGTTACCATTATTACCAGGAGCTATTGAAATTGTTCAGAGTAGCTGATGATAGATGGGCAAAGCTCTAGATGAACTGACGAAATAGTCAAAGTCGCAAGAAGTGGATGCGGACAGGGCAAGACTGGTGGGCGTCGATTGGCTTTTTTTTATGGCCCCCGCTATTGGAGGCCTCTCGTACCCTTGATTATTTGGTATCGGGGTCTTTGTTTACAAATAAGTTTTTCAGATTTTTCATCTTTATTCTTCACTCACTGTCATACTTCTCAATTTCTTTTATTCTTACCTTATTTCCATCACCATATTATTCATTTTGTTCTTTCATTCCTTCTTGCTTTTATCGCCTTCCTTCCATCATCTTATTACTCTTAGGTAGCTAAGTACATTTTTTTGGCTTCGATTGGCTTATGACGATGATGTTATAAGAGTATAACATAGTCGTTAATATGTTTTAATGTTACTTTCATCACCATCAGCCGCAGAACGTCCGATGATAAACATAGCCTCCTCCATAGTTTTAATCTTCCAATAATGTCGGTTGAAGTGGCATATATTCAACGTCTTCTGATGACATCAACAAGATCATCTGTCCACCTCTTGCGTGGGCATCTTACTAAAGTTCACTCTGATCTAGAACCTTAAGGCTCCAGCGGCCATTTATTACGCGCTATGGCCTGCCAATTGTCACTTATGTTCCCAATCAGCTGGACTATGTCGGTTGCTTTCGTTCTTTATTTAAATATTTTAAAGTATATGTGTATATTATATACTTTTTATTAAGAAATACTTTCTCTACATTTTATGTATTCTGCTGAGATATATGTCGAGTATATCAATTTATAAACAGTTAATGCTGTTATACCTCTCGCTCGTATATATCGTCGTTTCATTCACGCCCACTGCAAGGTATAGGCCTTCCTAAAAATAGCTATGCGGGATATACCATAATTGCCACATTTGGCAAGCGGATTGGCGATCGCAGTTTATGGTATTGTACTACCCATCCTCTGAAAACGTGATTGTGGGCAATGAAATCCTATAGTGTCAATGCTCAAAGTTTGAATTATATATTAGACCGTCTCCCGGGAACTTGCAAGTCACAGCTATATCACGCTGTGTTACTACAGCTATCTATTACTGTATAACTAGCAGTGGTAGCTAGTGGTAGTTATATATGTTACAATATATATATATATATATATATATATATATATATATATATATATATATATATATGTATATATGTGTATCTTCGTTGATTATGTTCTTTAATGTATTCTAACATAATCGAGTGGTTAATATGCCATTACCTGACTTCAAATGATAGCATGAGTCAATCATCTACCAGCGCCATCTATTGGTGTCGTTCTAAGTAATAGCTTTTTCACACCCAGACACATATATTATAGCATTACGAAAATATCTCTGACTGAAATATATTTTTAGTACTTTGAAAGCCAAACTAGTGATATCCGTAATATGATATACTTGATGGTTCCGGACCTATTGCTTAAATAAAAAGTGTAAAGTAATTAAAAAGTGCTGATAAGTAAATATATACGTATCAAAAAAACTAAGCCTTGCATATAGTGCACGCGTGACAGCATTGCTATTAATACGTGTTAGTCGCATTCGCAACGTGCTATAGCATCGACCAGGAGAAACTGCGCGTGATTGGAAAACTGAGCATCGTGACTGAATCGTGGCCGTGAGCATACTACAACATACAGCCAGCGACCGTTTCACTAGTTGCCGTGGAGGCCCTCCTTAACGTAAATGGAGATAATATTTGTTTACGCATAGTACAAAAGGATAATTTTATTATTAGTATAAGTATTCATAGAGGTCTATAGCTTAACGCAAAAAATCCTAACTTAGCCGTTACTTCGATTAGTAGGTTCCCTTTCCTTATTTTTAGCTCGCTTCTTTTATAAAATGAAATTATTTATTTTTGAGTATTTTCATTATTTCTCCTCTTTCCTTCATATTTTTTCTCATTCTCGATCGGAAGGTAAGTTGGTATGACCACCATGCAAAACTTAACGGTGCGGTGGATAGAAGGCCTTATGGTGTAGTCTATCGCAGTAAGCATAGAGACGTAACTTCTCTATTATCTTCTTCTCTATCGTTTGGGTAATAGGACGGGTATGGTAGCCGGGGCTGAAGAAAGATTATCCTTTCTTATTTTCAGCCGAAAGATGTCCAATGTCAGGTACAGTTTCCCCCTAATATCGCCACGCTGCCACCATCCAGCGACTTCTGGTGACCTTAAATATGTCGTCGGTCCATCTAGTAGAGGACCTAACCCATGACTCGTGGTCACCACTCGAGAAACTGGACCTCAATGACCATCGGAGGCACGATGCGATGGGCCCCGCCCACTGTCACTACATTTGAGCAATTATTCGAACTAATATCGTTACATAGCAAAAAAGGTATTATAGGAAGGATTACTAGGTGAAATAAAACAACATTTAGATGGCCATCTATCACAGAATTTATTCAAGAAAAAAAAAACACACATTGTCTAAGCCCAAGTGGACTATAAATAATGAATATTGTACATATAACATCTTAATTATAGCTATCCTAGTTTTAATAACATTAGATAGACTCTAAGCTATGACATATATAATTTAGAATGAATTATTGTTCTGTTTGGAAATATTTTCATATAGTTTGCTTAAAATTTAAATCTGTATGAGTAACATGAAGAGTATTTTGGAGCATTTTGGATATAAAAAGCCAAATATTCCCTACATTATGGAATGTCGAATAACATCTGTTCAGCGTAGAATTCAGTGTAATATATAATTATTGCGCAATATATTTATCAGTACAGCTTTCAAAATTATTTACAAAGAGGTCAGTGAACTTTGGATGGACGATGATGTTTTCTTTATATAAAGATAAAAATACAATGGCTCAAGTCTTTAAGATAATACAGTTATAAGATTCTTAGTACAAGTAAGTGTTACGTTTCTCTATATAAATATTAAACATTTACTTTCAATTCAAATTAAACATGTAAAGCTGAATATATACTGGGAGCGTATGAATATAAATCTGAATTTAATTTTGTTTTAATTTCCTTATTCCTATATAATATAGATATATCATCTCATCTTGTATTATATAGTAATAATGCAATAGTTCAAATCTGCAGGTACAGTCAGTATCAAAAATGATTACTCTCACCTTATTTGTAAAAAAAAGTCAATATACTAATCTACGACTAAATTTCATCAAAGTCCGTCCTAGCTGTTTCCAAGTTCACTTGTAACAAACACAAATTATTTCACAAAATTATTCCAGTATTGATAAAGAATAATTCCAATGAAGTTATTATATTGACTGTACCTTTTGTCATACACGGTTATTGTATCAATACATGCATAAAGCAGACAACGCCGAGTGCCAAGATTGGTTAAACTATTCATATCTATATACTGTATATATATGTAATTCATAAACAAATAATAAGGTTCTACAGTTTGCAATAGTAAAACAATAATTTTAGTTTAAATTAAGGATATTAAGAATGCTGTTATTGATGTCCAAAAGTATCCAAAAGTCCAAAGTAATAATTAATTAGTTACAAAAACGCTCCCAGTGTGTTATCGCCCTTAAATATAAACGCTGAATTACCACCACTGTCCTAAAATGCGAGATAATAAATAGAAACGTACAGAGAACGTGGACAGTTCGCGGCTCAGCTCATTTGGTAGCAATTAACCTGAAATAATTAAAATAAATTTTATAAATACACCAGCAATACACATAAAATAAAAATACAGTACAAGTTGACTTATGTATAATGTTTCGCTTGTGTGTTCCATTACAATGAGAACCCAGAAAATGTTTAGAAAGCTTCCATAGCTTGATTTATAATGTCACCTCTTGTCTGTTTCAATGTTTAACACATTCCTTGTCGTGTTTTTCAAGATTTTCCATTCAGGCTGCGTGGAGCATATACTATCAATACTTTAAAAATTAAAAAAAGTCGTTTAAGACGTACGCTTTACACTTTTTCAATGTTGAGTGATTTGGTGGTGGCGGTTGTGTGATTCGCATTGTTTGCCGCATACGCATTTATCAGCGGGCTGGCGGGCGGTGCACTTTGTTGCACGACTACCACTGCATGTGCGGAAGTGGCTATATATTGGTCCTTTACTTACTTAGGATGGACTTCCGCGAAGTAACGCCTGATTCCATTAAATACTTTTTCAATACTTCAAAGCTATAAGTAGCGTAATATGAAGTTATATATTAGAACCTACAATTCATTTCTTTAAGAATCATTTGTAATTCAATGAGAACTGTAAATGGCCTGAACGGAAAGTGCAGCGGGCTGCACATGGCATGGAATGTATTTATAAAAATACAGATTCCTTTTGACTTTTTTTCGCCTGTTCTTCGCAGGTATAAGGCAATTAATCGAACAGGTGGTAGACTCGACAACAATCAAATAACAGGTGGCGCATATGTAATGTCATAATGTGAATGTAGCTTAATTTTTACAAATGGCGCCGAATATCAAAATTCGTTGACGTTTAAGATGTAGATATATAGAGAATTAGTTGTCAAGCGATGGAGTATATCTGTCAGTGCTTCGCAACCTTTTCTCATCTACGGCACACTACAATCTTTCCTATAATTTCGTGAAACACCGAAAGCTAAATTCGAGAGACGAGTGAACGTGAAGGTCACCGTCTCAAATAGAAGATATGTGTAATAAAAAATTGTAAAATTTCAATTTATTAATTTTTAACGCGGCACACCGCTTGCGGGGTACTGATGTATGTAATGCAATATAAATGTCAAAGCACAGTGACATTTGACGCCATTTGTAAAAATTAAGCCACGTTCACATTATGACATTACTTTTGCATTAACTTTTACGAAGAGAAAAGAGATCGTATTTAACCCTTAAATGCATAATGATGTAAAACTGTAACATACCACTTAAATGTAAAATGAGTACTTCACTTAAGAGTAAATGCATAGTGTTGTATATCTGCAACATAAGTTTTTTTAAAAAAAAGTAAGTAAAAAAAAATATTTTTTTTTTATTTTCCCTGCATTTTAGTGTACTTATCTGCAAGATAAATATTTTTTTAAAAGTATAAATAAAAGTCATGCATTTAAGGGTTGAAAAAGGAAACCTTTGGCTTACAAATTAAGACATGAAGAGCTTTTTATATCTAAGTGTTTCCGCTCAAAGATAACTATTGGATATACTATAATCGCCATGCTATGCAGGTAGGTTGGCGATCACAGTGTGGTATTATGGTAAGCAAATTACATTGCTGCCCATCCTATAGAAACTATTCTTGGTAGCGGTAGCAAGCTAAAAATTAATGTACAAAGTGTCAATTAAAATATTGTATTCCGAGATTTGAACCAGCTACGTACAATGTCAAGTTTCAGTCCTCTACTGCTACCTTTGCTTGATATCTACTGGTGTAAATTCTTCAAGACAAGTTATTCTTCACATGCCAAAATTACATGTGCCTTAATTTTCAAATTTAAATGATTTAATGGTACATAAATTATAATATGTAGTGTTCATGAATGAACAATAAAGGTGTTCTATGAAAAAAAATTAAGATAATTATAGGAATTGATTTGCCTATAAATTTTAATTCTAAATTTTATAGGCAAATCAAGTCCTATGACTGCTCACTCAAGTCATATTGCAGGTTGCATTAAATCAGGTTTTAGGTTTTTGGTTCTTTTTTCTGCATTTCTCTGCTATTTCATATATAACGATACAATAATTATAAATATTCATCACATGTTTCAATACCTTAGTACATACCTTTCTTATCTATGTAAGACATTGACATGTACAAATGTTTTTTTCCTTTTAATATTCTTGTTATAAAAGAACATACCATTTTAGTCCCGGCTTGCTCCAATGATGGTGAGGATGTAGACGAAGATGTTGATAACGTCAAGGTAGAGGTTCAGGGCTGCGAAGACGTACTCCTCGGGCGAGATGCTGTACTTGTGCTTGCCGCCCATCATCAGCTGCGTGTCGTACACCAGGTAGACGGAGAAGAGCAGAGCGCCCAGCGATGCGTACACGAGGGTCACAATCCTATTGCCCGGGATGAACATCGCTATAATACCTGCAACAATAAATTACATTAAGACATGGATTCATACATATAATTTTTAATGTTAGTCAATCGACACAGCATTCACTATACACCTATCCCCCGATTTACACGGTACTTGTTTTACACGTTTTCGCTTTTACACGGTTTTCGAAATGAGCTTTTTTTTTTGGTTTTTATCGTACTCTACTAAATGCTACTGTGTTTGAACACGTGTGCTGTATACACATTTCACAGGAAATCTCGAGCTTATGCGCTGATTTGGCTTATTATGAAGAAGTTTACAAAGATCTTATAAAAATTCGAAGCAATTGTTAATAACCGATTTTATTACCATCTCTTATAATGCAAATATTTCTGCTTCAAACATCGAATCGGCACAAATAACTTTAAGTGATGAAAGTGAATTCGAACCTTCGATTCCGAAAAAAAGAGTAAGTAATTGCTCACAGTGATGATAAAACACCTTTGGTTTTATTTTTTGTTCTTCTGTTTAATGTATTGTAATTAAATAAAAAAAACCGTGTTTCCATAATATATTAAATATTTTAACTTGTCAATGCATTTTATTTTTATTTCTGTGTACAACTAAAAATATTGATAAAAATCGCAACTGATAAATAGCAAAATTATGCATTTTCTGCTTGTAACTTGTAAATTTTTAACTTTCGATTTACACGTTTTTTCCAGGAACGTATCTACCGTGTAAATCGGAGGATAGGTATATAAGATTGCAACGGACAACTTTTCAAAGGATGCGCAGCAGTGTTCTCTGCATACGATACTGTAATCGCCAATCCGCTTGCCAAAATTGGCGATTATGGTATATCCCCCATAGAAATCTATCGTTCCCCCAGATTCAATTATTTCATCGGGACTTATATTTCACACAATTAATAAAAAATAATTAGTAAATCTACATAAGAACCAAGGTCACCGACGTAGCTTGAAGAATTGCTAGTGTGAAGGCCGCAGAGGCTGAAAGATAGACGCCCACTACAAGGCATAGGCTCTTGCTTGCGCTGCCCGTACCCAGAGACTCCCTGACACCTTGACTATATCTTCGGTACACCTAGGCCTACCCTCGTCACGTCTACGTAAACCTTTAGGGTTCCTAGAGCTCAATTGCTGTTAACTAATGTATGGTAAAGCCTATCAAAAATGTCAATAATTTCATAAATATTAAACAATGATAATATATGGAGAGCATTTTCAAAATTCAGATTTAATATGTATTAGTATTTATTACAATTTTATAAATGTCCCTACAGACTTTATACTGCCAGAAGGTATTAGCTTATCACATTCCAATAACATTAGAAAAAATTAATTAATGTTTGAAAATTTCAAATTGAACAATTTAAACAGGTTAACTGGAAATAGGTGTATAAGGTTTAGAGCTTTTTGTTGCCAATACACATATACTCACTTCTGTTCTTATCTGTTCATATCTCGTTTTATTATTCTTTCGATGTTGTATATAGTAAATTTTAAACATTATTTCCAACCATAATTTATATATATGGACACTAAGTAAGAAAAAGACCAATATTTAGCCACTTCACCAATTAGTGCCCAAACACTGGCACTAACTAACTTTGGCACTAATCGGTATAACATAACTCCCGAAGATGCCCCGTGGAAGGGTGAAACACGTGTTGAGTAATTTGACGGTGGCGGTTGTGTAATTCGTATTGTTTGCCGCATACGCATTTATCAGCGGGCTGGCGAGCGGTGCACTTTGTTGCACGACTACCACTGCATGTGCGGAGGTGGCTAAATATTGGTCCTTTCCTTACTTAGGATGGACTTCCGCAAGGTAACGCCTGATTCAATTAAATATTTATATGGACACTTTAAGTAATTTTTAACTTATATACATTGTTAGTATACCTAAATAAATGTAATATTAAAATCAATTGTTTTACATATATCCCAGCAATGGGATGACTAGGGAGAACTTACCGAAGAGCAGGAGGACAATGGTGGCGCAGAGCAGGATTCCACCCATCGCGGTGAAGTCATACTTCGTCTGCATAGCGAAGATTGTGAGGGTGAGACAGATTGCAGCAGTAATCCCGACTGCCATCATTACCTGCAATAAACCCAATTCTTATTGTTGGCGAGTCTCCAATACCCTGATCCAGCTGTCACAACCCCAACTGAGTCTGGTGGCAGGAATCTTAACTGGTCATAGTTTTATAACAAGCAGATTACATTAGATGTTACAGAAAGTACTCTGAGATATATATATATACATATATATATATATATATATATATATACTAGCAGATCCCGCAAACGTTGTTTTGCAAAAAAAAATTAAAGTTTTTAATTAACAAATGTAAGATAAGGGTTGATCGTAGAGGGGTAAAAATTTAGGTTTGTATGAATTTTTGTATGCTGTATCATAATAAAATAAAAACCAAAAAAATTGTCTAAAAAATTAAAAATAAAATTTAAGGGTGGACCACCCTTATCACTTAGGGGTATGGAAAATAGAAAGTAGCCGATTCTCAGACATACTGAATACGCATGTAAAATTTGGTAAAAATCGGTTAAGCCGTTACGGAGGAGTTCAAGTTCGAACAACGTGACACGAGAATTTTATATATTATATATATATATATATATATATATATATATATATACCAGCCTTGGAGAATATTGAGAAATATGAATAATGACATGTTTATATAAAGGAAAATATGTGAAGGCTTTATTATTAGCAAATTTCCGTCTTATTTAAATACAAATATTTATTATTATTCTATATGGTTTCCGGAAATTGTAAAATACAATTTTACACTTTTGCTTAGATCAGTGGTTCACAGACATTTTTCCCACACCACGCCATCTTAAAAATTGGCCAATTATTTTTTTCACACTAACATAGAACCCTGTGGAGTTTCTCATGGACTACAGGGAGTCCACCTGAACCACTAGAGCAGTGGTCTATATTGACCCCTAGAGGTCTATGACAACCTGCAAGGGGTCTACATCAGCGAAACAAAATTTGGGGGTCCATGAAATGAAAATGGGCGTCCACGATAGTGGATCTCAACACATGCACTGATAGTACCTATTTACTTACATCATACTATCTTATAATATCAAAACAATTACATTAATTATAAAAGTACCTATGAAGTAAAAAATGTATTGCTTATGTTATTTTATTTATAGTTCATTTTATGTTTATTTAATGTTACGTATATTTTACATAACTGATACAAAATTTTATTTTGAGTAGTTTTAATTTAAATTCAATTAATAAATGTATAAATGTAAAATGTATAAACTTGACTACAGTTAGAAATTTATAGAAAATCAATATCGGGTATGTAGGGGGTCTACCCAACACGGAAAAACATTGCAAGGGGTGTACGACACAAAAAAGTTTGGGGAACTCTGCACTAGAGGGACTAACGGATTAGATATTGAAATAATGTAAATAAACATTGTGTGTCTAGGTATGTGTGAAACAATTATGTGATTAGAGTCTGACTTACAGCTGTGCCGTCGTACATGCTGCTAGTAACGCCGAGTAAGAAGCTCTCCGCGACGGTGAAGAGGCCCAGGAAGATGAAGTTCATAGGCGCCTGACGCCGCACGTTACCGCAGCACGACATCACAATCAGACAGAAAATCACCACAGCGAACGCAATCCAACTGAAAACCACAGGTGTGAAAGTTTTAAAGTCTGTATGATACACCCTATCCAAGAATAAATTTATTTATTTATTTATTTTATTGGAGATAGACAGTAACAAATTACAAACTTATAAGCATGGAAATATAAAATTAGTTAAAGTTGTTACCTTATAACTATCTCACTGAGAACATATAATGTGATTTATAGTCAAACAATGAAAAAACAAATAAAAATAAAAACATTATTAAACAGGGATGGAAGACTATGGTTTATGTATTTATATTATGTTTGTTTATATATTTATATTATGGTTTAAATTGCATTGTACGTACATAATAATTTCGAACGAAATTGTTTTTTAAAAGATACGAGAGAGCACGAGAATATATCAATATCACTAACATATGAATTGCGGAGGTCACACATTCTGTATAAGGGTGCACGTTTACCGATATTTGTCCTAGCCGTTGATAAAAAAGAGAGATCTGGAACGCGTTCTTGCTGCAGGAATTCGAAAGTATACCTAAAGTTTTTTTAAAAAAGTTTTTAAATGGTTTAAAATATATTAAACAATGTAATGATGATACATAAGAAGCTTTTTCAAATGTGGATTACTACAAATTATAATTACACCTATCCCCCGATTTACACGGTACTTGTTTTACACGTTTTCGCTTTTACACGGTTTAAAAAATAAGTTTTTTTTTGTTTTAATAACCGATTTTATTACCATCTCTCATAATGTAAATATTTCTGCTTCAAACTTCGAATCGGCACAAATAACTTCGAGCGTTGAAAGTGAATTCGAACCTTCGATTCCGAAAAAAAGGATGAGAGTAATTTCTGACAGCGATAAAGGATAATAAAACACCTTTGCTTTTATTTTTTGTTTTTCTGTTTAATGTATTGTAATTAAATAAAAAAATGGTTTCCGTAATTTTAACTTGTCAATGCATTTTATTTTTATTTCTGTGTACACCAAAAAATATTGAAAAAAATCGCAACTGTTAAATAGCAAAATTATGCATGATCTGCAAGCTTTTCGAATTACACGGTTTTGACTTGAAAATTTAAAATTTTCGATTTACACGTTTTTCTCAGGAACGTATCTACCGTGTAAATCGGGGGATAGGTGTAATTATTATTTACTATCTGTATCTGCAGACTGTATTGAATTGAAATAATTCAATGTGAATTATAACATGTATAAATATATAAACATGTAAGGATTCTCATGTGATTACCTCTAAATCTATAGAAGTGCCTCGGAGAGTAAAAATAAAAGTGTTATACTTACAACATATAGGGGTTCCTCCGGACCCACATCTGCGTGGGCTGGTGATACACAAACAGTGTTATGAAGGCCAGGGTCACGAGCAGCTGACACATCAGGATGGAGTACACCTGGTAACATACAAGATATTTTTATATCTTAACATATGAGATATTTTATTGTCAATGTACGGGATGCTAATTTGTACATTATATAATTTTATATAAGAACACACAATATATTTTAATTTAGTAACATATGAGTTATTATAATTTGATATATTTTATTATATCAACATACGGGGTGCTATTATGGTATTATGTATATGATAACACACGAGGCATTTATACATGATACAGTAATACCCCGCTTTACGCGAGGGATACGTTCCAAAAAAAATCGCGTTAACTGAAATTCGCGTATAACGAGCTTTATGATTAAACATAGTCAAAAATTATTACAAAAAAATACAAATCATTTTAATCAATCACTTTAATTCTAGGAACACTTTATGCAACACATACTCTTATTTTTTACGGAAAAACACATCTATTGTCTTTTGGGTAACGTTTTGTTTGCGTTCTTGTAAAATACGTTCATAACACCCAACACTGTTGGGGATTGGGATCCCGCGACCATAGAGAAGTTCATGACTACATTATATTTATACGCACTCTTTCGCGTAATTCGAGGCATTTGAGCGCGAAATTTGCAATTCGCGTTATAGTGAAACCGCGTATAACGGGGTCGCGTAAATATATATATATATATATATATATATATATAATGTATGTTGCCATATATAGGATATTTTATTTTGTAAAAGACTTCATGTTTAAGTCACAATACACACACGGTATTTTCATCTCTATTGACATAAATTTATAGAACAATTTGCATTATTCCACTCACCTTACGGATGAAAGCCTTTCGTATGCTTTGTTCGTTGAAGTCGAATCCCTTGACGTCGGCATCTTCACCCAGGCTGCCTTGCCCCGGTCCCGGATATCCGGCTGGCTGGAATGTGCATTTGGTTTATATAGCAAATTAGAAATTTTAATTTCATAGGTTCACCAAAGATTCTTATGTTTTAATTTATATTTACAATTGTATATACATGTATACGTTTCTATATTTGATATTTAATTTACATATGCAATCACATATATATTTTTGTTAGACATATTTCTTTGAGTCAGTGCCTTTGTTGTTATGGAGTTTCTTCTTGCTTCTTTTCCACAACTATAACACCTCGCGAAGCAGAGTAGTCAAAAATAAAATAAATTAAAAAATATGTTGACAATCAATAAGAGTTCTGTTAAAAATTCCAATGTTGAATAAATAAATTTTATTTAAATTAAAAAAAAATCATTAGAACACAGCAGAGTTTGGACACCCCTAGTAACCAGTTACTCTAGACCAAGGGTTTATAGCCTAGGCTTTGGGATAGCTTTTATTAGATCAGAAACACGAGTCCCGCATTCGAAATATGAATTAAATACAGGAGGTGTTTAAACTACTACCTTTCGGCAATGTTTGAACATCCCTGCTATAGAATAATCAGTTACTTCTGACACAGGGGTGCCCAAACCACGGTTCTCTAAAAAAATGTCTATGTAATTGTGGTAGCTGAGATTGTATATCAAATGAGACGGTCGTTAAAAAATTTAATAGTTATTGAATAACTGAATCTGACATTTCAAAATGCAACTTGATTACTAGCAAAACATACAGCTAGTGGTTTTAAAAAAGGGGAATAAGGTTCAGGCATTTAAGTTCATGTTGTGACAAGAAATAAGGTTAAATTTGAACAACCTTGTTATACAGGATGATTGGTTAGAGATATAACAAAGTGATCACTCTGAAATATGTAATTGTTTTTTTTTTTTTCTGTTAGAATGCAACTGCCTATATATCTTGTCAATAATAAATGTAAAAGGGCAGATAGTGAACAATAATTAATTTTAATATGTAGTAATCTGAATTTTGAAATCGCTTTTCCTTACTATACTACTACTACTACTACTCCGCTAGCTCAGTGACCCAAAGTGGGTCTTGGCCTCCGAAGCGAGAGACTTCCACTTTCCTCTATCTTGCGCCATCGTCTGCCATTGGTTGACATTCAATTCGCGCAAGTCTGCCTCAACGCGATCGATCCCGCGATACCTGGGTCTACCCCCTGGTCTTTGACCCCTCGGTTTTTCCAGGAACGCTACCTTCACGCTCCGATCCGAACCCATTCGCTCCAAGTGACCAAGCCAGCGGATTCGTTGAGCTTTATATTCGCCAATGATATTTGGCTGTGCTACTAAAGTCTCAATTTCGGCATTCTTTCGGAGCCTCCAAGATCCGTCTTGATTTCTCGCTGGTCTCAAGATCTTCCGCATGATTTTGCGTTCCGTCACTAGCAGTTTTTGTTCTTCTTTCAAAGTTAGCGTCCAAGCTTCACAGCCATACATCAATCTTGGTCGTATTACGGTTTTGTAGACACGGACTTTTATACTTCTGCTTAGGAGCCTAGACACTAGAACCTTGTGAAGTGCTGCACTATACTAATATTACTTTATTATTTGTGTAACCTTTGATTTTCGAAAAAACCTATACATGAGCAGTGGTACCTCAGTGGCAGTGAATTGGGACTTAGGATCATATGTCGGGGCTTGGATTCCCTGGCTATAGTCTTATATTAAATTCACACTTTGTGCATTAATTACATAGAATTGCCACAGCTCACAAACAAGTGTCCAAAGGATGGACAGCAGCGTCCTGCGGCGATTATGCTAATCCCCTCTCATATGTGGGGGAGGCCTATACCTGTAAAATCTTTTACATCTATAACCAATCATACAGTATGCAGAATTTTAGCTTATAAAGGACTTGTTCAAATACCAGTAGGAATCCGTCAAAAATTATGCACATAAGTACTTCGATTTCTCTTAATCCTTTTGTTATTTGCTTCAAAATGAATCATTTATGTTAAAATTTTATCAAACATGCCATACTTGAAATCTACGACCTCTTAGATTTATTACAGATAAAAAATAAATCCAACGTCAATTAAATAACAATCAAATGTGTTGCAAGGTGTAAAATTTGAAAACAGGTAGATCAATTGGACATTTTTTATTTGACGATTCGTTTTATTTTTCTCTAAGAAAATGATAAAAATTGACAAAACTACTAAACTCTTTTATTTTCATAGAAACCACATAGTAAATTAAAACACTCATATGTATTATATAGATATGTCTGACATATATATCAGTGTTTTGATGTAAGCAAAAATTCCAGATGATAGTAAATAGTGTAGACATTTAACATTGATCGGTTATTTTTATGTAAACAAATTGTTTTTAATAATATCGATGATGCAAAACATTATCATCATTACCACCATTTCCAGGAGCCGACATAGTTAATATAAATTTAAATATTGGATTAATTCGACAATCAATCGGGGTCAAAAATTAATCGTTCAAAGAGCCGCATGTGGCTCGCGAGCCGCAGTTTGAGCACCCCTGATATATGCCATAAAAATTGTTGAGTTACATTCTTCGGCGTAGGATTTCGATAGTTATTATACGTCCACACAATCTAAATCGTCCTAAAGCCGGAAACTTGTGACTACTCCTAATTGTGTATTCGCCTATTTTTATAAGTTTCCTTAGTAAGTAAAAAATAAATAAAGTAGTCCAATGGTGACTTACCTCGCCATATCCGGCGCCACCATATCCGGGTTGGAAGCCAGGCTGAGGCGTCGGATACCCTCCGGGAACCCCTTGCGGGTAACCTGCAGCCGGGTAAGCTTGGGGATATCCTCCTTGGGGGTATCCTCCTTGAGGGTAGCCGCCCGGCGGGGGGTATCCGCCCTGTGGGTAGCCTCCTTGGGGATACCCGCCTTGCGCCGATTGGTCTGTACACAGAGGCAAATTAATATCACGATACAACAGACAAACAGACTAGCAAACAGTTGCCAATACACTTTTGAATCTGGAAAATGCTACACAGGGTGACCCTTTAAAGTTGTTTTCTAGATAACATTACAAATATATTTAAAACATATAAAATATATGTCAACTAGATTTTTATATGATGAATTACGTCCCTAATTGACATCAAGTAGTCTACCTTCGGATGATAAATACCTCGGACTTGTAAATAACAGATAAAACTCAGCGGTATTAAGTAAAAAGAGGACCAATATTTAGCCACTTCTGCACATGCAGTGGTAATCGTGCAACAAAGTTCACTGCCCGCCAGCCCGCTGATAAATGCGTATGCAGCAAACGATGCAAATTATACAACCGCCACCGTCAAATCACCCAACAAGTGTTTCACCCCTCCACGGGGCATCTTCAGGAGTTATGTTACACCGATTAGTGCCAAACAAAGTATCAGTGGTATTACTTTAAAAAAAAAATACATAGGTACAATATATACAAGGTGTATCTACTATAAGTCATTTACATTATAGAAAATTATAAATTAAATGTAACAATAGAAGCCTTTTGAACATTTTTCTGTCTGGGATCCTTTCAGTTTCTGTTAGATGTCGGCTGTGTTAGCCTTCTGGTACTGTAACGGCTTTCAACAGCTTCGTTACAGCTAAAATTTATCCCTTTCCTTACCGCAGTCCGTTCCACCGAATTGACGCTACTGAACCGGGCATGTGTGCGTTTTTGATTATATATTTTTTAAATTTAATTTCCAAATACGCACTTCACTTCCAAAGAATTGTTTTCGTAAGAAAAGGACCAATATATAGCTACTTCCGCCATGCAGCAGTAGTCGTACAATAAAGTGCACCGCCCGCCAGCCCGCTGATAAATGCGAATCCCATTAGTGCCAAACACAGAGTCAAATTCACATCAGTAATCGGTGTAACATTAGTCCTGACGATGGCCCATAGAGGGGTGAAACACGTGTTGAGTCAATTAACGGTGGTGTAATTCGCATTGTTTACCGCATGCACATCATCAGCGGGCTGGTCTTTTCTTACTTAGGATGGACTTCCGCAAAGTAACGCCTGAATCCATTAGAGAATTGTTTCCGACTGAAGGCAAGGCGAATTCAATAACAAAATTGATTGCACCCTAAGAGGAATCAATTCAATAACAATGCAATATAAGGAACGGCCAAATGGATGCCGACTAACTTCGGCGATGATAAACACGGGGCGTCCGGTGAATGCCGGCTAACTCTGGCGCTGGTAGCGAAAGGGTTAAATTTCTTTCATATAATTGTTCCCATTCTTGTGCACCACTTGAATGTTATATGGCGCGTCTGTGTGACTCGGGTTCACTGTTCCTGTAATATTCTCATATTTTTGTGTTTATACTGTAAAATGATATAATTACTCATTGTTATTCAAGTTAAAAAGTAATATATTGGAAGCGATTGTTTGCCAGAAAGTTCTTTACCCTTTAGTAAAGGCAGTACGTTCGTAATAGCATTATAGTTAGGACACAGTTCAGTCTCTGATCAATCCTAGTCAAGGTTTTACGCCTAAGTGTTTATTTATTAGCAACCTATATTATATTTATTGTAACTATGCGGTTCATTTTTCAAGATCCCTTTCTTACTTCCGACTATATCATTGCTTCATCTCTCTAGGTAGCGTTGGTTAACCTGTCAACTGCCTATGGACATATTTATCCGAACTCCCCGGATGCATACCAGTCAGATTTGCCCGAAACAAAGTAGGCTACATTATATCGAATCGCCTTAAAAATACAGTTTAATATCGCTTGCTCTGGATGTACTGCATACCACAGGATCATAAACAATAATATTTCATTTATCATTTTAAAAAAAATCGTGCGACACTGACAGACGCCATGTTGAGGCATGCGAAGGGTTAAACTCTCGTTTCGTAATTCTTTTGCTATTTTTGTAGCTCTCAGCGCTAAAGTTTACTTCTTTTTTGGTTTCATTTTTCTACCGACTATCTTTCATTGGCATGTTCAGTCCGTGCCATGTTAGTGGGTTTGGTATCCTATTGTAAAAGATTTGAAAACTCCTGTAGGTATATAAAATGTGACGACTTTGTGCCCATTAAATACGGAAAGTTCAATATCTGACGTCACTCCTTCAGGTGACTTGAATTTCTTCTTCCTTTCTTCCTTGATTTTCTTCCGTCACTTGAAGACACACGACCCGCATTGGAAATATCGATCTACAACACCAACTGGGTTTCTGGGTTTCCTTACACCATAGAAAAAGACAGTAGCTGGATGCGAGCAGCGCAAAACCAGAGAATCTCAAAAAGACACAAGACAATATCCAATACAAAATTTACTATCGCTTCTATTAACACATTGTATTTCACATTTCTTAGGAAAATTGGTAGTTTTTGTGGTGCCATTTATCTCTTTAAACCACTTCACTATTTGTTTTAAAAACATCACGTATAGCAAAATCTACATATATATTCGTAATATGTCAATCTGTCCTTACAATTTAAATAAGAATTATTATTAATTAAATTAATCCTTAAATTGTTGTCAGATTGAAGCATGCCAAAAAAACAACTTCGCAGGGTCACCATATAGTTTTCTCATTCAATAGTGTACTTATACAGTCAAATATCAGAACTTCTATTCTTAAATTTTTAATATTAATTACAAAAAAAATAAGCGTTACCTCCACAATAGCAAAGATCTCAAACAAAATGTGAAACTATAACATTTAGCATTGTGATTTGTGTATAAATGATATTTTTAAACTTGCTGTGCCCGCGGCGCTGTGTTCTGTTCTTATTCGCTATTATTCATTTTGAATGTTATATTTTAAAATAAATAAATAAATTTCTATATAAATTCATCTCGCCCCACGGCGAAAAAGGCACACAAATTGAAAATTTTATCCCAAACGCTTTTTCCGCCCTAAGACGTGATAATTTTTTTTAGAAATTTAAAATTGTTTTATAAATATTAACGAAACTACCTATTATTGTATACTTTGTCAGAAATAACACCCTACGAAGCCGAAATTAGCCAATCGTCTCTTTCCAAAAATCGATGTGCAATATTAATCGCCCAATATTGTATATAACATTAGGGGGACCGGAAAGTAATGTCGGTTTTGCGCAAATCGATATTTGATTGTAGTTCGGTAGCTCATTACGTATTTCAAAGACGTTTTATATTAGACGGCAAAAGGTTGTTGATAACGAAGGTGAATACCACTGCACCTGCGACACTTCACACAGATCATAAGTTTATACATAACACCACCAAACACTACACACCACGCCGTAACACCCATTTTAGGTAGCGGCCGCCCACTCTCTAACCGCGAACAGCGTGGGCGAACCGAAGTTGGATCCGGAGCCCTCCTCACCTCGCCTGAGGTCCACGCTGCCGTCCCAAGCCGCATGCACACATTCATTACACAGCTCTACACGGGTAGAATCTACGTGAAGTTTCTAAGTTCACGGACCCTTCCACTCAGTGAACTCAGCCACGATGAAGCTTTAAAAGTCTTCGGACTAACAGCAACAACATTAACCCTCTTAGTGCCGGGCGAAAAAGAGGTGCCTATGCGAAAATAACCGGCCAAATTTCAGAGTTTTACTAGGGTTTGGGAAAATGCTCATAAAAACCAAACGACACACAACAACGACGATATAAGACAAAAAAAGCAACTCTTAAATATTGCGAGGATATTCAGGTTATGAAAGCGATTTTAACAGAATACATAGGATAATGGTTACACGTTTTAGCTATTATTATTTCGGGGTCTTGAGTTATTTACTGATATTTTTTATGAAGTCTTTATTCGCCGCATAAAAAAATCTGTATTTTAAATTAATTTTATATTCTTTTTAAAATTGTAACTAATTGTTATATTACCTTTATGTTCCATTTGGAAACTATACACAACTTTTCACACTTTTCTATAATCAAACGACATCTGTATAAAATTTAAGCCACTGGATGGATTGTAAATAACTTTATAAAAAGTCATATAAATTTAAAAAATAAACATACATTAATTATTAAAAATTCACAACACTGTAATGACACTAAGTGCTGGACATTTATGTTTTAAAAAAAAATAAAGAAATGAACATACGCATGCCGGTCTCTAGGGCGTATCGGTTAGAAATACAATGCAAATAAAGACGACGGAGTGGATTGATGTGAATGTAGTGAAATTCTTATCTTTCAACTATAGAATTACAGACCTTATCTCTATACATTTAAAGACGACATTCGTCTGCGATCGATTAGCATTGTTTACCACACATGCGCATCGGTGTTCCATGTTTTTCTAAGTAATCAGCTATATGTACACAATCGGTAGACAAAATTCAACTCTATACCTTAGTATTATGGTATTAAATCGTTTAAACGCTTTAAAATAACACAGACGTTATAAACAGTATAATTGTATAAACCAAGGTTCTTTTTTGCATCGTGTGAAAATCTTTGAAGCTATATTTTAAATATTCAATAATTCCTGGAATGACTTTTTAAAATTGACATTGTACCATGAATTCAATAAGGTTAAAGGTCGAATCGATATTTTAATTTACTTTTTACGACTTTATTGTGTGTGACGCGTAAATCGCTTCTTTCATTATAAAATTTATGAGGTGACTTTTTAATGGCATTCTTTATGAAGGCCAGAATTATTGTAGACATTTTTAATATTTGTTTATACAATTTCGAACGAGATTTTTTTAGAATAGGTATCAAATTAAAATTGATTTAAATTCTTATGCCCACCTATGCAACATACATAACTTTTATAGTAAATAGGGTTATGCTCGTGTCGAGTCCTGTTGCCAATTGCCCCCATTAACGACAAAGTTGCCCCTCTGTGAGGCCCCACTTTGGGAAACACTAGTCTGTGCTGCTATACATCGATCGCTGCACAAACTGTATTAGTACACACTACCGGTGTTGTGTGTATTTAAAATATCTCCTTAGTGTAGACTTTATAGAGCAGAGGTGGTCAAACTGCGGTTCGCGAGCCACATGCGACTCTTTGAACGATTATTTTTTGGCTCAGATTGATTGTCGAATTATTTAAACTTACATAACTTATGTCAGCTCCTGGAAAATCGAAACAAATTACCGATGTGAATAATAATATTTATTATCTCACTATAAAATTTGCGAAATCCAAACACCGATCATAATTAGCTAAGCGGCATCTTAAGTATTATTAGGAATGCTGTCATATAAGTGTGCATTATATCTAACTACAATACACATATTTTTGTTTTTAAAAAAATTATTATTGTGTGTTTTAAATGCGCATTCAATTGTGGCTCGCAATAAATTTTGAATTTCGAAAAATAGCCCACACTATCAAAGAGGTTGGCCACCCCTGGTAAAAATTTACTGGACGTAAAATATACATCAAATGATAATTAAAATATAATATTTCTATATTTCCATTTTTTTTTATAAAATTTTATGTAATGGTTTTTGAGTGAGACGAACCTCAGTATGAACTTTTAATTATTTATTTATTATCCTCATGGGATCATCTTTTGAAGCTGAAACTAGAATTAGATTGAACTTCAATATAATGGCATCCTTCAACTTAAAGCTACTAGGGTGGAATCCTGCGCGATCATAATCTGAACTAAGTATCCTGTCACTTTTACAGATATTATTATTATTAGGGAGACCAGAAAGTAATGTCGTTTCTCTCGAAATATTTTACAGAAAAAAAAAACAAATTGATTTTTATCGCTCCGATATTGATTTTGTATACTAGATGGCAAAAGGTTGATAACGAAGTTGAATATATTGTTGATTAGAAATAAAAACTTGTTAAAAATGTAGTCGTGTGAGTTTAACTTAGGGGAGCGACTATAGATGTAAAAAAGCTGATTTAAAACGTTTAAAACCAAAAGTGGCGGTTTAAAACCCCAAATAAATCTTTTTAACCCTTCTTTGCATGGTGACGGAAATTTCCATCATAACATTTAGTCAACAAAAAAAGATACTCAAAACCCTTGTAACGTAAATTTGTTGTTGCTCGCAACTTTTTAAGCGACTATCGCGTACAACAAAACGCGGTTGTCGAAAAATAGCAAAGGTCACTGTGAATTACCAGACCTAGAACTTGTTATTCTGCTGTTTGTTGAGACTGGAAGAAAAGAGCGAGATTTTAAATTGTTTTATGGAAATAAACGGAGATATAAAATACAATAAAAATGAAAATGAGTGGAAAAAAGGTTTGTTTTCATGTTTTTGTTATTTTATGTACAATTTATTTCAAAACACTATAAATGAATTTCTCAAAACGTTGTGATAGAAATTTACATCACTATGCAGTAACTTCATTTGTAATGTATGGGAAATTTTTTTGTAAATATTTATTTTATGTTGTTTTTTGGGGGAAACTTGAATGAAAGAGATATTGTAGATTATCTTTGTAAGTTATAAGGCGGTTGGCTCTCAGAAGATGGCCTTAATGACCAAGATTCCGATAATGAAAACCACGATGCTGATGAAATTATAAGTGTTGTAGGAGGAGAATGATGATGACGATGTGGATGAAACTGCTGACGTTGAACCTCTTCTTGTCAAACCAGACGATCAAGAACCCTCTCACATATCAAATTCATCTAATTTGCAGTCTTCATCCAGTTTTCCATTTGACAAAAAAACTTGATTTGGAAAAAAAGGAATCTGGTGTGTGACATAGATAAAATTACTTCCTTGGGGAGTTCTGCCGCTTCAGGTGGTCTATCACACCTAGAAACTCCATATCAATGTTTTAACCATTTTATCACTGAAGATTTTATCAAAACATTACTAAAGGAGACAAATTTATATAAAAAAACAGAGTAATCCCAGATCATCTATATCATTTACAGAATATGATTTGTATAAGTTCTTTGGTATATTATTATACATGCCAGTAATCAAATTTCCTAGCACAAGATCATACTGCTATACATACTGACATTACTTGTCCGTTTATTGTCCAAGAATACAATAAACATATGGGAGGAGTAGATCTCATGGATAGCTTTTTGGGCAGAAATCATATAAAAATGGGGTCTAAAAGGTGGTATTTGTGTATTTTTTTCATATATTTGATCTTGCTATATTATAAACTCTTGGATTGTTTATAAAAAAATGCTCAAGAAAGTGATGAACCTAAAAAGAGTCTGCTTACAATGGGCCAATTCAGAAATGAATTGTCCTTTGTGCTATGCAACAAAGGAACCACCAAAGCAGCTAAAAGAGGGCGTCCTGGTACCAGTGTACTAGAAGAAGAATTACAATCAAAAAAAGAAAAGGTTCTCCAGCTCCACCACCTCCAAAAGACATAAGAAAAGATGGTGCTGAACATTGACCAAAAGTAGGTGGGTCACGCCGGTGCAAATTTCCCAAATGTAAAGGCTATTCTACAATTTCGTGTAATAAATGTGGCGTCAATTGGTGCTTAAATAAAATAATTATTGTTTTTTGAATTATCACTAAGAATAAAGAAGACTAAGTAAACAACTTTTTTTATTTATTTAGTATCGGGCTAAATATGTGAAACTGCATGATGATGTAAATTTCCATCATATTGTTTTTTACATAATACATATTTTTATTCACACTAGGATTTTTTTTAATAATTTTCCTTTAATCTAGAGCATTAATTACATCACCCTGATTTATTTTAAAAAAATAGTAAAAATCATGCAAAGAAGGGTTAAACGGTTTAAAACTCGCCTACTAAAATATAAGAACAGTGTTTTTACACATCATTATCGACAATACTTGGTCTTGTGTTAGTTACCTATGCAGTTTATACCTATGTAGGTAAGTATATTACATATAAAGTACTATAATTATATAGAAACAATATTACATACAATAGATTAAAATATGTACCTAAATCATAAAGAAATTGTGGATAGGAGTTTTGACCTTTATTTCTAAGTATTTAAGGTCTACTCAAAGGTCTCTTGACGTCTCTCCGCGTGAGAAGTGCAAGTGTGTGAGTTTGGTTTTAAACCGAATGAAACTGATTGATAAATCTTTTCAAAATAACCAATATAGTTAACTAGATAATAGTTTTTCAACTTAGCTAGGTAATGTCTACGCTTGGAATAGATAATGTGTTTATATTTAAGAAAAACATAGTCGTCAACACTAAACGTTTAAAATCGAAAAAAATGGGTTATTTCGGTTTTAAACTGTTTTTTTCGTTTTAAACCGATTGGTTTAATTCGTTTTAAACCGGCCTTACATCTATAGGAGCGACATTACTTACTTTCAGGTCACCCAAATACAGTAATTTTTTTAAATGACCACCGCTATTGGGGGCATCTCATTTTCTCTCTCTTATTTATGGGACAGGGACGTTTTAATCTTTTAGTCTTTTTACTTCCTTTTCTTTTTAATTTCCATGCTCTTCTGTCATACTTCACATGTTCTCGTTTTTATCTTTTAGAGATTTACTTCCTTTTCTTTTTTAATTTACATGCTCTTTTGTCATACTTCACATGTTCTATCTTTCTTCTACTTGCATTCTACGATTTCTATCTTTCTTTTACTTACTTTCTACCGTTCTACCATCGCCTCACTTCCTTCGCCTCGTTCCTTACTATCACAGCTTTTGGTTATCACATTATTTCTACTTTATCTATCTTTTATTTCACATTTTATAATTTTATCACAGATTACATAGTTATTGTTTTATTTACTTTATTCTAATACAATAGTAGAGCAATTCATTACTGTGCTTTATCAACAAAAAAGCTTTTGTTTGGTTAACGTGTTAAATTTCTTACAGTGTAAGAGTGTATCATATCCCAACACTTGCCCACAAAAATGTTACCAATTTTATTATTGGACTAATTTATATACAATCCTATATCAAAAGCTATCAGCCGGCAAGCTCGAATGTTACTTTAAACATTGAGTTAATTGCTATATTTCAAATAGCTTTCAGCTATATACGCTATTTAACAATAACGAAATCGATACACAACAGCCGCGTGGAAAAGGACATTAGCTACGGTTGTTAAGCCAAGGGTGTTATCGATCGACAAGTTTTAATATAGCATCTATGTTATTTACAGTAGCTGTTAATATGAAAGTGAATTTGTACCGAGTGATTGTTGATTAGAAGTAAGAAAAGGACCAATATATAGCTACTTCCGCCATGCAGCATAGTCATGCAATAAAGTGCACCACCCGCCAGCCCGCTGATAATTGCGCATGCGGCAAACAATGCGAATAACATAACTACCACCGCTAAATCACTCAACACGTCTTTCTCTGTGTTTGACACTAATCGGTGTAACATTACACGTTCTAATAGAATAATTAATGTAAAATATTTCAGTGTGAACTCTTTATACAAGTTGGTTAAAAAAGGTGTAAAAGTTTTTTTCTCTATTCATCCCCCTTTGTAGTTTTTACTCTAATCAACAATATCTAATGGATTCAGGCGTTATTTTGTGGAAGTCCATCCTAAGTAAGAAAAGGACTAATATATAGCTACTTCCGCCATGCAGCAGTAGTCGTGCTCAAAACATGTTTCACCTCTCCACGGGGCATCTTCAGGAGTTATGTTACACCGATTAGTACCAAACACAGAGTCCCACACTGGCGGGCGGTGCACTTTGCATGACTACCACTGCATGCGCGGAAGTAGCTAAATATTGGTCCTTTTCTTACGTATATTTATTTATGTTATTATACACAACGGTAGCCTAGCGGTACGTGACTAAGATTTGCGATCACAGGTGGCGGGTTCAATTCTCGGGATACGATTTTAACTTATTCAAACCAGCATTGCTATTTCTTACAAACAAGTTTCCAGAGGATGAACAGCAACGTGCTCTTCGTACCATACTACCACATCGCCAACAGGCCTGTCAAGCGATGCGATTATAATATATCCCTCATAGATATCTTTGTGGATCCTTTATATCACATAGAATCATATACCAATCAAGTACGCCAGGAGAAGAATATCAAAAAGCGTGGAATTTGATTGATATAACATGAATCAGATTGAACACCTTGACTAACTCAGTCCGGAATTTTTTGTGGTCATCGTTATAAACTAGATTCAGTTATAAATTCACGGTTGATTGGATTAGAAATTAATAGTGCCTTATAAATTATTCAATAATGAATATATATCTAACAAAGGTTATTTAAACAGGTTTCTAATAATTTTCCACAATTTTTTTAATATAAACTATGTTAATTCAATTAGGATAATATATTTAATCCGATTTTAATTATGGAGCCGGTTCACGAAGCCCTCAAAATGTAAATAGATTTTCACAATTCACTTTACTATAAAGTCAACGGCAAAAATGTAAATGTAGGTATATTGAGAAAGTGTATATAAGTATTGTCGTTTCAATCCATTTACGCTCACTGCACGTTATGGCAGCCTCCGCTTATCCTGTGGAAGCTTGTTTGTGACATTTACAATCCTATATAATTAATGCACAAAGCAAACTTATATATAAGACCCCGTAATGAATCCCGGGGATCGAACCCGCGACATACCATCGTAAGTCTCAAAACCTTGCTGCTGCGTTACTATACCGATGGACAGTAGCATAAATAAACACACATTTCAATATGGAGTCATATATATATATATATATATATATATATATATATATATATACACTAGCTGATCCCGCAAACGTTGTTTTGCAAAAAAATTAAAGTTTTTAATTAACAAATTAAAGATAAGAATTGATCGTAGAGGGGTGAAAATTTAGGTTTGTATGTGTTTTTGTATGCTGTATCATAATAAAATAAAAACCAAAAAAATTGTCTAAAAAATAAAAAATAAAATTTAGGGGTGGACCACCCTTATCACTTAGGGGTATGGATAATAGATAGTAGCCGATTCTCAGACATACTGAATACGCATGTAAAATTTGGTAAAAATCGGTCAAGCCGTTTCGGAGGAGTTCAAGTTCGAACACCGTGACACAAGAATTTTATATATTAGATATATATATATATAAAGTAAGCGACGTATTATTATTATTGTAAACTAGTCGGTGGTCTACCTACGCCGCGTCTATCGACTAGTGTTCACTACTCGAGAATCTTACAGCTCCCATGGTCATCCTGATGAATCATCGAGCATGGTCTCTGGGTCTGGAAGCCTTCTCGTAAAGCACGTCGTAAGCGATCACGTCTCCGGAAAACATACTGGTCAAAGACCTTTGTTTTTAGACATATATTTTGGAATGTTTTCATTATAAACTTTTTAATATATATATAATTCATAAAACATCGATGATTATTATTTTTAAATTTCAACAGAATCATATAACTGATCCGAATAATGCGGAGAAAACGAAACGTAATCTGATGCAATTCAGGGAATCCCCGTTTAGAGACGTCTAGAAAATCTATACAATGAATAATGTTACGCAACTGTGCGGCGAATTGTTCCACGGCGTGAGTCACGTGTGACGTCAAGTTCGGTCTGGCCGGACGATCGCGGTAATGTTCGCGAAGTGATATAACGCGTAAATACTTTCAATACGAGATAAGGTCAGGCCGTTCAACATATGATAGGGTCAATCCATGATAATTATTTCCCTTGATAATTTCCGACGCTGTTAAATGTTTAAAATTTACTCGTTTTAAAGGTTTTCCCATAAATCAACGTCAAACGAAATCTGACGACAGAGCACAGATGAATAAGATTTATAAAATTAATTCTCAACTTTAATAAACTAACAATGAACGTAGTAATAATTGTGAGTATATGTTTAGACAAAAAATATATGTTTTCTTGTCATAATTTATTCCTATTTCCCCAAAATGGGGCAGAGGGCGTCCACAGTAAGTCGTCATTCCGAGCGGCCTTGAGCCTCGTGCTTTACTTCGCTCCACGTCATTCCAACTGCCTTCACTTCTGCAGTGATCATCCGCCAGGTTTGCTTTGGTCTTCGCTTTCCCTGGGAATTCCTTTCTAGGGCTTGCCTCGGTATGTGATCAGGATACCTTCGGAGCGTGTGGTATATCCAGTTCCACTTGCGGCGTTTGATCTGCTGGTCTACGTTGTGGATCTACGTTGAAGACTTTCTCAGGCCAGTATATACTGAGAATACGTCAAAGACAGTTGTTAACGAAGACTTGGAGCCGACGCGAGATATCTTTGTTAACCTTTCACGTCTCGCATTCATATGGATGAATATTTTCTTGTACGTTACGTAAATATCTTTTCTTTACTATGCTGTTTGGAACAATACATATATATATAACAGATTTTCAACTATATATTGACTCATCAGTCGCTGGAACTATAAGGCTTTACGACTTGAAATATAGAATAGTAGGCATCTAAATGCGATTTTAATCGTCGATTATTTTAACATTATAAGTAATACGCTACCACCGACACACTTGACCTTTTAAATGAAATAATATTTTTTTTTCATGTGTACATTATAATATCAATCAATTAACTAAATCGATATGTTGACTCATTTAAATGATTTTTGAAGATTTTCTATTAATGCCGCGTGGAGCGTATACGAACAACACTTTAAAAATTAAAGTCTAAGACATGCTTTACACTTTTTCAATACTACAAAGCTATAATTAGCGAGAAAAAGTTATAAATTTTAACATGCATTACGTACGCGCATGCGTGATGTGAAGTTATGTATATTCGAGCCTACAATTCAATTGTTTAAGAATCCTTTGTTTTTCAATGAGAACTGCAAATGGACTGAACGGAAAGTGCAGCGGAGGTCGTATACGGCCCACATAACATGGAATTTGTTAATAATATAATATAATAATATACATCTATACCCATGAAGAATTTATTTAATATTTGAAAGCGAAATTTAAGCGTTACTAGAGTATTTTATTTCTTGCATTTATCCCGTCTGTCATTATTTTTCATATAAGATTTTAAATGATGGCGCATAAATAATATGCTAATAAATTTATTTCAAAGCAACCATTAAAATATCCGTAGACGAAGTGATCCAAAAGACATGGATCAGCGGTTTGGGCTGGTTGAATTGGCAGTGTGCGGAACACATCGCTCACGGTGGCCAGAGAGCATGGACAGAGAACGTCATCCGCCCATGGTGGACAGTGAAACCTTATTAAGATCGTTGAAAGACGCTGAAAGCCGGCTGCTTCAAAAGGTTCTATTAAAAATATTTAGGGTAGGCCTATCTCCAAGAAAGGACACCCTTTACTAAAATGACGTTGATGTTTAATTTGAAACAGATTTCAGTTTGACGTTTATTTATGGGACACCTTAATGTACACCGAAGACATAATTTTTCACAAGATTATAAAAACCTGTTTTAAGCATGCCACGTGCACATGCGTGCAATGTTACGATGACAACTGGCCTTCAAAACCGGTTAACCGATTTTTGTTTTAAAAATAATTCGTGACTTTAACAGAGCTTTATCAAAATTACTACGATATACTATAATAAGATTCTTTAATCTTGACATCGTCTTTTCTAGACTGTACAATAAAAAAATAATTCTTAATATTTCTAAAAAAATAACTTAAAACGAAAATATTAACTACTATACTCGGTGATAAATATCGCACATCGACCTTTGGAAAGAGACAATCGGCTAATTTCGGTTTTCAAAGGTCAATGTGCAATATTCATCACCGGGTACTATACCAGTTGATTTATATAGGTATATATATAACAGCTTAACAGTTGCACTTTACAAATAAAGTTTTATAAGGAGTGCTTAACAATAATTAGCTTCCTGAGCGAGCATCAACAAAATTTAATTCCACACATTAATTCCGTTGTCATTAATTATTTTGAATGTAATTTGACATTAAAATAAAGTTATTAACATCACAATAGCCACTATAAAGTTGAATACTTGATGAAACATTGTTAAAGATAAAGAAAGGTTTTAAGGAAGTGAGAAATAAGTTCTTTATCGCAAACAATAACATCTAATCAATATTTGATTATCTGTTAATTATTATTGTGTTTTTTTTTTTGTTTATCTCATTTAATTTCGTTTCCTGTATTTCATTTAATTATGCGTTAATATATTTTCTCATTTCCTGTTTGTCTTTAATGTTCTAGTTTTAATTTCTCACCCTGCTCTAGTGATAAAATTTTAATATAAAGCACTATGCTAATTATATTATATCACTATGATAATTATGTTACAACACCATGCTGATAATATTATAGCACAAGTGATGGAAGTTGTGACTGATCTTTAATAAGTGGTATAATACTTATGCTTCAGCAATTTAGTTCAGCGGCCCCCTAATCCGGTGAAAAAGTATTATAGGGCCTGAACCAAAGCCTCCCAGTGAACCCCCCAGCTTCGCTACATTAAGAAGTTTTAGACAAGACATCAATTAATATTATTAGCCTATTTATAGGCCAGATAACACATAGATATATTGAATATTACTAAGCTTGTATGTTTCATAAATAAAGTACAGATAAAATATGCCCAAATTATTATTAATAAATTAACACATTTGAATATTAGGCAGAGCATATAGACCTATTTTCTTAGCCATAGATTTGACCTTGGAGATTTGACCTGTGAGTAATTCAATAAAGACATTGCGTGGGAAGACTTCGACAGCAACGTGCGTTTATACACGCTCAAATCTATTCTATTTTTAACTTTTGAAATTCGAATGAATTGAATAAACTTTGACATATTCCTTAATTACAATATAAACAGAAGTAGAAATAAGTGAAATTATACAGGCTATTGGTAAATATAAAATAATAAAAAAATAACATAATGACAATATCGTAAATAAAAATATTTTAAAAATTGGAAATTCTACATATTAAAATGAAATATTATTTATTATCTGTCTGGCAGACTTTACTGTATGAAGTTATTGCCTTGTCCTATAACGAAATATATCAGTATATTTTAAAATGACCAAATTTTTATTTAAATACATAAACCTTCATAAATTTTCGCTAATGACCAATCATCTATATATACGATTAACAATATCAAATTGTCAAAATATTAAAAGTTCATAAAATTTCAAAAATAGAATTCTCGACACTTCGAGAACTTCAATAAAATGACAGAAGACCGTTACATTTGTTTCTGTTTATATATTTAATGCTTTTAAAATCGGTACAGAATCGGCCGAACAGATTTTTTTAATTTTAATAAAACACACATGTAAACAAAATAAATTTCCGCATTCTGATTATTATTAGCCATCGATAACAATACTCGGAAGAATATCAACACGGAAATATAAAGATTAAAACAAATAAATGTATCTAAGATACAATTACGGCATATATAATTTGTTCACACAGGGTGATATATAGGCTATAAAAGAGTGAATGCATAGCTCAAATTAATAAAAAAATTTAAAAAAAAACTAGTTAATTTTACGTATGGACACCCCAGCCAAAAAAATTTGTTACAGATATAATAAATAAAGTAATAGTAATATTTTAAATAAAAGCGTTATTAAAATTCGTATTACTTCATATTAAAATTAATTATTGTTTATTATCTATCCCTGTCGACTCTGTACTACCAGAAAGAATAATCAATGTAACATAATGCAGAGTGATCATCGAAAAAACAAATCAACGTAAAACGTCAATAGATTTTTGTCGCCTTATACCTAATGTAATTTTAATTTTTTCTTCAATCAAAATCATTCGCATTACATTTATATGACATCACGAAATAAAGGTCATAAAATTGCCTTTAAGATCTCTACATATATACAGTAAAATTTATTCCAACCATATAAGTCAAAATTAATACCTTGAAAAACTTGAAAGTATTCTTTCATAACATCACACCACTACATGTTACGTCACAAGTATAAACGTAATGCACACATCGACATTTGTAATAAAACGGACGTATAGCAACGTTAACACACACTAACATAATTATGTGCGTGTTGAGGCCAACCTTACATGCAAGGAGATTAACCGTAATGAGCTTTTCATTGGTTACTTCCACCCTTGCCTTTTGTGTACTAGGCTAATTGTTTGAAATTATTTTCACTATAACTTTCTTATAACATACAATTTCAAATAAACATTAAAAGTAGTACATTTATGTATGTGTATATATACATATATATTCGCCCAACCGAAGCGTAACATTCGGCATTGAAACCAAATGTTTAAGCCAATTCGGATTCATAAAGCTCTGAAATATCTACAAAATACCACAATTACTGAAGACAAAGGCCTTGAACCAGTGTGTGTTGATGATGACCTTTGTATCCAAGATGTGGTCGCTCAAAATAGGGCTTATAAGAATGCCCTCTTCATGGGCAACCAAAGAGCAATGGACAGTGAGCTATAATTAGAGTTTCGCTTGCGAGATCATATTAGAAATTAAAAGATCCAGGGAAAACATAGTCACTGACATAGCTTGAAGAATTATTAGTGGTTGTAACCAAGGAGCCGGTAAGCAGATCATGGGTAGGCCTTCAACCCTGTGGACGATGACGTGGCGGGAAGTCTGTATCCAATAGTATAAGATTACAGAGATGTCCCTAAGAACCTGATCCAATTCCTACAATATTATGGATCTGCCCATAAACACATTGAATCCATGAATTACTGAGTATGTTTGTCTTACAAATCTCATTAAGCAAGTAGTAATGTCTTATATATACAGTTCAAACCATTGTTGAGGACAATGTACAGGCTTTTAAAATATGATCAATGATAATATTCAGAAAGCTTCTATTGCTCAACTTAAAAAAATGTCAAAGAATGTTAGTGTGGTAAAGGTTACTTCACTGTAAATGACTTACTTGGAGATACAGCTTAATTAATGTTTTAAATATGTAAATTAACATTAAAAATAAACTTAGTTTAGTTTCTCCTCAGAACTGATGTATAAATACATCTAGTTGTAGATTCAACTTGATATTAATAAGAGATCATATCCTTTGTATCTTGAATAAAATTTTTTAGGATTTGTATACTAATACAAAAAAATACATTTTTAAATCACCTGCATAATAACTAGCTTTTTTCTAGAATATTTTCCAGAGTTCAATTGATTTGTATGTTCCTTGTTTTATATCATATTGATTCTTATCAGTGATAAGAAAATGTACACACAGATAACAACAAAAACATTACACAGACTTAACGTACATTTCCTCAGAAAGAAAAATGAAGTCTAGCATAATCAATTCTTATTTTTACTTAAATGTAAAAATATCATTGTATTTAAACAATTGCATTTTTCATACACTAAAAATTAAAATAGGTATTTGAGTTTTGTACTGTTGGCATTAACAGCTTCATAAAGTTTTAGATAGATACAAAGCACATTTGTGGACCACATTGGAAACCTTAATATAGGCCATTACTATATTTACTTCACCAGACTAATAAACCAGCATATGCTTAGAACATTCGGCGGAAAAAGTATTTGGACACCAAGGCTTCTAAGAAGGCCCGCAGATTGGAATGTCACTCTAAGCAAGTTCCAAGAAGGACAAACATCAGTGAATTTATAATAATTGAATGGTTGACATTAATAAATCTGAGTAATATATGACTTGATGACACTGCTTCAATGAATAAACACACCTTTGTAAGGAAAACCAATTAGTAATTGAATAATTAATTGCTTTCTATTTTTGTTCATACATTCATTGTCTCTTACTTCATCAATGTATTTGTTATAATACACCCCTATGTGCAGTATCCGGCGATAAATATTGCACAACAACATTTAGAATGAAATAATCGGCTAATTTCAGCTTCATAGCGTTATCTCTGTCTTAAGAAATACAACAACTAACAAAACGTCACATAGGTAGTGTGGGACAGAGATAATGCTCTACAAAGCCGAAATTTACCAATTGTCTCTTTCCAAAGTTCGATGTGCAATATTGATCACTGGGTTCTATAAAATATCTTAATGTTCGTGTTATAATCTTAAAATTTTCATTAAACAGAAATACCTATTAGTATGAGAGGATTTTCTTAAGTTATAATAGAGCTATGGAATGAATTGCTTTACTGTAGTAAATAATTTGTAAAAGTGACCACAAAAAAATCATCTGAGTTTGTTGTGGGCTCTTTCCAGAACAGAGCGCGTTTGGAACCCCAACAGCTTTAAGATGAAGAATGCTGATATCAAATTGGTCTCTTCTAGCATTCCTCCCAAGACATACACAAGTGATCACTATGAATTATCCTATGTGATATATAAAATAAATAAATGAATCTTCTAGAATTATCAATTTATTTTTATTGTGTGTGTGTATAGTAAAAGTGAAAATTAAAATCCAACCTACCAATAAAAAACAACAAGTACACTACAGTAAATAGCACAAGCTAACACAATCGCCACATCTGCACACATACAAGTGAATAAGGCTACATGCGTTTGTATGAAAATAAATCATACATATTTAATTTAATCAGTGTAAATAAGACACTACTGTGATTAAAAGTAAGGTGAATTTATTTATGAAATATAAGACCTCAAAACAGTCAGAATAGTCTTTCCGGTTTAGCCTTCATGAACATTGATTCTTACTTTTTGATTGCAGTAGTATGTTATTGTGTAATGTGCCAGTATTACCTAGGTAGTTTTATTGTAAAACACAAAGAAATTATATTGAATGTTTCATTTTGAAATATGTATGCAGTGTTTTGTTAGTGGAGGCATAGTGTCTAAAAAAAGACATTTTGATAATGTTAAAAAATTGCCATAAGATCTTAGTTTTATTCATAAGATAAAGAAGTAAAAATGTAAAAGAAATGCCGATTTTTATTAGGACACAACCATCGAAACACAAAAATTCAAAACCAACAAAGTTTCAACAAAGAAATTATAGAGGTGGCTTCAGTAGATCACTACGGATTCCCACAGATGCCATGTAATACCTGTCAAACAAGTATGTGCGATCCCATTTGCGTTAGATTATTTTATTGCCACTAAAGTTTTCCATAATTAGCTAACTAATTCATTTTAGATGAATATTCATCTCAGTCTCCAATTTCTGATGATTACCAGATATGCCATTTGAATTTATTGCCTGCTAATTTAGAGACAAAACACATTGACAGTATGTGATATGGTCTTTTTATGCCAGGTCATTGCTACACACAATTTTGTAATTAATTATCCTGTGTAACACAATATATGAGCTTATCATCTAGCGGTAAGACCATATATCAATAAAATATCAAATATGGCAATTTTAAAGTAAAACAAAGTTTTTTGCAACTATTTGACATGAAAATAGATGCCAGGGTTGTAATAATATAGATGGGGCTTGTACTTAAAAAGACCTGGAGCCACAAAATAGTTACCATCGATTCTAAAACTCAAGGTTGAACTCAAGAATTCACAGTTTATTCTTGTGCATATATGGAAACATACACTTGGTGCTACATGACAAATGTGCCAGAATTTTCTGATTCTACATTAATGAAATTCTATGCATGAAATATGTTTCACGTCAAACATTCAAGTGTAGAAATGTACAGTAGATTTTTGAAAGCAATAAACATGGACAGGTGTGCACATTGCTACAATATAAAAATCGGTATAAAGACCTCCCGGGAACACTCCTGGATTCTGCCACATTGTCACCAAGTGCTGTTGGAAAAAAAAATAATCTTAAAAATAGTAAACAGTATACATACACATTGTATTGTAGTTGGCTTGATCGGTGCTGTTTAATTTCTCGGAAGCCGTTTTGAATATATTAGACTGCACTTACGAGGAGAACACTGATCTGAAAAAAAAATGTTTTTATAAACTTCTACTATAAGTATAATTTACCAATAAACCTATTTAATTAAACATTAACCCACAATAAAATAATTATTTCCTGTTATTGACACTACTAAAGTACAAGAGAAAATTTGTTATATATAGCTAATGATAAATTTACTCCTAACTACCTTCATAAACGGGGATTCCCAAGTAGAAACGAGCGTACATACGTTTAGTAATACAATTCGTTTAATGTCGCTAAATCAAGCTAACAATGATTTGTTTTATAAATATAGTTTGCAAATAAATCTAATACGAATAATCAAGTTTTCGAAATCAATAAGCGTTATTCATCATATTTATAATGCAGACAATTAGTTTGAATTATCTCGAAACGATTTGTTTAATTATTTGAGATAAATGCAAAAAGTAGTACATTTTCTCTTCTATAGAAAATACTAGACGGCGTAGTGAATGGCGCAACATATGATCGATCCGTTTTCGTGTAACAATATATAATCGTAAAATACAGTTGACTCACCGTCACTGTCCACTAAATTAGATTATAATTTGCGTAAATGAGCTTTTGGAGTAAAAATTAGTCTAACAATCACAAAAATCACTTTCAGTTTTCACAAAACCACTTTCCACGAACTCACTGATCACAATGACAAGAATAGGCTCTATTGACAATTTTACAGACATAGACCAAAACACTGAAATGACTTTGGTAATCGACCAAAATAAAAATGCAATCAATTAAGTATCGCCAGTAATTCTTGTTAACACCTAAAATATTTATAAATAATTATTATATTGGGTAATTTTAAAAGAATTGTTTAAAAAATTGTAGTACAAGTCAGTAATAAAATATTTTATTATATATTGATTAATTATTTCCTTACAAATATTTATTTTTGATAAAATAGTTTGTACGGGGTTCGAAAAATACTAAAGAAATAATCTTTAAACATTTGCTGTCCGTACATAATATTTTTAACAATATTCTACGTGTAGCTCTACACGTGTGCTCAATTTCGGACATTTGAGAGATTTATTAATTTATTGACAATATTTAACATATCTTATGTTGCATCACATCCTAATGGATATAATAAGGAATAAAATGGGTTCTCCGATTTGGAGGGCGTAAAGTTATTGGTCTGATGAGACAATTCGCTTTTAAACAGATAAATTTTTCGTATGTAGCATGGCTATTTGTTGTCAACTTCACTTCAAGTAGACTGTCATAGCTACTGGTAAGGTAACTATATAATTTTTGGGTGTAATTATATAGTAGTTTTTTTGTGTTTCAAAACCATGATAACCAATGTGTAACGAAATTCTTTTCACATATCATAAGGTAAATATTTTCGTAGGCAGTGACGTTGTCAAGATGACTGATAATTGGTAACCCGTGAGTTACCATCGAAGTTACACTTTTAGTAAAAATATTATATATAAGTCTGGATGAAAAATAATGGTATTCGAGTAATGGCTAAAGTGCTAAAGGATTTTAACTCACGCGCTACACAGATACGGAGTTTTTCATAATATTCCCGCTAGTGTACAAATAACTGTGTAGCTATTTAATTTTATAAATATTTGTATTACGGTAATTGCGTTACATATGGAACGGTTATGCAGTTTATGTTATATAACAGTCTTTTATTTCACATAAAATATAGTACCTTTCTGCTCTTATGATTGTCTGTATCTTTAAACATGACAGGTGGGCAAAAAGTCAATAATCATTGCAATTTAAAAAAAAATGTTGAATGTCAACTATTCAAAATATAACCTTACTAACTTTTCCTTAATTGATTTCAATATTTAAAAAGTCTATTTGCAGTCTAAATATGTATCATATAAATGTATCTATACGAAACATATTTTCTATTCATTTTAAACGTAAGTATGATAAAATAACTAATTCTTTTTAATAATATCATTACTATTATTATAACAATATAATATGTCATATATTTTCAGAGATTTCCAGAGCAATAAGTGGTACACAAACATTAAATATGAAGGAATGGCGAGTTTCGCGAGGACTGCCTGTTAATAAAAATGCGGAAGGAATTCTGACAGACGGCCCTGATTATACATTTCTTGATGGAAGGCCTACTCCCTTACTGGTAATTACTTAACTTTCAACACGATAACTTACGGAGTTAAAGTGTATGTCTTAAAATGTCTTGAGATTTGTCAGAAATAGGCCTATTGAAAGTACGGGAATTATGTTATAGCACTGTCCTACCAGCGGTCTGCTGTCTCATGTGATTTTTTTAAGTATTATTTGATTCTATTGCACCAGAGTTCTATTTTTTTTAATTATATGTAATAAAAAAATTTTCAGTTAAATTCAAACACCTATCACTATTAACTAAACAACATTAAAAACAATTATTAAATAGTGGTGTCACCAACCATTTACCAAATTTTGGGCCAATGAACAGTGCATAACATTAGGTGCGCTACCAAAAAAATTGATGATTATACAAACAAATATTTTTATTTTGACTAGAACATTGTAATAACCATATATAAAGTTAAATTATTGCTCACATATTTTACATTTTTGATCCATTTTTCCTATTCTGGGAGAAGTTTTATTGGCTGAGGCCTTCGAATTTGCTCCAATATGCCTGAGGTTCAAACCCCTGGTGTAAAGCAATAGTAATTTGAAACTACATATAGACCTTGTAATATAAAGAGTCATAAGTTTATTCAAAGAAAGCTGAAAAATATGAATAGAACAAGCTTTAAAGTATGTTGGAACTGGGTCCTGATTGGGCACTGATCACATAAGAAACTGCACATCCCCAAGGATAAGTTGGTGAAGTCTGATGTGGAACTTCTTATGATTTTCTAGAACTATGAAATAATATTAATGTAATTGAAAAGTGGTGAATGTATAGCATATTAGTCAACAAAATGGTTTAAAGCTTTTACTCCTATTTCTAATCACCCTTGTACAATAAAGTGATCACTCTTAAAAAAGTTACATTAATTTATTATTTCTACTTGAATGTGACATGTCAAAAACTTCTAGCAGTACAAAGTCTGTAGATAGTAAACAATCATCATCAATTACTCCTATCCCAAAGATGGGATGGAGTGCATCCACAGTACGTAGCCATCCCAAGCAGTCTTGAGCTTTGCACTTACTTTGCTCCACGTCATCCCCACTGCCTTCACTTCTGCTATAATGAATCATTAATATTAAATTGACAAAACCATTGATTTTTGGATTGTGTCTACCGTAGATTTATTGATAGAAAAAGAGCTGTACATTCATCCATTTAAACCTTTTTATATAATAACCAATAACCCTTTATACTTACATATAATGGAAAATAATAAAATTATATATAAAGTTATATTTAGTTAAATATATTTAAATCATTCTCTGCCTGTACATATGTGTAAAGAATATTTTCTTTGTGGAAAAAAACAACTTAAAGAGAATTGGAATGCCATAAGTTATTTGTATGCATAATTTACTTATTATTGCTACTTAGCAACCCTGCCATAGGACTATACAGCATCTGAAGTCTACCCTCAAAGTGACCCTCGAGGACCTTGTTAAAGTTGTTGGAAGATGCAGGCCACTCCATAAATGTCTTATTGGAAAGCTATGAGGGAGACTTATGTTCAACAGGATGTTTTACAGCTGAAATGACATTGATGAATTAATATTAAATTATAATAGGATTATATTTGACTCAATAGAGACAGTTATTGTATTAAAGTATCAACTAACAAACACATAGTAATAAATGTTATATAATGTATACTGTCCAGCTTTGGTCATCATATAGCTGAAATGAAGAACCCTGTTGGTTGTATTTGTAAATCAGTTGATGCTTGTAATATACCACTCCATTTGATAAAGGCTAATAATAACTATGTAAATTTCAGCAAAAACAAAAGCAGAGAATGCTGAAACATCGAGACTTCGCATCACGTATCGTGGAATTGAGTGCAGAGCTAGATTTCGCAAAAGCAAGACATCAGAAAATGTTGGAGGATAAGGAATTGGAACGGCAAAACATTATAAGGAACAGACTGAAGCCAAAGGGCAAGGCATTGTTGCAAAAGAAATAGGATATTTTTATTGTATAGGCATAGTGTATTAGAGTTTAGTTTAATAAATATTTCACATACCCTTTGATTATTTTATTGTTTAGGAGGTCCGTAGCATCTCCGTATGCTGGCACTGACAAGGTTCCACCATAGAATGTTGCCAACCGTTGACAATGCAAGAAAACACTAATGAAGATAGAATGAATCTATAGAACAGGGGTGGCCAAGCTCCTTTAGAGTTCAAGCCATTGTTCGAAATTTGAAGTTTTTTTTTACACAAATTACTTTCTATGAACGAGCCCGTCGGGGGTGACAGCGCGGTTCAAAAAGGTCCAGGTGGTAATTAAGGCAATAAAGTTATGCGGGCTCTATTAAGCGTTCCGTGCTTTATTGTACCTTTCACTCCAGCTGGTAGACAGGAAGATGAATAAAGTGAGATGATGAAAGCATAGATAACAACAGAGGATCGTCCTTTAAGTGGCTTTATTACTTCTCTACCTCACCTTTCCACCCGGAGTCGAGCCCTCTAGAATTACCTGCCAGCAGTATTTAAGGAGCGGTCCCAAGGAAAGCAGGGCGCCCTTCCGCTCCGTGAACTCAATACTGACGAAGCTGAAAGCTTTAGGGCTAACAGCATTAACATCTTCAGTAACGATACAAAGCAGGGCGGTATTCGTCTGATTTTTTTCTCGATTCATTACCTTATCAAATAAGCAATTTTGAAGCGATGTTGATTAAATTATAAATTACTGACAATATTTTTCTCCTCTGGTACTACCACTATTAAGATAGGTTTTAGACTAAGATTGAAAAAGAAAAGTGTAGTAATGTATTAAAAAAGTCAAACCAAAAAAAAAAAAATTAAACATAAAAAAATAGGATAAGTAATAAAATAAAGAATAAATAATGTACCTAGCCACTTAAGATTAATAAGATGATGGAAGGAAGGCGATGAAAGCAAGAAGGAATGAAAGAACAAAATGAAAGACATTGTGAAGGAAAAAAGGTAAAAATAAAAGAAATTGAGAAGTATGAAAGTGAGTGAAGAATAAAGATAAAAAATCTGGAAAACTTATTTGCAAACAAAGGCCCTGATCCCAACAAATTAGGGGTATGAGAGGCCTCCAATAGCGGGGGCCAAAAAAAAAAAGATAGGTTTAAGCTCAAAGGAAGTCTCTGTGACGCAGCGGTAATACAGACCATGGTGCACGCCATTACTTGCTGTCCCATATATTGAGGATTCAGAGTGGCTTGCGAAGTGGAAATAGATAGGAACATTGCTTACGGTCATCACTTCCCTTTTGGAAGATCAAGAGAGACACAATTCCTTGCAGTTTTGTTGCATGGTGGTGGGTGACGTAATCAGGCATAACAAAACCGTGTAACAAGAAGTGTGTGCGATAGACGGGAAGCGATGCGTCAATCTAATGTAGATTTTGTTTTTTTTTTTTGTTTGTTTTAATGGCCCCCGCTATTGGAGGCCTCTCGTACCCCTAACTAGTTGGGATCAGGGTCTTTGTTTACAATTAAGTTTTTCAGATTTTTCATCTTTATTCTTCACTCACTGTCATACTTCTCAATTTCTTTTATTCTTACCATATTTCCATCACAATATCTTTAATTTTGTTCTTTCATTCCTTCTTGCTTTCATCGCCTTCTTTCCATCATCTTATTACACTTAGGTGGCTAGGTACATTTTTTTTATTCTTTATTTTATTGTTTACATATTCTATTTTTTTATCACAGTTTTCTTTGGGTTGTGCTTTCTTTAATACATTACTACACTTTTCTTATTATCAATTGACTAGATTTTATGTGCAGTTTATCTAATGTGGATGAATGCTGTATGTGTTTCTTGATTTGTCTAAATCGGTTTAGTCAGTCTTGTTTGTATTGGACATGATGCCAATTTAGATCAGCTTGGCTAAACTGGATTTAACACGAGACACTAGGAACCCTGTATGAATGCTGTATGTTGAATGTATGCTGAATGATAGAACATATGCAGGATGAAAGAATGAATAAAGAGAGAAATCGTGAATGATTAGAGAAAGAGAGTGAAAATAGGAAGGTATATATTCTTGTCCCGAAAACAAGATGGGACAAACAATATTAAAAAAAAAAAAAACTAGATGACAGATGACCTTTTTGCGCGCTAAATGATCTGCCTACTGCTACTTAAACTTATCAAGTTAAGTATAGTCTACATAATGTAAAAATAAGTGAAACAATTCATAGCATACCAAAGCTATTTCTCCTTTTAAATGTAAATTAGTTTTGAACAATGCGAAGTCGAAGTGGAGCGGAACGCGTTTTCTAACTCCTGTTAAAATATAACTTTGCGACTTTCAAGTTATTAAGTTTTAAGCCGCTGGTCACGTCATCCTTTACCGTCGACTGACTATTCTCTTAACACTTTGCCGTCCGCACGTTTCGTAAAAATTTATTCGCTTGGCGCCGGCAGCGCTAATTCGGATTACTTGGCTTGTCGCCGGCTGTTTTTGACATTATCGGGAAATTATGAATTGTAAAGTTTTAATCAACTCATCCTTAGTTCTCATGCGTTCTCAACTCTGTCCCCTTACTTTCATGAAATTTCGAATATATACATACGAGAATAAATACAAAATTTGTTTGTTTTATATATTTGTTTATTTCCATTCTCTTTGGTATTCAGTATTTTTCTTTCGTATGGTATGAAGCAAAACAGTCTCCTAGGTGCAACGTCGAATTCGCCTTGTAAATATTTCACTATCTTCCGACGATTCTGCTCACTTTTACTTTTTTCATCTCCCATGTCTTCTTTCGAATCGGTCAAATCGGTTGTTGGCGGCAATTTTGTGCACAACACTATTGTGGTGTCTCCGGCCGTTGGCTGAATTTTTGCGCACGACACCACTGTGGTGTCGCCGGACGGCATAGAGTTTATTTCTGGAGATTGTATTTGTCTTGAGACAGTTTGAAGGAAGCTAGCGCGAGGTTGCTAAGTTGTTAAAACGGAAAGCGTTGTCCATAGTGACCAGCAAGACGAAACGTTGTTACGTGAACGCTACACATTCAAACTTGTTTCGCTTGTCACTTGAAACGTGTGAAGAACTTTGGCTTAATTAGTTATTTTGAACGAGCTAACTACCGCAATGGAAAGAGTAAAAGCTATATGGGCGAAGTGGCAGATAGAAATACTAACTATATTTCTGGTATTACAGAAAACTTAACATGATATTATATACATCCTCGGTTTATAGCGACAAGAATGGCGTGATATTATTCGACTGCGAAGTACTTTTAATATTTATTTGGTTTGCTATATCGTCTGGAAAATAAACTACGATCTAGAATAAGTTAGACAAGCGACTCAAAGATTTTCTATTGCGATTCCGGACGCTACAGAGGCGTGTTTCATAAATATTTAAGGGACTTTAGCGTGACAGTGTTAAAAAAACACGTAGAATGATGCAGTAACAAAAAAAAATATTGGGCACTCTTAGTCCACTTGCATGGTGACGTTCGCACGAAGATGACAGCTCTACTCGTGTAGTGTGTAGACTACACATAAGTGTAGTGTTATGTATGTGTGTTTGCGACTTGGGATGCCAGCGTGGACAACTCTGCAATCTGAACGAGGATCCGGATCCTTTCTCGGATCGCTCACGTTATTCGCAATTAGAGGGCGGGACGCTTCTTTTATACCTGCTCAGTCCAATGCCAACCGTTCTTAACAGATTTAAGATAGGCAGAGAACAGCCTGCGCCTTATAAGCGGATATCCACACTACCTTTACTGATCCGCAGTTAATTCTAGAACTCTAAGACCCAAGCAGCCACCTGTTCGCGCGCAACGTGGCCTGTCATTGCCACTACCATTCCACATAATCCCTTTAATAGTAATACCAATAAGCCCCACGAAAATCTGCTTTACTGAAATATTATAGGGTTCAATTTTCAGTGTTTCCGGTAGTGCTACTAAAAATCTCGTTGAAAATGTACTTGCCAATGATAATACACCAAGATAATCGATGTACTCGCTTTATAGCAGCTGAGTCATTGAATCTTCGCCGGGCTTGCATACAATTACGGACTTTTTCACGTTTTTTTTTTTATTTAAAATTGTCACCGTTATATGGGGCCTCCTCTTTATCTAATTTTTGGCACAGGGATATATTTTACATTGATTTTTTTACAAACTCTCTCTCTCTATCACCCTTCACAATCTCTCTCTTTCTTTCTTCTTTCATTTACAGCAATTACCTGGTTGGAATGTTAATAACAAGTGAATAATGTTAATAACAGTTTTACTACCAAAGTAATGAAAGTTTACTTATATACTACTATAGAAATACATGTAGTATTAACTGAGAACTTGTTAGGAATTCAATTTACAATCCTTCATCTGCAGACGAGTTGCGAATAAAGTTCTGTTACGAGTCATGTAATTGAAACTTAGCGTATAACTTGCATGTAAATGTTTGTTACGTAACAAATTTGTTCGGAAAATTTTCCTACGCGATCGTTTGTTTATAGTTTTATAAACAGATTTATTGGTTGTTTATCTTTAGATGTTTGAATGTGTACCTCATATGTAAGCAAAAAGGTTTTACGCAATAATAATAATTTTATATAAAGCTATTGAAATGTGACAGGCCAATATAACCTCTAAAAGTAGAAAGCCTGCAGGGATATAGGGTAACAATAATTAATTTAAATATCTAGTAAATCGAATTTTATAAATACCTTTTCTTACTACATGATGAAGATGAAATAGAAACAAAAAGAGACAGCAAATGATATATGTTTACCCAATTTAAACTATTACATCTAATCTGAATTTTATTGAGAAATTGATTTAAACAGGTCATTATTCTTACAGTGGTTTCCTAATATATCTATGATAATATTTTGTACTTTTACAATAAATAAAAAAGGGGACGTCCATAGTATATTTACAAGGCACCGTGAAAAACTGTCTATACTAAAGTATCGACTGAAAAAAGTCTGCAATTCATTTGTAATAAAAGGAATCAGATTTTTTTTAATAAGATGCCGCAAAACATTATTGGACTACCATTAATAAAATTCAAAACACATATTCAAAATAAATTTACGGAAAAATCTTTATTATTCAATAAACGAACATTTAAATGATAAGAATCCTTGGTAGTGATGTCGCCTGATTATTTTGATTTTATTTAGGATATGTAAGATAAGGACTAATCTATAGCTATTTCCACTATGTAGCAGTAGTCGTGCAATATTTGTGTGCATTAGTGCCAAACACCGAGTGAAGTTTAGCACTCATCGGTGTAACATAACTCCTGAGGATGCTCTGTGGAAGGGTGATACACGTGTTGAGTGGTTTAACGGTGGTAGTTGTGTAATAAGCATTGTTTGCCGCATGCGCATTTGTCAGCGGGCTGGCGGGCGGTGCACTTTATTGCACGACTACTGCTACATAGCGGAAGTAGCTATATATTATTCCTTTTCTTAATTAGGATGGACTTCCGCAAAGTAACGCCTGAATCTATTAGATATTTATTTAGGATATATCTGATAAAATGTATATGTCTAAATCTGTGTTAAACTTTATTGAAAGAAGTGTTGTTGTGGAATTTCTTCATGCTTCTTCTCCACAAGTATAACACTTTGCGAAGCAGAATAGAATCTAAAATGATATAGATTAAAAAAATATTTAGATAATAAGTTGACGATCAATAAGAGTTCTGTTAAAAGTTCCTATGTTGAATAAACCTTTGTTACGTTTATCTTTGTTCAAAAGCACTATGTATAATCATAATAATATCGAATGTATATCCAATTTTGAACATAGGCTTCAATTGGATTTATTTTTCACTCTACACTGCATCGCAATTTGTTAAAGTTTTTGAGAAAAAGTAGGAAGAAACTCCTTTAAAATCCCATGAGATATATAGGAAGCGGCTTGCATCCGGTGGTTTCCAAGGACATTAATGTTTACGTCTGTTCCTATTTCATCTTTTGAGTGGACATACAAGCGTAGCGTGTGGGTCTCTGGTCTTCAAGAACCTTACAATCTTAGGGGTCATCTTTCCTGCGCGTTATGTGGCTTCCTCACTTCCACTTCAAGTTGCCAGTCCTCTGGGCTATGTTTATTCTTCGTCTCTCTTCTTCGATCTCGTAGAGATCTCCTATTCATAGTCTTCACCATGTCTACTTGTGCGAATATGAATATGCCAATAAAGTTAAGAATAAGAGACCTCATTCATCTGTTTACGCCCAGATTACTGTAAAAGAGAAGGGCCGGGTATCAGTGTTTGTCCCAAAACATTCAATTTTTTACTTCTAAGAAATAAAGTGGCCATTTCTTTACAATTTTCATTTACATAAAACATTATAAATACATTAAATACGCTCCCGTTCTCTGTACCTTTACCGCTGAAATATATGCGTTGATACGAACACAAAGAATTTGTTCAAAAAAGATTTTCCGCATCGAACATTGGACCTTATCTTTCCAATTCCGAGTTACTTTAACGAACCGGAACAAGTAAGGGTCCATTTCTGCCGTGACCAGAATATCAAATAGCTTTTCGTTCATATAAAAGTTTTCGGAAAAACATTCCAAATTTAAATGCTAAAACAATGTATATGATGGAGCAGGTAGTGTTTTTTTATGACGTCAGCAACTATGATTATTCGTTTTTAAATAAAACAATGTTTTGGAAAATCGTCCTGTATTTGACTGTCAGCATAAAAATGTTTTGAAAGACTCAAACGCTCCGGCGGTTTCGGCGACAAACATGAATATGACTTACGAAAATTTGTTTACTCTCACTAAACACTTAAGTAAGTCTTTACGAGTTATGTGTCTTCTTCTTTTCTATTTAATGGAATCAGGACCACCTTGCGGAAGTCCATCCTAAGTAAGAAAAGGACCAATTTTTAGCCACTTCCGCATATGACAGACAGAGTGACTCTGTGTTTGGCACTAATCGGTATAACATAACTCCTGAAGATGCCCCGTGGTGGGGTGAAACACGTGTTGAGTGAATTAACGGTGGCAGTTGTGTAATTCGCATTATTTGCCGAATACCCATTTATCAGCGGGCTTGCAGGCGGTGCACTTTGTTGCACGACTACCACTGCATGTGCGGAAGTGGCTAAATATTGGTCCTTCTCTTACATCTTCTTTTCTGCCGATATAGCCATCCAGCGACTTCCGGTGACCTCGGATGTTGTCGATTCACCTAAAAGAAAGTCTACCTGCGCGTCTATCGGCTAGTGGTGATCACTCAAGAACCTTTCAGCTCCTACAGCCTTCAGCTGCACGGACAATATGCCCCGCCTACTACATGCAACTATTCTATCTATATCACTGACTTTAGTTCTTCCGGGGATGTCCCAATTTCTGATTCGATTTTACACGAGTTCCATAATAACGCAATTAAACCTAGAGAGAAGCTAAGTGTCCTCATTGCTCCGGCAATTATAAATTTGACGACACTATTAACGTAAATTTTGCAGTGTTACGTAAAAAAGCATAAAAGTAAATGAAAATGTTAAATATGTAAACCACTAGGTAGATGGATGACATAATGAAAGTCACGTGGCGATCTCTAGAGGAGGTCTATGCCTTGCAGAGGTCTATCGGCTGAAAAAAAGAGAAGAAGAAAACATATAACTCTTAAACGCTCACTAAAAAGCATTTTTTGAAAGTAAACTTAAGTTAGTAAGTCATGTTTATATTTGTCGTTGGAACTGCCGGAGCGTTCGGGTCCTTTATAACATTTTTATACCGTTGGAAATGATAATATAGCTGATATATTTTAATTTCGTATTTAAATTTGAAATGTTTTACGAAAACTTTTATATGAACTTAAAAGCTATAAAATCTAAGAAAATGAGGTATAAAAGGTCTCTGGCAACAGACAGTATGATCTATTGCTTTAATAGGATACACAGATAGCAGTACCTTTGTCATAATATCAGCTTTAGTTGACCTATACAGGTTTATTACCTTTTCGATTTAAAAAAAAGATCGCACCGGAAATTATAGCCTGAATAATGAGAGATACTTATCAACCGGATATTAATTTCAGCGAGTGTACATAATGGTGAATCTTAAATGATTAAAAATCCGTAAGATGATTAAGGGAAGTAATTTATAACAATTGACATGGAATTCGATGCCTGGTAGAAGCAATCACTTTTTTATGAATTATACCACTAGTGTGAAAGCATCTTTATATTCCGTGTCATTTATTAGAAAAAAACTCCAAATCACAGCACAGTTAGTACTTTTATTCCACTTTTAATATTCTTATAGGCCAACTAGCATGGTTTCCACTAGACAACTTATCACTTAGATGGTTATCGAACGAGTGACCGAGCTCCCGATTCAATAATCAAAACGTTGTTTCAACCCCACCACTCTTAATCCTTTTACTGGTGGTTGTCACAAAAGAGTTACGGGGTCGAGTAGTGTTGCCATTTAAGAAAAATGAAATTACCTTTTTTAAAATTATTACAATTTTTTTTTATTGGAACTTTTTTACCGTGTCGATATTAAATTCGTATTTAAATGGTATTTAAAAGATGGATGATAATATATTTTTTAATTTTAATTACATTTATTTAAATCCTATTAATACAAGGCAAAAATAAGCTGCTTGTGGCTCAGGTCGCGCGCTATCATGCGAGCCATTCCCTCCCTTTCCTATCCCTGAATTAGAACATCCCTCTTGTTCATGAATGGTGAAGTAAATATTTATGAAGAAACTGGCAAGTTTATATATAAGGGTTGTTCTTAAAATTTTTTACGTCGCTGTTTACGGACAGCGGAAGGTCGGTTACCGTGAAGAGCTTTGGGCTATCATTTTTGGAGATCTTTCGTTCCCTTATCATTTTCTGGGACAGAGACTTTGATTTCAATACCTTTTTCAATCTAGTTTTATTTATTTTTCTTCTTTCATCCGTCATAATATATGACATTCTATCTTCTTCATTCCTTTATTAACATACATCCTTTGCATCAACTTCCATTCTTCGTCACACAACTTAACATTTTTTTTTACAATTCTCATCATCAAATTACAATTATGTTCACCAGTCTAAATCGCTTTGCAATAGAAAAGAATATATATAAGTAAAATACAAATAAATCTTTCAAGTGCTTTTTAATGTCATTATTAAATTAATTGAGACATTTGAAATAGGAGACATTTCACTTCGGTGTTGTAAAGGAGGATTTAGTGTAATTCAATTACGTAAATAAATTGCTTGCCTCCATTTTCTCAAGTTACATTGCCGAGAGTGTAAGCTGGGATGTATAGTTTGAAATCATTTGTTTATTAATATTTATATACAGAATGATTAATATGGTCATAGCCTTTAAAGGTTTGAATGTGTAACTTATTTTCAATCACCATGTATAAAGATGTAATTCTGAAATATGTTACATTAATTTAATTTTGATTTTGGAATGCAACAGATCAATAACTTCTGGAAGTACAAAGACTGAAGCGATAGGTAGTAAATAATAATTAATTTTTTGCTATTTTATTATTACGTCATTTATTATTTCTGAAACTAAAACTATTGACGAAAAATGAACCATACAATACATACACACTATATGATGGGTCCGCGGGAGCTACTAAGAAACACATTCAAAGACTTTAACATCCTCACTCACAATATATTTACGACATTTAATGGAATCAGGGGTTAACTTGCGGAAGTCCATCCTAAGTAAGAAAAGGTCCAATATTTAGCCACTTCCGCTCATGCTGTGGTAGTCGTGCAACAAAGTGCACCGCCGGCCAGCCCGGCATTTATCAGCAAATGCGTATGCGGCAAATAATGCGAATTACACAACTGCCATCGTTAAATCACTCAACACGTGTTTCACCCCTCCACGGGGTATCTTCAGGAGTTATGTTACACCGATTAGTGCCAAACACAGAGTCCACACAGAGAGATATTTACTACAACCTAATTTTTGTACACAAAAATCGTAGTATATTTAAGAAAAATAGTGAACTCAGCCAGATTAATCTTAGAAACAAAAATAAACTTGCTGTGCCTGCTACCAGACTCCATAGTGTCTCATTCATTCTCAGGCCAATGTAAACGATTTTATAACAAAATACCAAACGAAGCAGCAAATTTATCACTTGGCAAATTTAAGGAATGCATTAAGCATAGGCTCTGCCAAAAGGCATATTATTCTATTTCAGACTATGTTCTCGACAAAGATGTTTGGAAATGAATTGTTCTATGTTTACGGTTTGATGTTGTTAATACAATAATTAAATAATGACAAACCCCTCTGAGTTTCTTGTTAGTTGTTCTCAGTGAACGGCGCGTTCCGAACTAACGTAAACTTAATTTTAAGCTGACTGTTATAAATGATTGATATGATGTTATATAATAAAACAATTTTTTAATTTGAATTTGACATAGTTAAGGTTATTTAATGGAATCGGGCGTTATTTTACGGAAGTCCATCCTAAGTAAGAAAAGGACCAATATTTAGTCACTAGTGGTAGTCGTGCAACAAAGTGCACCGCCCGCCATCCCGCTGATAAATGCGAATGCGGCAAACAATGCGAATTACACAACTGCCACCGTTAAATCGCTCAACACGTGTTTCACCCCTCCACGGGTCATCTTCAGGAGGTTTGTTACACCGATTAGTGCTAAGGTCTGGAGGTCACTCTGTGTTTGGCATTAATCGGTGTAACATAAAGTGGCTAAGTGGTCCTTTTCTTACATAGTTAAAGCTGCGTGAAGTTCCTGGATGCAGGCTGTGTAAGACCGGTCATCGTCACGATCTTTGGGTGACCTATGCCTTGCAGTGGGCGTCCATAGACTGAATAAATACATTTAAAAAACTTTTAAGTTAAACGGTTTTTTGATACCCATATTGTGGTGGTTGTGGAAAAATATGTACCTAGTCCGCCGTATTGGAACGGCGTCCATCTTGAATTTTAAATTTTGACATAATCAGCGTGTTTTACTAGTGTAGCCCTTTCATTTGATACCCATATTGAGGGGGTTAAGGAAAAATACGTAATCCGCCATTTTGTATCGGCGGCCATCTTAGATTTATAATGTTATTGAATTTATTATATTGTATTGTCATCTAAATTAAATGTGTGTACCAAATTTCAGATCAATCTGACAACGGGAAGGTGCTTAAATTTCAATTTCTATTTTTGATCCACATATATCCCGTACAGGTCGAACTAAATAAAACCGTTTAAAAATAGAAAAAGAATTACTTGCTGCGTACTCTCAATGTCTAATATATCTTCAGTTACATAATTGCCTAATAATTTGTAAATGTCTGTCCCATTTTATATATAAAGATTTTTTCTCACTAACATAGGCGTTATGAGAAATAATAAAATTATATAATTGTACCAGTGATATAACAAAACTGGTATATATAATAATACTATCTCAGCTAATTTTATTCTATAAATACAACCATTGTTTTATGTATAGGTGTCTTACAAAGTCCCGGACAATGCCGCGTGTCAACTAGTGAGACACATGCTAAAGTTTATGGCACTCACTCCGCGCGTCTATTCAATGAACATCACACGAACTTTATATTTAATTATCGCGCCGAGCCCGACGCTTTATCGTGACGTAGTTCACCTTCTCACTCTACTGATTGGATCCTATTTTCACTTCGAGCCGTGATATATTTTAGGATAATTTATATATATATTCAATTCCTTGGTTTAGTCCAATTGTATGTTTAATAATAATACTTTATATAAAAAAAATTAAACAAAAAAAACTTGCATCATTTTGCATCCTAACGGCTGATAGACGCCCACAAGGCAATGGGGCACACCATACTATGGTAATGGTAACCTAGTCCCTACTGGGGATACATAGCCTGGCTGCCACCGTAGCCAGGAACAGCAGGGCAGCCAGGTAAATATGCTGTGAGTTGATCATAGTGTTTTGTTATGATACAAAGACCACGCTGCTGCCCATCTACTATAAACCTATCGGTCTGTTGGTCTTATTCTACATTGAGCAGAGCACACACGGTCTAAAAACTTATATATATTTATTGATTAAAATGTTCCAAATTTATTTACTAGTCCAGCAATTCGTAAGTTAAGTCACATAGCGCGCAGAACAGATAGTTTCTGGTGCTTTAAGATTCTGGAGTGAAGAATACTGAAAGCTGACAGACTATACTACTAAGGCCGTTGGAAGACTATAGGGGATGCAGTCTATGTCAAGTCAAGGTCGTCCTTCGTCTGAAGTTATAATGATGACGATGTAAGGCTTGATGTGTACCGAGCCACATCCTTAATTTATACGGCTTTGCTTAAAAAGTAGATAGTATGAGTGGAGGATCCTGGTCTAAGAAATTGAGCAAGACCTTTCCTTACTAGTAGCAGTAGTGGCTGCATTGATAGAAAAAAAACCACATGGGTAGCACTGGTCACCTTTTGCTCGAGTCACGGCACAGAAAGTGGCCGAGTAGAATCGGGAGAGGGCCGATCCTGCTCGTAGACTTGTTCAACCCCGGTTCACTAGAATAGGGCTAAGGTATCCCCTGACTTTTTTTAAGAGACGACTAAAAGGTCATAGGGTTCGCGAGGGTGGAGTATGGGGCCTTCATCATCAACTCAATGTATACTCGAGAAGGGCAGCAAGGTGAAGACTCGTGTAAAGCACAGCCTACCACCGGGATATGCCTTGGAATAGTACTGAGAGGCTGCAAGATTTGTAGGAGATCGGGCATCCCCCGCGGTGTTTTTAGTTGAGAGAGATCCCATATAACTCGGTTCTTCCCCCAGAGGAGAGAGTGCTTTCCACTCATAAGATTCTCCCTCCCCCCTCCCCCTCCCCCCGATACCACCATAAAAAGTAGATATGTCTAATTAATTTAACTGCATGAGTCTCTCTTTACAAAACATATTAAACGTGTAATTTGAATATTTATTTCCAGGAGCTGTAATAAGCCGTTTCGCAAATATTGCCAGGAAATTTCATGAAATATACTTTATATTAATTCCGACTCAGTGAGAAGTAATCAACACGTGAGTTATATACGCTTGAAGTATTACGTTAAAATTTAAAGCGAATATCGTTCAACGTTTCATACAATTTTCAATTGAAATTCGTAATAAAAATTTAACTACGTTTTATGTTTTTTTTTTAAATTCTCTTTACCTTAATGCTAGGATTTCAGGTCGTTGACCTTATGTTGATCGATACAGCGTTCATCAACCGTTGCGATAATGCATAGAGTAATATATGTCGGTATGACGGCACATGTAATTGTTAACATAGATTACTGTAATGTACACATATTCACCTAGAGAAAAATGGAGACAGTACTGCCCGAAGCTTTTCAGTTAGATCGTACCAGAAATGAGGACATCTGCTGAAAAACCTATGTAGTAAATAAGATAATGTTAAATTTGTTTTGTTCAACTTTGTTACTTTATACGGATCTCTTATTGATCGTTTTTATTTTTTAATCTATTTCATTTTTGAACTCTGCTTTGCAAGGTGTAATAGTTGTGGAGACGAAAGAGAAAAAGATCCCACAATCACACATCTTATAATTTTTAGTAAAGATTTATTCATAAACACTTTATTAGATGCAGCCTAAATGAAATTAAAATAATCAGACGACATCACTGACGAGGATTCTTATGATTATTATTTTCGTTTATTAAATAACTAGTCTTTTCCGTCAATTTAATTTTAATATGCGTTTTGATTTTTTAATAGTACTCCAATAATTCTTTTGCTGTTTTTTATTAACAAATCTAATTTAGTTTATTATAAATGTATTAGTGACTTCTCGCAGTTAAAACTTTGTTAAAGTCAGTTTTCCACGATGATCTTAGTGTTTAGACATTGCGGTATTTTATACGAGAGGATGTTTCGGATCTTGAACACTGAACAAATATATAAATAATACAAAGTGAACAGGTGTTATGTGATAGTATTTTCAAAACGTAATGCAGGTCGTAGTTTGTTTTTTTTTAAACTTGTATAAAGTATATATTTATATATAGCACTTCATGAAGAAAAATCTACGCCAAGTCTCTAAGTTTCGAAATTCATGCATCTATGGAACTTCTCTGTAGTATTCTGAAAGAGCTTAAAAATGAATAGAGTTTCCTGATGCTATGGTGCTGAAATTCTTCACAAAAGTGGTGTGTCGGGAGCTGTTATTTTCTTTTTAAAATGATCCTTATAACATTCCTCTGCACGCTTTGTCTGCCACTGACATACAATGTGGCTGTTTACTTCTGAAGTGCTAATGTGAACACGGCTTTCCAAATTGCTAATATCTAATTGGTCATATGCATGGCTTAGGTCACTGGCAAAAATAATTTACTTTTTTCATAATGTGAATGTATAACATATTGTTTTATAATTAACATTTTACATTTATAATTATTGAATTTTTATTGGTACATAAACCAAACTGTTTTATAAACTTAAAGTATTTTGTTACTGATTTAATAATACAGTAATCGCTTATACGAAATATATGTTACATTTTTGTATAGATATGCGTTTATAGCTTCATATTATCTCAACGTTGTCTATTCCCAAGTCAATCTTAGACGTTGTTAGAGGAGATAAATAGCGACATACTCATCAGCTTCACTCTTATCGTTAACGCGGTAACATCGTATGTGGCCACGAAATACGAGATTTTTATTATAGTTTACGTTAACTCGAGATTTGTTGGATATATATGACTCTAGTATGTTATATGTAGTTAAAATGTTCTTATAGATTATAGTTTAAATTAAGTTTGGGTAAAACTCTTTGGTTCTTTGATTCATGGTAATTTGACATGAGCAGGCGAGGAACCAAACATAAGTGTGATGTCATTAATCGTGGAACCATTATACTTCTAGCCTGTGTTGGTATACTCAACTCTCTTTATACACGGTTCATCAATATGAATAAATATACATTTGTATATAAATTTTTTGTTCTGGCTAGAATCACTGAAATTGATTTTTTATTTCTAATTTTGACAGTATAGAAACTTATCTGTATAGCAACAAAAAACAATTGGAGGAATACCGTAAACCCTCCATACCTACCAGTATACATAAGCAGACAAACCGTTTTATGCCTAAAGATGTGTTAGTCACTTTGTCTTTGTCTATTTATAACAAAAAAAAAAACATCAGGGGCAACATTCCAAATTTAAATTTCAACGTTTCGTTTTTATGTGCTTACGTGCATGATCATTGGCCATTAATTTCAATTTTGTTTGATAATAAAAATTAAATGTTTATATTTTAGCAACTCTTTTGTAATGTGGATTTAATTACTATTTCTTTTGCAAGTTTTTTTGGGAAAATATATTTAAAGTTTTTTGTTGAACATAACCTCAAAATAACTATAAGCCGCATTTATTTTTTTAAACGATTTACGACGTACAATCGTTTAAAAAAAGAACTAAATGTAATAATAAAGGTTGGTTATCAATTGCTGTAGCTCAGTGTTTCCCAACGTGGGGCCTATGTCCCACAGGGGAGATAATTGGACAATTTGATGGTTAAACGACGCAGTTCAGAAAAAAAATATATTAAGTAGGGGGCGTAAGAATTTTATAAAAGCTAAGATGAGGCGTGATACATAAAAGGTTGAAATATACAGCTCTAGCAACTGGGTTAAGGATATTGGTAAACACGTTCACAAATAATATAGTTGTGGGCTCTTTTCAAATTTGAACATTTGGAGCCCACTGCATGAAGTTGAAGGGTATATATTATTAAAAGTGAACTCGATTTGATTCTAGTTTCTATTAAATAAGACTCTTCTGTTTTTATATTTCCGACGTATACAACTGACTAATAATAATACGTATCAATATATAAAATATATAATTTCTAACCAAAAGCTTCCATTAATGCCCATGTTATAGACAGTACGGTAGCCTCATAAAACAAGGTAGACATGGTTCCGCAAAATTGGTTAATAGGTTCCGTACATAAAAGATGCGAAATGAAATTTTACGTAAATTTTTCTTATTTTCCATTTGTTAAGGTAATTTAGTTCTAAAGTATATCACATGTATGAGTTAAATTTGTTTGTGGCATTTCTTTTGATATAAGAGAGTTGGAAGTTTTAGCCTGTTTGAGTGTTATACCATTAATTATTTATTTCTACTTTTTTCCCACATAAAATATTCTGAACAGAATGGATGATAACGAAATAAATTTAAGAGGTTCTTGTAAAAATGTGTATGTATGTGTAATGGAACTTTTTTAATTCAGTATCAATAATTTGCAACTTCGAACTTTTTTAGAAATCTTATGTTTAAGACCCTGAGAAGAAGAGAGGTTCAATGTTCTAATTTATAAAAGAAACTGTTCATGGTGACTGTTATAAAAGGCTGGCATGGCACAAGTCCTAATTATTTAGTAAAAACTGTTTCTTTTAACTTAAGACAGGGGTTGTGCAATAGGTCCCCTATAGGTCATAAAAAGAATCCTTTCAGCACAAACTGCCATCGGTTGCACTAGCGATGTCATCCTGTATAATTATTAAACAATATTCTTAATGTGGTGATATAATTCATCACTTCGACTGTAAGATTCCCACAGCTGGACATAGGATTTCCCATAGATTTCCAATAAGACTAGTGAAAAGCGATCTGCATCTGGCGTCTTCCGACTACCTTATCAAGGTTGTCTGTTTACCTTGAGGGTGAACGCCAACAAATGATCAATATTAGATACAATGAAAAATAAAGATGATAGTCATTACATTATAAGTAAGTTATCTGTTTAGATCGAATTCAAAATATCTTTATTCATGTAGGCATTCATACGCACTTTTGATTCTTAAGCTCAGATTGCTAATCTGCTAGAAAGAGCCGGCAATAAACTCAAAAGTTTCTCTTTCTAAATGAAATTTAACAATATTTGATATGTACATTGCAAAATCAACCATGTAAATGAGTCAACAAACCAAGTTTCATACAACTCTTGAATGCCATAATACAATTTATTAAATAATAATGTTACAAAGCACGAGTTACAAAACCCTCTAAACAATAAACACGGGACCCTAGGATCAAGAAGTGATGTAAACAAACGTGACCTTGAAGTTATTTATATATTTTTGTGTACGGTTTTCGGAAATTCTAACCAAGAACCATCGCGAACTTACTAGAAACTTCTCTGTAGTGTAAATATGTGTACTCCCCATGTCGACAGTTCAGTGTTGTTTTTTAAGTTATAAGATTAAGATCTACGATCAGTGATACAAAGTGACTATGTGGTAAGTTGTTTGGGCAGTGATTTGGAAGCGTAGTTTGTACTAAACCAAAGTGTACTTTGTTTTAAAGTAGGGTGACCATCTGATTTGTGAATAAAGGACTCCTTGTGAACCAGTGGTGTTTAATTTCGAGTCAGAACCCACAGTACGTAGCAATATATACAACAATATGAACGTCATCGTGCAACTGGAATACGCCTGTGTAGTAATAATATACTTTATACGTAAAAATTTACTTTTAATTTTAGATTAATATATAAGTGAATGAAAGTGTACGATTTGTTGTGGAATCCATGAAAGATTTGCCAACATTTTCGCGACTCAATTTGGATAAAACGGCTCTCAGTTAGGGAAGCCTTTTATGAGGTAATGTAGGACCTTATTTTCACACGGGTTAAAACAGCATATTTAACTTGAGTAGGCTTTTTAAATATTAAGTGCTCGATCCTTGTGTTGTGACGTCATTAAGCGCTTGGACTGAAGGCTGTCTGTAATATAAATGAGTTTTTAAGTTTATGTTATTTGTATACGTTGAAAGTACAACGGAACTTGATTAGTGTTTTAGATATAATTAAACTTATACGTTTTAATGTATTGAAAACATGTTATTTTATTTATATTTAATATTTAACATGTACAAAAAAGATTACTTATTTATTCATTTAAGTACACAAACACGTATAAGTCAAAAATACATTAAAATTTACAGTACAAATAATGGTTCCTTTATAGGTGAAACAACATTAAAAACTTACTATATACAACATTGTATAAAAAAATAAAATGTCATCAAATCTCAAATAAATTGAATAGAAAAGTGATCACACGTGAGAGGAAACATCTGGGTTACGACTATAGACACCAAAACAGTTCTTAATTTGAAAATATTTCCTCCGGAACAGTCTTCTTTAAGGCTGTGTATTTAAGAATACTCAATATTAAAAATCTGTTATGGATTCAGTGAATTATAAAGAAGGCCTCTAAAAACTCTATAAGAGCCGTAAAAGGTATCGATGGAAGGCAATTGTTCAAATATTCTGTCATAAGAACTGCATATTCGCAAATAAGAGAGTGTAATTCAAAGTTTGTTCCATAATGGGGCCCAGTATGGCATTTATGTGACGTAGGGGTAAATGGCACGGAACTTGCTGAACATAACCTCTAAAAAGATCCCACAAGAGATTTTGCCATTAGATATTTTAAGCAAAAATAGTAGATCACGTACTAAGCAACGGTCTTTGATGTAAAAAGGATAGCAAATACACTTTATTCATCAATTTAATATTCTTTATTATATACGCTAGGATAGATTCAAATAGTTTCATAGTAATAAAAAAAAAGAACAATACGCGGTCTTATCACACGAGACAATCTCTTACAGACAATCATGGTATGGAAACAGTAGAAGTATAAATAAATGGTGGTTAACGTATACAAAACATACATATATACAGACAAACAAATATGTATATAATGTAAAGCATATATACTTATTGTAAATGAGGTATAATAGATATTATAAATATATTTATTTTTTATTTAATATTCTTTATTGTACACGCTAGGATACATTTTAATATACAAATAATAATAAACAAAAAAGTACAATGCGTTGTCTTATCACACGAGGCAGTTTCTTCCAGACAATGTATATGACATATTAAAACATAAAATCACTGAAAATTCGGAAAATACAAAGGTTAAATGTGTAGTTGTGTATATAGTGAACTATGCAATTTGAGCTAAAAAAGTTGAGGAACCTGTGTTCGCATATCGGACTGGTTTCTCTATACAGACTATGATTGTATTCTCTCTAACGAAGCAACAGGACACGGGTTGAGAATTGTTGTCCTAAAGCCACATATATACCGAGCGATAGTGGTAAAGTTTCACGATACCATCACGTAGAAGTATAAATAGCTATGTAGTTTTATCAATATAAAGATTCTGTAATAGGTATTTAATGGAATCAGGTGTTATTTTGCGAAAGTCCATCCTAAGTAAGGAAAGGACCAATATTTAGCCACTTCCGCATATGCAGTGGTAGTCGTGCAACAAAGTGTACCGCCCGCCAGCCCGTTGATTAATGCGCATGCGGCAAATAATGCGAATTACACAACTGCCACCGTTAAATCAGTAAAAATGTGTTTTACCCCTCCACGGGGCATCTTCAGGAGTTATGTTACACCGATTAGTGCAAAACACAGAGATGACTCTGTGGTGGCTAAATATTGGTCTTTTTCTTACTTCTGTAATAGAGTTTTGTGTGAAATTGTTATGCGTTATGGTTTAATTCACACAGCAGACTTTCATTTAGGGAGGAGAATTTTTCTCTGCTCCTAAAGTATGACGTCATACGTCAATGAGGACACGGCTTTCTATTTTCTTAATGCGGATGAATATAACAGTTTACGATTATGGAACTGTCTTGCAATTAAATGGACTTTATCCTTCCATCACCGACTTTGGCTTTATGCAGACATTTCATCAAGGATTACTCGCAAATAGTCTTTTTACGAGTCGGATTTGCCCCCTTCTTTCCCCATTCGTACTGGGGTTTTATTGCACCGTAAAGCGTCCAAGTGTGCGTTGCAATAAAGGCAACGTAAGTAGTTTAATACAAAGGCGGTAGTAGATAAAGAAATACACAATAATGTCGTTGTCTTATACAACTTACTATGAGTGTTGGATTTTCGTTGATACATATTGGTTAGTGAATTTTGACTTCTATTTTTCTGACGATGTATTCGTTGTGAGCCAGGAGGGTTTTTACAGTTTGATCGGAACTGAGTTCACGGAACGAAATGGTTTGTGAACTTTCAAAAATTATTATCGGAAAGACGTATTCCTTGCACGATGACGTTCACACGAAGGCGGCAGCTCTACACGTGTATATATTGTTACGTATTGTGGGTTCTGACTCGAAATAAAACACCACTGGTTAACAAGGAGTCCTTTAATCACAAATCAAATGGTCACCCTACTTTAACACAAAGTATACTTTCGTTTAGTCCAAACTTCGCTTCCACATCGCTTAAGAAATTACTGCCCAAGTAACTTACCAAATAGTCACTTTGTATCACTGATCGTAGACCTTAATCTTATAACTCAAAAAACAACACTGAACTGTCGTCAAGAGGAGTACACTTATTTATAATACGGATAAGGTTCTAGTAAGTTCGAGATAGTACTCGGTTATAATTTCCGAGAACAGAAAAAATTATAAACAACTTCAAGGTCACGCTTGTTCACGGGAATACGGCACTTATTTATTTATCTCAAGGATGAATCTCCTATACAGTCCATTTTACTAGAACTATTCAACTTCTTGTAGGACTATATTTGAGTGGTTACTTGATCCTAGGGTTCAGTGTTTATTGTTTAGATGATTTTTAGATTCATAACAGATGTAAGTCGTGCTTTGTAACATTATGTTATGTACCGGTTTAGGATGGTAGCGGGGACTACTCAACAATCTAAAGTAAGATACGGATTGTACGTCGTGTAATGCCTGAGTTATCTGTGTCTGCAGCGTGTGTAGTTTGACGCTTGAATTATGGAAACCCTAAGATAAAACCGGCTTTCAACCCGACATAAAACGATAATGCGAGGCAATCAACTACTAGCGCCATCTATCGATGTGATCAGAAGTAACAACGTTATGATATAAATGTTAAAGGATTTCAATTATTATATATATCGTGGTGAACGTGCTGTATATATATAATTATTGTTAATGAAACACTTATTTAGTAATTACCGTATTATTAAAAAATAATTGTCTTACGTAAATATATAAAGATTTGACTTTGAAGAGTTATATTCAAATTTCAAACTTAGTAACATAAGTTATAGTTGTAAAAGATCTAAAGAGGTCAATGATTACTCTTTTGCTGTTTATTAATATAAGTAAGTATACCCTATCCAAAAATCATTGGTTTCAGAAATAATAAATAACGTAATTATAATGAAGTAACGAAAGCGTTTTTAAAATTCGAACTAGAGTATGTTAAAATTACTATTATTAAATACCTTTCACTCTAGACTTTGTACTACTAGAAGTTTTTGGCCTGTCCTATTGTAGTAGAAAAAATATATCAATAAATACATTTCAGAATGAAAGTGATCATACAGGTGATTGGAAATAGGTGTCAAAGCCTTAAAGCTTTTGCTGGTAAATTAGTTACATAATGATCCGTATAAAGCTTTTACATATATCATCCTGTATACATTTAATTAGCATAACACGTTTAGCTATTTTTCGTTTTTGTAAAGGATCAGTGGAATTAGGTTAAAAATAATTTATTCATTTCATTTTCGCTGTTGAATCTCAAAATCCTTTTTTAATTAATTTAACGGCGTTTTAATTTTAAAACTGTCCGAACTTATTTCGAATTCATTCAATTTAAAAGCGCGCCTCTCGCTTGAGTATCTTTCAGTGATTTCACAAAAAATGCGAGGTCCTATTTCAAATTATGCTTTCATATTTTGCATGAGAATTTTTTTAATTGATGTCTTTTTTTATTTAAAATACTTTAATGTTTGTGTTTATATACATATCTACAGTACCTGTCTCTGATAGCTTTTCGCATACATACCATTATAAAAATTAGATTATCCTGTTTGAATTGCCCTGTAGGCATCTTGTAATCTATTTTACATTTTATTGTCCACTTCAAGATTTACTTCTTGTTAAATTTTTTGATACGTCATGTTATGGGGCTAATGTGACTGAGGTTGGGACAACGATGTCGGTGTAGGTAGATCTGTACTTGTGATTGCAAGTAGTATCTTTATATTAGTACATTACCCGGCGATAAATATTGCACATCGACCTTTGGAAAGAGACAATCGGCTAATTTCGGCTTCGTAGAGCACTATCTCTGTCCCTTTGTGACATTTTGTCAACCGTTGTATTTCGTGCGACAGAGATAACACTCTACGAAGCTGAAATTAGCCGATTGTCTGTTTCTAAAAGTCGATGTGCAATGTTTATTGCCGGGTACTGTAAATATATAATACGTAAATCTGTCAAGTGAAAAATATTTACATCTGTAGACGAGGAAAAGTAAACGTTGTAGCGCAAATAACTTTTATGGACACCATTTTTAGGGTCCTCTGGTTCCTCTTATATTTTTTGGAACAGGGACTTTGATTACTAAGTTTTCTAGTATAGTTTTATCTTATTTTTCTTCTTTTCTCCGTCAGTCTATCTGGCATTCTGTCTTCTTCCTTCCTTCACAATATTCTTTCATTCTTATTGCTTTTATTTACATACCATCTACTTCGCTTTTTATCCTTCGCCACATTTTTTTACAGTGTTACAGTTTTTTATATGTTCATTTGGTTTTGTTTCATTTGAAAATTATTTAATCATTTATTGTATGTAAACATTGACGTAATTCAAGTGGTATGGTGTTATTTTATGCAGGGAATTCCCGTAACGTTTTGGGTATTTAAGTTATGATTCTGGAAATTTCCATGAATCTGCTTAATTGCTTCGAATTGTGTTATTAGTTACATTTGTTCATATTGTTACGTGTCAGGGTGGGGGTAAATTAAAACTATTCTTAAAGATGTGTTATTTCACGACACCGAACTTAAATATGGCAATGGACGAATATTCACTATTCGCGTACAATTTCGTAATTACGCGAATACTTCTCTATAGTTCCGCGAACACTGCTTCACTTCGACCGCCCGTAACGAGTCGGCTATCACTTTGTTATCGCTTCGTACCGCTGACGTGATGCCAGACAAACTCCCCGCCTTCGTCAAGATTGCTTGTTATATACCGCTAACAGTTAATTTTTAACGGTCTGACGCGTGGGTGGTGAGATGTGGTGAAGAAACAATAATATCACCTGAAGGAAGAGCTTATATTGTAGTCCATATTTTATTCTCACCACCTGCCAGCTGCTGTATAAGATGCAATAAAGCGAGAGATGCACAATAGCGAACGCATATTATTTATTGCCTTAATTACCAGTTGCACCTTTTTGATTGCGCGCCGTCAGCCCCGACCGCTTCGATCGTGGAATTCGTTTGTACCTCACGGTTTGTTTGCGTCAGGTATTTGAGTGGTCTTCAATATTATTGTCCACATAGGCATATTTAAAGTAACCAATAATAAATTCAGACTGTTTCTATAGTATAGTAGTGTGAAATGATATTACGGTATGTGAGGTAAGCCGTATGACTGTTCCAGGAAAGCTATGAAACACTTATATTGATTATGTCTTGGGCCCATCTAGCTAGGATGTGTGCAGTACAAAATCGTCATGGTGGTGGTCTTCGGGGAAGGTATATGCCTTGCAGTGAGTGTCTGTGAAGTGCCATAATAATGATGATGTTTTAAAAAAATAACATCTTTCGATTAAGTTTTTTTTTAGTACAGAGCTAAAATGGAAAAAGACATTGCAGACCATAACCGCTGATAGTCTTGTTTTCATTTCTTGACAACTAAACATTGCCCTAACATTGTTAGATATTTGATTTGGGTATTCCCAGACCAATCATGCGAAAAAATTGTAGTGCCGTACATCGACCGCGTGATCTTAATTGAATTGTCCCTTGTCACGAACACGATCGTGTAAGTTGGGGCCATGAAACATGCGGCTTCTTTTATATTGCCATATTATTACGCACTGTTTCGCACGATTGGGGTCAATGACCTCTATACACTCGACGGTAAAAAAGGTCAACTAGGGGAATGAATACGTTTTTGATGAAAGAAAAAATTATCTATGGGACAAGGTATACGTATGTACTGGAGATATTTAAAACCAATGTTAAAACCTATTACTGTAGAAGGTGTATTATTCTATGCAAGAATAATGTACTGATATTAATATGTGGAATTAATTGTTGTTGATGACTCAGTAAGCTAATTATTGTTGTGGAGTTGTTGTAGAATTATATTTCTAAAAAGCAACTGTTGAGTTTCTCGCCGGCTCTTCTCAGAAGAACTGCCTTATAGTTTATACACTTTTTAGCCAGTTTTTTGGTATGTATACTTTTTAGCCGGTGGTATCTTTAAGTAAAGCTGCAAAATGCCGACGTTTTATATTGATTTACGATTCATAAGTGCTTCTAACAGCCTATTCGAATAAAGAACATTTTGACTTTGATTTCGTAACTTTTGATATCGAATTAGGAATTATTTTTATTTATTTATTTATTTTAATGATAAATACAATTTTTTTTATTTGCTAATGATTTTAACTACGCGCATGATTATATATACGGTACATAAACTAAAATTACATTTTTAACTTTTTGTGCTCCTGTCTCTTTGTTCCGGCTAATCTCTGAAACAACTAGATCGATTTTGACGGGATTTATACTAGCAGGTAGCTGATGTAATAAGAAGTAACTGAAGTAGCTAAAATTAAAACTAAAAAAAGAAGAATTTTTTTTTTCAAATCTACGCTAACGAAGTCACGCACATAGCTAGTTTTAAGTATATCCTTACAAATAGATAACATCGCATATTTCTCCTGACTTTTCCTTATTTAGAAGAGCGTTTCCACTTCTAGCATTACACACATTCCTCATCACTAAGACTATCAGAGAATGTAGTAATAATTTCTCAAATATACCACGCGGTTTCTTAGTAAGCTACTACATATATATATATATATATTACATGTATGTTCGCTGAGTCGATTGGAAAAGCCAACATTCTTTGGCTTGTATTTGTTCATTTTACAATTTCACTGTCTGTTATATTTTTAAATATATATAGAGTAATGAAATAATTTTCTTAAATATTCACTCGAAAAAAAAACTTAAACAAAAAGAAATAATAATCAAAACTTTTTGACAAAGGTATTGCGTTAATTAAAAACGATCTAAATTTCTTCGACGTATATAAACAGCGAAGTTACTAAGTTAAATAAAGTAAATTTTGTACTTAAGACTCTTATAATTTTTATACTCTGTGAACTTTCAAAAAGTATCTTTAATGTAATCAAATAAAATGTATTTCACGTTGACTGTACATCAAAGGTTAATTGATCGTCTATTGTCCTTTAACTTGCCAAGCTAACATCAGCTATAAGTTTTAGGCATTAAGGTATCTTTTAAATTGATTGCTATAAATGCATTCTGGCACCATGTCGAAGCGTGTTTGCATACTATTCAGTGATTATAAAGCAATTTTCTCCTATAGGACAGCCTTTTATTTAAATTAGGAAATAAACAGAAGCGTAAGTTATTTTTTAGATTTTCTAATTAAAATTCAAGTAATTTAATTTATCACTAGCTGTCTTGAAAAACTTTAAGATATTAAAAATTATACTCAAAAAAATAGGCAGCTAAACTATGTATTGTTTTTAAATTAATGTACAATAAATTAAAGAAAGTTATCAAATAAAAATATGGATAAAAGAATCCTATATTAGTGTGAAGGAAATTTGTAAGTATTGTAATACTTTGTAGTACATTATTCTGTTACTGTATAAAGGATGTTGTGAAAGTGACATTAAAAAACAACACGTTTTTGTTATAGGCTCTTGTCAGATCGGGGCCTATTTGGAACCTTCGCAGCTTTAATTTGACGTTTGAAGATGCCATTAGGGGAAGTTAAATCTGATTACAGTTTTTTTAATCTTTACAGACGAAGCATTTGATATCTGTCTTGCCTGATATTAAGATGACGAGGTACACAATGGTACATGCTTGCCTAGAAGAAACCTATTCACTCCTGTCTTAAATACTCCTAAGTTATAACTATCTGGAAACAATAACGCCTCTAGGTTGTTCCACAACTTAGTAGTTCGCAATATTTAGGGGTACCGGAAAGTAATGTCGTTTCTGTCGATATATTTTACAGAAAAACCGATTGATTTGTTACCGCTCCAGCATTGAAAACTTGTATACTAGATGGCAAAAGGTTGTTGATAAAGAAGGTGAATATATTGTTGATTAGAAATAAAAAGTTATTAAAAATGTAGCCGTGTGAATTTGATTTAAGAAAGCGATATTACTTTCCGGTCCTCCTAAGTAAAAGTATTAGCAAAATATTAAATGCGTGTGGAAGGAATTTCAAGCGTGTATGGATGTCTTTAATTCGTACGTCTTGTTGTCCAATGGAAGAAAGATGACGGTTTTATTCGGTTTTTGTAAAATTGTTTCACTCTGAAAAACGTTTTTTTTAACATAGAAAAAAGTCTGTTAGGACAGAAAGGTTCATGTAAGATTAATTTTATAGCAAAAAGGTTTTTTTTACTTAGCTAAACCTCAAGCTTTGTTAGAATGTACGTTAAGTTACCGTGTTACTTAGAACTAATGCAAGTGAAGCAAAGTAGAAACTTGTAAACTTTCAATCGAACAGGTCTCGTCGATCCCTTTTAAATTGAATCGCATCAATTCCTACTCGATCCAGCTAAGTTAGACTGGATGCAAGGCTTTATATTGAAAATGTAGTAACTGAAAAGTTTCATGTAATAAACGATCTGCAAATATCTGCAATTTATTTTATTTATTTATTCTCTATTGTTGTGGTACCGCAGAAGAGACATAGAATATTAAAAGTAACAAGTAGGTAAAAAGAGTGCATAAGACTAGTCAAGATAAATACTTAAATCGGTGATAAATCTAAAGGAAATAGGAAAGTAAAAATTTAATTATTAATGAATGTAAAAGTATGAATAAAACAAAATAAATAAATTAAAATAATGAAGCAAAACAGTACATAATGCAAACCTGTAGTATTCTGGAGGGAAGGCAAAAGGGGTGATGAATGAATTGGATTAGGAAAAAAGTGAAAGGAATGAAAGAATTTGTGAAGAATAAAAAAATGAATGAATAACATTGAGAAGGAAAAAAGATGAGAAAGCAAATAATAAAATTTGTGAATAAAATTATTTTGTAAAAATTGTCCCCTGAAACGGGGGATTATAAAAACATATCCATATGCGTCACTTGTTGAACAACTACATGCCTGTTTCTGAGGCCCAGAGTGAGAGGTCATGATATATAATTAAGTATTAATTATAATTCAATTTATGTATTAAGAGTAATGTTTTTATATAGTTTTTCCAATAAATAATAAAAATATCGAGATAAAAGATATCAATTTTCTAATAGAATCGGTACGTAGCTTTGAGGCGTTCTAATTCATTACTCTCATTATTCTTGACTTAGCAATGAGCTTTGTGGAAGAATTGGATTCTGGAACAAGATAATTATGTCAAACTAATGCATATCATTATACGATTGTTGGTTGGAAATTTGTTATAGCAACTGTAACCAATTAGTTATACTAATAACAATAAAAATATCATAGAATATATCAGAAAGGGTTATGACATTTTATCTAATAGATTAAAGGTTGATCACTTATCTCTGGCTTCAATAGATTTTACATCTAGAAAATTTATTTCAATATCATGGTCCCTGTGGACCATTGATCTAATGAAATGCAGAAAAAATTCTCGATGTCTTTATTTTAAATTACAGCTCCAAGTAAGATAAGATAATTTAAGAAAAGAAAAATGACCAAAGAGTACATATTAAGTCAAACTGCTAAATTAATTCTATTGTTTTATATATTAGCAAAGGCTTAGGATTGATTAATAAATAAGCGATTTGAGCCCACATTCTTAAAGCAAGCAAGATTAAATGTTTAATGTCTTAAACTAAATGGCCAGAATAAAATATTTAATATTTTTGATATACAGATGCTCAACGAGAGACTCAGGCATAGATATGGTTATGCTCGGGATTTTTCGACAACGCGATAGTCTAAGCATCGAGAAGATCCGTAGACTAACAAAAGTAACTCACTAAGCTCATCAAATTAGCAGTGGCAGTATAGTATAAACCACATAGCGTGCAGAAATGATGGCTTGAGAGGCCCTAAGGTTCTGTCTTCGGACACCCATCATCAAGGTTAATAGACGACTTTGACGAGTTCGATAGAAGACAATGAATGCAGGCTACGTCAAAACCGGTCTTATTTCCCTTATGTACCTATGACCCAGCGGTGGACCAGACCGTTATGCACACAGTAACAAGCTGTCTCTTATACGAAGAAGATGCAGAAGATGAAGAGCAGAGATGAGGGAAAAGGTCACTAGCATTAGTGGCAGTATAGAATATCTTAAGGGAGAAGATGGAAGATGTAAGAGAAGGGAACAAAACAGAGGTCGAATAAAAAATAAATAAATAATAATACAGGCGTAAACAACTGTGATAAGTATATCAAGGAATGATTTTAACAGTACACAAGCATGCATTGTGTAAAAAAGTAGTTAAACAATTGAAAATTGAATAAAGAAAATTATAAAAATAAAATATGTAAATGTAAAATGTAAAGTTGCGGACAGTGTGACGAAGGAAGAAAGATGAAGCGTAAACGCAAATGAAAATATGTCGCGAGAGTGAAAGACAATGAAAAGAACTAAAGAGGAAAAATGAAAGAAATTGTGAAGGATGAGAGACAGAGAAAGAGGGTGAAGATAGAAAATGAGATAGGGGAACGAGAGCTCCTCAATAACGGAGACCATTAATAAATAATAAAAAAAAACGGTGTTATTAGAAATGTGAGGCCTCTGTACAGCAGTGAACGTCATATGCTGAAATGTTGAAGATCGCTTTGACAAATATTATTTAAAAACCAAACCAAAACTGGTTGAAGCAACTGAACCTAGGAATAACAAATACATCTGGACAGAGTGTTTATGGTTTACTTAATTTTGTTGTAAACATGATATTGTTCATATCAGTTGAAAGTGTTTTAGACGCTCAATTCGAAATTTGAAATAATGGTTTATAGTCAAGTCTGTTGTCTGCCAACAATTGCGTCTAGACAAAGCAGACAGATAAAGCACTAAAACTAGCAATGAAACTGATTTCTACAGATCTAACACGTAAACTTTTCCAAGAGCTACTTGTATTATTTGCAGAGAGTTATAAATCAGTTGTAAATGTTTTATTTTTGCGTACATATCATGTACTGACGCTCTCAGTTCATCTGAAATTTTTGAAAATTTTGATTAATCGAATTGAATTTGAATTAAGCTATTTATTTATTTATATTTATATATAAATGAAAGCGCATTAGAATCCATGTCAGGTGGGCATGGTCGCGGGAGGTAATTAAAATTTGAAAACAGATATAATATTGCCCGTGATTCATGATCAAATAATTGCAGTATTTTGTTTATGAACCCTTTCTTTACACAAACAGATAATAATAAAGTAGGAAAGCAGAATGATTGATACGATATGTAGCGATTCGTCGCAGACGCGGTGCGCAAGCGATGGTTCGTACAAAATCCTCCGCGATCAAAGATGGCCGCCCCGCTGTCATAGACACGACGCTCCGTTAGTGACTGACAAGTTGGCGTTGACTTTGACAGCACGACGACGCATATGTATGTATTTATGTTTTTTTTTTATAGAGGTTTAAAAATACTTTACGTATCATAGGGCCTGATGTTGGTGCCCCGTATGTCGGACTCGATCTAGATCAATACCGACTAAAAACAATCCTCTCTCTTCGGTATCCCTGGTCCCCACGGCATGGCCGTTAGGTATTACTTCGCGGGGGGGATTTAGCCGCAGCTTTCTCTGATAGAGTGGCTGTTCAGGCCAACTTCCTCCGCTCCTGCTCTGTTTTTCGCAACTCTTTCAGCACCGTCGTACAGTACGCGCTCGTAAGTTCCCAGGCCGAAGGCGAGGATAGCATTGTAGCTATCAGAGTTTCAGGATAGATTTTGCATCCTACACCTTCTTCCCAAGACCTCCTGGCTTCGTTAAATCGGGGGCAGACGAAAAAGACATGCTCTGCATCTTCAATCATTCCGACACAATTAGGACAGTCAGGGGAATCTTCGTATTTGAACCTATGGAGATACGCTCGGTAACAGTGTATGTATTTATGTGTGTGTGTGTGTCTTTGGGCGGCCTATGCCTTGCATTGGGCGTCTATGGTCGGATGATGGCGATGGTGATTGAAGAAAAGTTTAACATATTACATTTACAGAAAAGTGGCTTCATACACTCGCTTGCGCCATTATGCTATGGTTGAAATATTTTTTGGAGTCGAATTAGGGGTGTGTAGATTCATGAATGTACAAAAGTGTCAGACATCTTTGAAGTAACAGTTGGTAGACCACATACGGCCGTGGAGAACAGATAGCCACTGGGAAATAAGGTTCTGAAGCATAAACTAGGAACCTGCAAACTTAGCACAGGTAATCCAACTCCAATGTGAACAGATGACCTAAGGGCGTTGAACGAATTTTATTTCATTTGAACTCAATTCATGTAACTCCACGGTCAGTTATTACTTACAGTTCAAACATCATATCATCAGGTAATATTTTAGTATAGCATCTGTTAGCGAGTGTATCGATTGTATACGGATTAAATAAATGTTGGTGGTAATTTAATTATAATTTTATAAAACTAGTTACCAGTAAACTAATAGGTAACAACAGACTGAAGTGACAAACATGCAGAACAGTAAAGCGGCACAAAATGTCAATTTAAAAAGTATAATAAAATAAATAAAAATTTAAAGAGGTTCTATATGCCTCAGTCAGTTGCCAGCAACACCTATAAGATAAACAGGTGACTTTGTCAAAGTCGTAAGAAGATGAATATAGGCCGCTTCCGATTGATTTTATTCTTCAATGGTTCAAGCTCAAGGAGGACCCCTCGTGCTTCTGTGAACCAGATGTGGACTAGACCGTGGTCCACCTTGTAACCCACTGCCCCACGTTCGAAGGACTTCGGTACGATTTCGAAAACAGGTTGAGTAAAAAAATAACGGACGACACAATCGAGTCATTAATAAAAGAAAATCCGACAGACCAGTGTTTCTTGATTATTGCAAAAAAATAGCAAAACATGTAATAAATGTAAACAAAACTAATTATTAGCTAAAAACAATAATAAATAATTATAAAGCCAATAAAACAAAAACTATGTAATCTGTGATAAAATGTAAAATAACTAAAATTATGAAAAGTGAAATAAATGATAAGATAAAGTAAAAATAATATGATAACCAAAAACTGTGATAGTAAAGCCCGAGACGATGGAAGTGAGGCGATGAATGAACGGTAGAAAGTAAGTAAAAGAAAGAAAGAAATTGTAGAATGTAAGTAGAAGAAAAATAGATCATGAGAAGTATGATAGAAGAGCGTGGAAATAAAAAAGAAAAGAAAGTGAATCATTAAACGATAAAAACGTCCCTGTCCCATAAATAAGATAGGGAAACGAAAGGCCACCAATAGCAGGGGACATTTAAAATCGGTCTTATTGGAAGTCCACGTCCAGCGGTGGACGTTGTACAGCTGATATAATGATAATCACGATGGTTAATATAAACATTTGATCACTCTGTACCGAGATATCTCTATGTACCTTAGTTCAATCTTCAAAATTAATAAAGAAACCTGAGAGAAATTGTGGCAGATTGCATTTTTTCTCACCTCGCCGTAACAAGAAATGTAATTTATCCGTGTGTGATCCACCCTCTGCTTTATGTATTAAGATGAAATTGAGTCGAAATTCATTTACTTTTTTGCAAATAACATTCTTTCATGAATGAATTTCTCTTGTGTTTACTTTTATATAAATTAAACCTTTCTTGACTTTTTCTTTTGTATTTACTGTAATTATATACATTCTTTATTTATTGTCTGCTTGAATGAATTATTTTTATTTATACAGGATGTTCGGTTAGAGTTGTAACAGTTTTAACGAAGAAAATGTATAGCTCATTTGCAATCACCCAATCAACCTGTATAAAGTGATCACTTTGAAATATGTTTTTTTTCCTAAAAGTATGCATCATATCACAGGCAATACAAATTGTTTTAAGAAAATAATCATTACATTCCAATCAATCTACACAATTCAGAATATTCAGAACCTCTCCGATAAAAAAATATTTCATGAAACAGGAGGCCTTTGCCGAGTTTACAATATGTAAAAATGTTCATAGTAAAACTTCATAATGAACGTTTTTAATATTTATTTGTAATGTACAACGTAGGTTATACGAACAGTTGAAAAAAAAAAAAATTGCTATACATTTTAATAAAGGTATCAGTGCCAACAAATACCCCAACTTAAAAGTTCCCCTAGGTATTTAACGGTTTTCGTCCAGGGGATAGGACGACCGGGTTTTGACCGAGTCTACATCTAAGTTGATGGAATAGTTTGAAGGCGATCGCTTGACTTTGTTCAGGTTTCAGGTCTATGCGCCACTTGCGAAACAATTCGTCTAGTCGATTGGTTGCGCGTTGGAGGTGGCGTGTGAGGGTGGCTGCGTGTTTGCCCGTGGCGAAGAGCGCAGTGTCGTCCGCGAAGAGGGCTAGGTTGACCTTCAGGTCGATGGGTATACCGCTGGTGTAGAGCGAGAAAAACAGCGGGGTTAGGCAAGAACGCGCAAGAAACCGCCGGGACGGCGGTGGCAAGCCGGACCGTGTGCTCGAAGCGGTCAGACGGCTGGAACGGCGCAAGGCGCTCGTGACGTGACGCGCTAAGCTCTCGGAAGAGCGCTATACGCGCAGACGCGTCGTTGGAGCGATCCTGCCCATCTTCAAGGCCTGGATGCAGCGACGAGACGGAAGTCTCACCCACAGGCTTACGCAGATGATCACCGGACACGGTTGCTTCGGTGATTACCTGTGTAGGATTTCCCCCACCGAAACAAAAAAAAGAGCTCTGGGGGACGCCAGCTCTGACGGGGCGGGGGGAGGATAGAGTACCGTCTAAACGATATCTAAAGGCTCCTATGATCTTGACGAGCCGATCGGATACATCCATTTTGTACAGCTTATACAATAAGCCGTTGTACCCTTATCGAATGCCTTGGCGATATCAAACAGAACAGCGTTCTTGGTCAGAGAGCGGGGTTTTGCGAAACCTGCTAGAAATGTGTTCCGTGAATCGGTGGGCTTGGTGGACACAAGAATGGTGAGCGCGGAATCAGAATTGTTCGTCGGGAATGAGACGAAGGTCGCGGGAAACCTGCTGAAGGCGCTTGAGTAACACGCTCGTATAGTTTGCCCAGAGTACTGGGTAAACTAATAGGGCGGTATGAAGTTGGAAGGTTGGGTGGTTTATTCGGTTCTTTAATTCCTATCACAACTGTTTCCTTCTAGGTGTTAGGGAAAGTGCAGCTTGTGATAAGGGAATTAAAAATCGAGACAAGGAGGAGGTATGAGTTAGTCTAACAAGGCATCTGTAATTGATTCGCTTAGACTTGATGTGGGATTATTATCAACCTCTGCGGTCTAAGCCGGAGCGTCTGCGTAAATTGAAATAATAATTAATATATACACACGTATGTGGACTTTATCAACTGTCGCAAATTTGCGGTAGGTAATTATCTAAGAGAAATTAATATCTCAGGAGTACCTGAAGGTTCTGGAACCGACTTTGTTTAGTAAATATATTTTGTCCAACGTCAACTACTAAAGACACTTGTCCGCTATTAAACAAGTTGCAAAAAAATATATTTAACATGGAAAAAGTATATTTAAATGAACACCCTTTGTCCTCGTTTACAAGGTTGAAAAAATATTTAGTATGATTAATACATTTCAGGGTGTATACTTAATACTGCACATCAAAAACGGACAGAGCGTTAAGGGTATTCAGCTAAAACTTATTTAAAAACACTATGATAAATTGATTAAATAAACCATTCTTTTGTAGCCATGTTTGGGCTATAACAAGAAATTATCCACCTGTATTGAATGTAAATGTACCCTTGTGGCAAATTGATACTATACATATGTGGAATGACACCCCTAAGCCGAGGTCTCCTTTGCGAGGCCTTTGCGCGCAGTCATTCCATAGTACATAATTCGGTAGACTCCCAATACGGTAACATTGTCACTGATGAAATAGCCTCGAGCCTTGGTTCCCAAGAGAGACTTCGAGGTAATCTTCAGCATCTCCTGCGCTTTGTTCTCGCAAGCCAGCGTCAATCTGACAACGCCTAGATGTTTACCGAAATGAAAACTAAGAAAAATTTCGGTAGACGATTTTAATCAGCGGTCTGCTAAGGCTCGCTAGGAGCTTTCAAAACTTAGTTACAGAGTAGCGTATATCAAGTTCTTTAAGCACTCTACTGACCCGTACGAGTTTAACTTGTGAATGCTTAATGGCAAACATCATTTTCCAAAGACAAAATAATTGCGACATGCCTTAAATTCAATAATGATTCGTATGTTTTTTTTTACCCGTATCTATACTGTTGCTTTTTGTTTTTGTTTTGTTGTGTTATGTTGCGTCACGGCGTCACGGCATTTTAGTTGCTGGCAAATTTGTCTCTCCCGGGTTTCTTTCCAAAGTAAATATATATGATGTATATGTTAAGACTATATATGATCTAAAGTGGAGTGTAATTTAAATAAAGAATACATACAGTTAATACGTGTTTTATTTTAGATAAGCCACGATCTAGTCCGTGTTTAAAATAATTAATAATTCAGCGATGCGTTACGCTTAACCGCGAACTTTGGGTTTTACGTAATCGCGGTTTTTAAATGGAGTAAAGCTCGCTGGTGTCGAATGAAATGTTTATAAATGTAAGCATATGTCTAACATTAAAGTTTTAATGGATACAGCTTACAATGTTTCGTTTCATGTGGTTAGCGCAGGTTTTACTAAATCTGAACACAACCTTCATTTTCAGACCTCCCAAAAGCCAGCGTGTGGTGTTTATACTGTACGAACTTTTAAACTAACTAAGGTAACTATATCCAGAAGTAAACTATTAAGTCCATATTCGACGAAATCTAGATTGCCCTTGGAAATTTTTTATCTACATTCCCCCGTCTTGGATACACACAGGGACAATTTTAGCTCAATAATTCTTCTACGTTCTTTTTTATTTACTTATGATATCTTTTACTCATTCTCCTTTTCATCTCGCATTATCTCTCATTACTATTTATTTCTTTACTTTTCATACATACATTCTTTTTCTTCACTATTCCTTCCAGACTGCGTCTTTGCAGTATTTATTTTGTTTTTTTTATTTATTTAACATTTTACAATTTTTAAATTTCTTATTTTTATTTAATTTCTTAGTCATAATTTATAATTTATTTAATTTTTCTAATATTACTGCGTTCAATTATTTTTGATTACTCCCCCAATAACTTTTCGGCAAAAATCCAAAAAGTTCTGACTGCTTTTCTTTTTGTTCTCTTTCCTTTTTTCTTTTCGGGCAACAGAGACTGGAATTCAATCCTTAACGCGCCAAACACGGGACAGCCGGTGATTAAGTGAACCAACTCCTTAGTTATTTTGATCACGGAGCTCGCATACAATCATATAACACACACAAACTACGAAAGAAGTATATGGCAAAAGACTACGTGATTATATATGCGCTGGTATAATTAAGGCGATAACTGGATTATCCGTTACTGCTACCCTAAAAGCGGATAGGATAGTATGGAAAAAGCTTGTCATTGATTCTGTCAAGGCGTTTGAACACGGAGAAGACTTTCATAAATGAAGAGAAGACAAGAAAAAATAATTCTGACTGATTCTACATATGTCATTATTGTTGTTGTGTATCATACCTTAACGCAAGATTTAAAAATTAAAACATATTTTTTGTGGTCACTTTTGAAATTTTACCAAGTTATTTTTTTGTATGGCCCCCGCTATTGGGAGTCTTTCGTACCGACGTTTGTTTGGGACATGGACCTTATTTACAAATAATTTTTTTAGGGTTTTATCTTTATTCTAGACTCACTTATATTCTTCTTTATTTCTTTTATTCTTTCCTTTTATCCTTCACAATATGCAATTTTTTTTCTTTCATTTCTTCTTGCTTTCATCGCCTTCTTTTCCTCATCTTTTTCACTCTTAGGTGGCTAGGTACAATTATATTTCTAATCTTTATTTTATTCTTACATTTTCTATTATTATCTTTTGATATTACAGATTTGTTTAGATTAGACTTTTTAATACATTAGAGTCTTGTCTTACACTATTATTATTTTATAAGTTCTTCTACATGTGCATATTATTCATTTTGGTTCAAGTTTTCCTGTTTGATTTTATTATTTTTTATTGCATTGCTTACCACTCTGCGAGTAAACGATAGAAATGATGGGCGAAGGTTGTTGTCGCCCATCATTAAGGCGATGCTTTCAATTCTACCAAGTTAAAGAAATCCATTTCCACGCTCTATTATCACAATTGATAAAACTATCAACTACTTAAATTTATTTTGATACATTACGTGGGACATTTCTAGGTTCGATTCGCAGGATACATTGTTATATAATTCATACTTTGTGTAATGATTATGTGGGATTGCCATTATCTACAGACAAGCTTCCAGAGGATGGGCAGTAGCGTTCTATGAGTATCATAATAACATACTGCTATCGCTAACCAAGGTGGGTTAGCAACTCCGGGATAAAATGTTATAAAATTCACACTTTGTCTATTGATTATAGTTCTCTGCGTGCTACAATCCTACACGAATGCCAACTCGCCTGCCAAGCGTGGCAATTATGGTATAACTTTAAAATAGCGCGAATTTCGGCGTTAGTGAACTCCATGTTTACACGTCTATAACTGTTGAACGCAATATCCAAACTAATCATGCATAGCGTCGTTTTATAGGTTATGTCAAGACCTTTCAAATTATGTATAGTATTGCCAGATACGAGCTCTGTAGCGCTTTGTACATAGCCGCGAAATTCAAAAGACAAAAAGGCGGAAGGGAGATATTTGACAACCTTTTATAAAGACCCTCTAAAGACATCTTGGGGAAAGGCCTATGCCTTGCAGTGGTGGTCTATAGGCTGAAAAGGATGATGAAGACTTGGAGTATATTGTATATTTTATTTTTAAAAACCAATGGCAGACGATGGCGCAAGATAGAGGAAAGTGGAAGGCTCTCGTTTCGGAGGCCAAGACCCACTTTGGGTCCCTGAGCCAGCGGAGTAAGGAAGTATTTTAAAAAAAAATCCCGAGCGAAGTCGCGGCGTAAAGCTAACGAGATAAGTAAATAAATTTCGTATGTACACTCGATCCGTTTACGCCGAGTTTGTTTGCAAAGGAAGTGCTCTTGTCCCGATGCTTAATGACCTAATAAGAGCGGTTTTTGTGAAGAGTTCCCCTACATCTTTGTTGAAAAATTTGTTCTGTTTTTCCTGGTTAAAATAACTTTAATTATTTATCTTTTGATCTTCAAATATCTATGGAGGCACAAGATTACTCAGAGAGGGTACGGGTCGTGATCAGGAATATCAGAAGGGTTAGGTGGTTTTTACAAGGCTTTACATGTCTTGATCCTAGAAAATATCCATCCGTCATCACAGGCGATGTTATTATTAATCTTCTGAAGCAGACATATTTTAATCCTTGTGTATAGAGTTGTTTAAAAAATAACTTGTCATTACGAATAGCCTCATTTTTTAAAATAATAACATTTTTAGTAACCTCCTTGCAGAAAATCCTAACCTATTTTGTGCGTCAAAGACATTTGTTGGTTGTTTACTATCTATTCATTCCTGATTCGATCTCACAGTTAAATCCTGTGTAGAGGTCACTTCAAGGAAAAGAGTGAATTATGAATTAATATATAAATAATATAAATGACCACGAATAGGTAGACGCGACGTGGGCAGGCCCACATTAGGTAGACCGTTGACAGTTAAGATGGTAGGAAGTAGGAGAATTTTGTGGTCTGTGCATTGTAGTGTACGTGTGTGGTTTGAAAAGAATAATAAGAAGATTAGATGAGTTCGATTTTTAAATTTCTGCATGCAATTTATTTGAGAGCATGATATACATATATATATGAACTTAAACTTATAAATTAAGAAATATATGATCTTAATATTACAATCCGACTTAGCAAATATCTTCGGTCCGGTACATTTTGCGTACATAAGTACTTAAATCGAGACTTAAGCCCTCTGCGATTGGGGCTTAACTGAAGTCCGTAGGTCATCGGGATTCCCCGTAATACCTCCTCTAGCGCCCACATCGACGGTCGGCTTGCGGTCAAATTTCTTGTTCGTGTTGCAACTTATAATTTTGAGATATTAACGTATTTATAATTTATTTACTTAAGGATCTTCCACTAGGGATTCACGACATGTAATGAGTATAATGAAACAACTCATTTAAATTATACTCTGCAATGTATACGACATTTACAGGAGATACATGCAAACCAAAATGCGACAACCATAAAAAGAAAAAAAAGAAGAAAATTTGATCACCTAAAACCGCGTTACATAAAAATAGTATGAAATACCGATGTACCATCAGATATTTTACTATTCTTAAACTTTTTACAGTGCTACTAGAGATATATGTTGTGAATACCACGTAGCCAGAACCGCAACTCATTTATTTATTTTAGGAAAACATACAATGAAATAAGATAAACGTTAAATAAAAATTAATTACGTATAATCTTTTTATTTCTTTATTCTGAGATATACTAATATATTAGCTTAAATTAAACCTCGATTCTTTTATTTGACCAAAGCTCTGTGAAAGATAAACACCTTTTCGTTGTCGTTTCAGTCCAAAGACTGCAAGGCATAGGTCTGTCTCAAAGATATCTATGAGGGGATATAGCATAATCGCCACGTTTGGTAGGCAGATTGGCGATCGCAGTGTGGTATTACGGTGTGCAGAGAACGCTGTTGCCCATCCTCTGGAAACTTGTTAGTGAGCAGTGGCAATCCTATATAATTAATGCACAAAATGTGAGTTATATAACATTGTATCCTGGGAATCGACCCTGAGACCTTCTGTCTCTACCACCTATCCACTGTTACATATATAATAATAATGTTATTTTAATGCCATTTATATGAAAATTAAATTTCCATAGTAACGTCTAAAAGGTTTTTAAGTACTTAATTTAACTAGTGTTCCTAGTCTAATCCGGCATTAAAAGCTCTTAGGTTAAGCTTTACATTTAAAATATAGCTCATTATTTTTAGTAAAAATAAATTACGGAACGAAAATATTATACAGGTTGATTGGATATGAAGTGAATGTATAGCCTATTTGTAGGCAAAAAGCATTAAAGGTTTTACATTTATTTTCAATCATTCTTAACAAAGTCGTTACTTTGAAATATGTCACTTTTCAAGTATAATTTGACAGAACAATAACTTCTGGCAGTATAGTTTGCGAAGACAGAATGTAAATTATAATTAATTTTAATGTATAGTAAAAAAAAACGATGTTATCATTATGTTACTTATTATTCATAAAGCCTTTGAATTTTTGATAGGATGTACGTATATTGAAATCGACAGCAAATGTTCCATACATTTCTATTTTCAAATTTTGTGAAGAATTCGAATTTCAAATTATTTTCTTATATAAATTTCACACTGGCCAGTTCATAAATCTTACAGTGTCACCAACGTTTAGATCATTGACATACAAAACAACTTGATAGCAAATAGACGTTTGTAAGGACAAACAACGAAAGAAAGGCTTCACGTAAGCAATAGTTAAGTAAGGCATACGTATGTCCTGAGCAAGGAAAGGTTTTATTTTGTTACTGATGGTTACTTTTTTGTGGCATGTTAAAATAGAGATAATAATGGATATAAATATTCCTATATAAAAAGCATAAAAATAAGCGTATAAATAGATATAGAAATAGGCAAAGAATGGGTGTAAAATAGGAGCATTAATAGTCATAAAAATAGGCCAAAACTAAGGTTTAAATATTAGCCACTGCCTATACAAGTTTTTACGAGGCCTGTCTCCTGTAGACCCAGTTTCTTCGATGACACTTGAGATTCCTGAGTGCATTTTAAGTGCAAACCAAGTGCATTCAAATTTTTTAGTAATAATATAAACTAAAAAATAAATCTATGGAGTTGAGTTGAGGTTTTTGCAACAGTTAGGAAATAAAATTAAATATTGTTCGTTGCTGTATCGTATTTGCAAGAGCAAGAGCGGACTGAGCCAGGAAAAAGCCAGGAAGCCTCCCTAATAGAAGACAAAGAGAGTCGCCACATGTTTTTGAAGTATTGCCGAAATATAAGGAAGGTGGTAATTAAAAATGCAACCTAGGTCGGGTAAGAATAAGGACAAGAAACAAATTGTTAATTACAGTAAAGTAAATATAGAAATAATAAAACAAACGCGTAACTGTCCTGAAATAAAAATCAACATTGAAACTACTGTGACATTATGATATATACAAAAAGTGTGTGGCGAAAAAAGAGATGCGAGATGTGAATGCAATATAAATAAATAGTAAAAGAATGAAAGAAAATGAGAAGGATGAAATAAGAAGAGAAAAAGAGATAAGAAAGCGGAAGAGGAGAGCGACAAGAAAATAGAAACTAAACAATTTAAATAAAAAGATCCCTGTTCTTAATATGATTTTTTGGGGCTTGTTTACCTCCTCTACGACAGGTCCTTGTCCTTACACACGAAGTACGACAGTCTCCAAAAAAGAGAGCATTAAAAAAGTTGATACAGTTGAATTATTTATGACGACTAAGATGAAAAGCTATATAAGTCTATAACAATATCTGAAGGATAGGCTGTCATTTCGTTTTCACTTCTTTTTACAATCTTTTCTTGGAGGGTACGTTCCTCTTTTGAATATAGCTTCTGGATTTGCTATAGTAGCAATTTATAAAATAGTATTTTTATAGTTGTTTAGAAAAGCACATCAGTATTCGAATTCAGTCATTATACTGAACATTATACTGAAGTTTTGTCAATGGGTGTAGTATTTTTCCTTGAATTTTATAGTCATATCTTTACCTGGTCCTATTGCTTCAGATGAATTCAAAATCCAATTTCAAATATTCTTTTTTTTACATAGTACGCATTACATCTCTTATTGCTGTCAATTTTTTTAAATATATGAACATGTAAAACATATGATGATATGTCAAATAAACATTCTTAAGTTAAACAAGTGAGAAATACAAACATCAAATGAAATTTTTATTTGGTTTATAAAGAAAAAAAAAATATCAACTTGATTTCGTATAAAAACGGCTTTGTCCTAGAAAGCAATATTTTCGTATGACGGTCAAGGGCTCTCTGGGGATGAAAGAATCCGCAAAGCGAACAAACTGAGGTTTTATACAAATATAACATTGGTTTGAAGTGAAATCTTTGTGAACATAAATTGGTTTATTGCTTAATAACATTATTCTTTTATGTCGAATCAAAACAATTTTTGCGTCGTATTTTTACTATATTATTTGTTTGGCCCGTGTGACTTTGTCCCTATGTGTGTGCATGAAAATGTGCATTAGTAAATGAATAAACAATTCTATAACAAGTGACGTCAACGGAATATATAAAAGTTCTCTTATTACGTTGTGAGCAGTGGTAATCTCATATAATTAACGAATAAAGTGTGAATTATATAAAATTATATCTCGAGAATCGAATCCGAGACCTAGGACCTAAATTAGTAAATTAACTACTCGATTCTAATTAGGTAGGTTTGATTTTAGTAAGCTGGTAAACCGGATAGAAACGTAAGCGAAAGTTATAATACAAATAGTATTCTACATTCCTAGCATTTCCTCCGGTGACTTCACTAAACCTTCTGTAAACACCAATTAGAGTCGTCCGACTCCCTTCTATTCCGTTCACTGGAGTTCAACTGTTCAGACAAATTGATTTAACGACACACCTTATTAGTTCTTTCGTTATTTATTATTTCATTTTGTGTTTATATTACTTGGTGAAAAACATTTCGAACATTCTCTCGTTTTAAATAAGAAAATTTTCTTTGTAACGATGTACATATGACAAAGCTTTTCAGTGCTAAAAATAAATATTTTTTTTTTTAATTGAGCGTATATATTATATTAATTTATCAAGAATTTTAATAATATTATCTATGAATATCCTGTTTATGTCCTTACCTTGTATATTTTAATGTTTTACTACAATATATTATATTCTATGTTGGGTCCTGTATAACTTGGATATTATCTATACACTTATTGAAACGCTACAACAAAAGATCTGAAATTATTATATACGTCGAAAACAAAGGTTGTTTGGTTAAAGGTAAAAGATTTATTAGGTGAATATATAGCATATTTTTCAGTAGAAAGCCTTCAAGATTTTATTCCTATTTTCAATCTCTCTCGAAATATGTAAATTAATTAATTTGGGTAGACTGAAGACTAATTTAGATTTTAAACGAATCTATTTTCTTCTGCAGAAATCATACAAGCCAATAATTAATTATAATATGTGATTATAAAAATACTTTTTAATTGTTGATTTAAAAATTCATGCGTTTAGAGGTTAGATATACATAACGAATCAACTTTTATTTACGTAGATGTTGCACTTTTACGTATTTTTGAAATACAAAATCATTATCCTCATAGCATATGTCTACGCCAACCTAGCGCCATCTGTACAAGGTAAAGCAATACAAGCACACGCGTGTCCGTGCCGCACTCTGTATTCCAGTGCAATGTTTGTCACCTATGCATTATTTGCTAAAGCAATTTTGCATGCAAACAAAGTGCATTCGACGTGCCGTGAATGTAATTCTAAAGATAATATCTAATCTACTACATATATATATATATATATATATATATATATATATATATATATATATATATATGTGTGTGTGTGCGTAACATAAGAACGCCCACTTGGTAGACAAATAAAAAAAAAACATCAAATTCATTTTGAATAAATGATAATAGAATATTGGAATTTTTAACACAACTGTTATTGACCATCAACTTGTTTTAACTGTATTTTATTTTTGACTCAACTCTGCTTCGCGAGGTGTTTTAGTTGTGGAGAAGAAGCAGGAAGAAACTCCGTAACAACATATCTTTTTATATGTTAACAGCACAAATTTATACACATACTTTTTCAGATATAGCCTAAATGAAATCAAAATAATTAGGCGACATCACTGCCAAAGATTCTTGACATTTAAATATTCGTTTATTGTTTAATACCCTTTTTCCGTTAATTTACTTTTAATATGCGCTTTGAATTTCTCAAATAGTACAATAATGTTTTGCGGAATTTTATTAAAAAATATAATTGCGTATACAAATAAATTAGCGAATTTTTACAGTCGAAACTTTGGTAGAGCCTGTTTTGATAGAGTGTACTGTACATTCATTATAGCAAATACGCTCTCCTCTTTAAGACTTTGTTAAAATTAACCTTTATATGTGGATGTTCCTTTAAATTCATTTCGGTAAAAACGGTAGGATTGACTACCGGCTTATTTAAGGTTCATGCTTTTTTTAAAAAGCGACAAAAGACGCTGAAAATAAAATATCGTATTGTGATTATTATATTAAATTGTCGACCTTGTTGAGGTCGCTTGAAGATGGTGGATTCAGGTCTATGTCCAACAGTGGACCTATGGCTGAAATAAGGACAATGACGAGGTGGAAGTGCATCGAATTTTAAACACTTTTGAATTTCGAAGCAGAAATACTTCAAAACGCAATATCTTAAGCATCCCCGTTTCTGACATGAGTGGGATAAAGAGATACTATTATTACATTTTAAAACCACTACCAAGGTTATTTATCCAAAGTATACATAAATTTTTTTATTCAATTGGTTGCAAGAAACATAAAAAGATTGTATATACGTAGCAAGTTTTACTTAAGTCAAAAATAATGAGAAACCTTTTTTTAAGCGCGTAAGCCAATTTCTGAACATATATGTCACTAATATATTCCATGTGAAAATATTTTCAAAGGTTTTCACTAAAGTGCTTGATACCGGCTTAGGGCGGATAAATTCCTTTATGTATTAAAATCTTTATACTCTTTATCGAAGCGGTTTGTACAGAGTGTACAATTAATATTTATTTGGATATTTAATATTTTTACTAAATACATTTTTTCATGTAATAAAATAAACACGTATATTTCTTACCTCAGGCTTTTAAAATTCTTGGAAGACTCAAGTCGAGAAGAGCCAAAAACTCAACAGTTGCTCTTTCAAGAAATTTAACAATTTTCATTTGTACATTATTATGTCAATCATGTAAATGAGTCAACGAACCAAGATCCACACTAATTAAAAATTCATTCATAAGGTTTATTTAAAAATATATTTTTAATTTTAAATTTGAAACTAACAAACGAAAGTTCTAAGATATCTCGTGAAACTTTATTACATATGCATATATATATTATATTTAATATAAGATTGTATCTCGGGAATTGAACGCGCGATCTTCGATCGTGTCAGTTTCCAACGGCAGCGCTACCACTGCTCCTGGGTACTTAGGAGTCATGATTTTTTCTGTAAACAAATCCGCATATATGTGCAAGATTATAATGAAATTATGTAGGAGATATAAATTTTTTTATACAATCTTTAAAATAAAATGTTCTAATACAATTTTTTCGTATTTATCGCACTTTATTGGTATATATATATATACTTATTTACATATATATTAAGATAAAACTTTGGCCCACCATTAAGTGGATCGACGACATAATTAAAGTCAGCGTAAGACATGTCATTATCGCGATCTTTGCGAAAGTTTTATGCCTTGCAGTGGTCGTCCATCGGATGAATAAAAGAAGAAAGAGTACATCAATATGTATTGTTTGTGATCGATCATCACCACTGTGAAAAAAGTCATCACAGATCTCATATTTTTCACCCAAGAAGTCAGAAATAAAATGTTCAACTTGAGTAACATCCTTTCAAGTCTTATAAATGTAACAAAACACCACAAGCGGGAGATCCAGTGACGTCGGGATTAATACAATTGTTTCTGAGAACACACGCTTAGCTTGACAAGGGAAAGGGACACGACCGCTTTATTACCCCCGTCTTTGTCTAATGTCGTCATCTCTGTCGCCCGTGACGTATTTCATACCTTATTTGATGGATTGGACATAATTTGAACAAAACATTACCAATGCGGTGTCTTAAAAGAAAGTTTGTATTGTTTAGCGTATGATTTATACGGGATTTAGAATAAGCATTTTAAATTTTAATGGAATCAGGCGTTACCTTGCGGAAGTCCATCATAAGTAAGAAAAGGACCAATATTTAGCCACTTCCGCACATGCAGTGGTAGTCGTGCAACAAAGTGCACCGCCCGCCAGCCCGCTGATAAATGAGCATGCGACAAACAATGCGAATTACACAACTACTACCGTCAAATCACTCAACACGTGTTTCACCCCTCCACGGGGCATCTTCAGGAGTTATGTTACACAGATTAGTGTACTCTGTGTTTGGCAGGCGGGCGGTGCACTTTGTTGCACGACTACCACTGCATGTGCGAAAGTGGCTAAATATTGGTCCTTTTCTTAATAAGGCTTTTAATAAATAAAAGCAATCGAAAGATAAAATATTGTGTCCCGATGCAACATGACTTGAGCTATGCATTTGTGCCGACTATAGAACTATGCAATTACTACTCAAAGTCCACATACGTCTTTTTTTCGAAAAACATTTTCTTCTCCTTTTTCTTTTCAGCCAATGAACGTCTACTTTAAGGCACAGGTCTCCAGTTTAAACTCATCAAGACATCTTTCCATCTCACACAACTACTAAGCGGGCACGGGTATTGCAAGCAGTACTTGCACCGTTTAAAATAATCGATAATGAGACTTGCCCATGTGACGACTCCACAGTACAGACTTTTGATCACTTACTCAGACACTGCTCCCGAATCGCATCCAGAAGACGTAACTACGTAACCTTATGTGAAAACCTTAATATACCTCCGTTCAACTTACCGGACCTTCTCAAGAAAAAATCTACAGCAGAATCTTTTGATGATTTGGCCCGGCACATTGTCCTAAATCTCAAGGCATTTAACGGTCTGTAGCCCTTGGGCAGCGACTTGAAATAAAATAATGTAGCAACTAATATATAATTGAATATTTCAAATTGTAGTGTTAATATGTATAAATTTTTGCTATATTTAGCCATAAGAGAAAATTGTGTAAGACACGTTTACATTATATACTAGTGACCACTTTTTAATATAATTATATAAAAAGTAAACATACAATAATATATAATAAACATACAATAATATATGTATTTAAATAAACGTATACTTTTTATATAAATGTAATAAATAATAAAATATTATAAAAATGATTTCGTAAGCTTGTCAAACAAAAACTCTCGCTTTCGCTTTAGACTTATTAACAAACCACAGACAGTAATAACAATAATTTGATTATTTATCTGTGATTAAACTTATTCTACGAGCAGCAGTAGTTCAGAAGTAAAGGACTGAGACTTGCTGGTATATATCGCGGGTTCGATTACCGAGATACAATCCTATATAATTCACACTCTGTACATTAAATATACAGGATTGCCACTGCTTATAAAATAAGTATCTAGAGGTTTGACAGCAGCGTTTCTTCGTACTATAACACCACAATATGGTCGCCAATACGCATGCCATACGTGGCGATTATTGTATATTTCCTGAATATACAATAATCGCCACGTATGGTATACGTGATATATATAAGTATATTTCCAAAAGAGCCAGTCTGAAAGCCACCTGCATCTAGTTTACCGACGATATTAACTCAATAAAGCCTTTAAATTTGATTTTTCAGGTTCGTTCTTCTCTTGTGCATTCGGATCGATGCTTCGCCATCGCTTACCTCATACCCTTTGACTACTCCCTGATGTTGACATCCGGTTTATTCGTCAAACGTATCCAATCTCTTGCAAATTAAAATTTAAGACTAACACACGACTGTTATTCCTTATTTTTATGGACATTTTTCATATTTATATAATAATCGCCACGTAATGATATCTTCGAGAAAGGCTTATGCCTCGCAGTGGGTGTCTATAAGCCGAAACAACGACAAATCAGTTTATTACACGTGTAGTTTCAGACGCAGGAAATCCACTGTTCCTATATAAGCCTCCTCCGTAGAATTTTAAAGCCTTATTGTTATTGTTACGGTGAATATTATTTGTCTTGTCATCTGATGTAATGGAAAAAAATCAACGTAATGCATTAACCCGTTAATATAATGTATGAAGGACGGAAGAGTTTTAGTTGCAACAAAAAAGTATATAAGCTCATCATAATGCCTTTGTGCTTTGCGAATAGGTCCCGTTTATACGACAGAGGACAAAAGCAATCTTTTAAAAGTATAATGGAGTTTGGAGGTATCTTTTTTCTTTTACGTATAAATACGATTTCCTTTAGTAAAGATTTTTATTAAGTTAATACGTTTATTTAGAATTGATTTTCACTTTTAATAGAAGTTTTTATAGTGTACTAGATATTTATCATTACGTATTTAAGATACGTGACGTGATAAAGATAAAAAAATTATTATTAAAAATTCATTTATTCAAAATTGATTGTCACGACAAGATGTTTTATATGACAACTTTCCCTCTAAATTTGATTTTACTTTTTTTATGATATTAACTTGTTTCAACTATCTGCATTAATGTACCTCTGCACCGCCTAACGGCGAACCGGTAGAGAATGCCTTCGTCATTAAGTTCGTCGTTATCCATAAATTGTATAAGCAGTGTTTAAATAAATAAATAAGTACATGTTTTGCATATGCGTCATGTTACATACTTTGAAAGTTCTTTAACATAGTTTTATTTGCAATTATTGGATGAAAAACACTATACTAAATAATAACATATTTTAAGGATATGTATTTTGCTCACAGTTTTCTTTTCACTCTAAGAAATATAAATCTATGTAAATATTTTTTCTGAAGGCCTTGAAGTTAAAAATTAAATAAAAACAATGAAAGCTTTGTATTCGACCCCTGTCCAATTTGACATTACATGAAATAAACGTTGGTTCGAACGAAATTAATTAATCGATAATTGAATGTATATTCAATAATTAAAGCGTGCTTTGAGAATGTCACTGGTAGAGTTCCTTATTAACTTTATACTCAAATATGTACAGGATGATTAGTTATAGATGTAAAAGTTTCTATGCGATGAACCTTTCAAGCGATTACTCGTTATAAAGTGATCATTCTGAAATACACCAATACCTCACTTAGCGTCGTGGTTACGTTCCAAAAAACACGACACAGATTGAAACGTCGCAAAGTGAATTAAGATTTTCCATAGCAAACCATGTAAAGATCAATGATAGTTTCCAGGGTCACGAAAATACTACTTTTTAAAAAGAAAATTGAACAAAGTAAGCAATTTGAAAACAAAAATATTATAACTCTGCCAATAAATAAATTGGAATAATATTAACATTTTTTGTAACCAGAAACCACATGTTAAAATTTATATAAATTTATTATTCTCTTCTAAAAAAGCTCAACATACTACATTACAACACACTACGTAATTAAACCAAACTCTTAAAATTAGCAAAACAAAGTGAAAATAAGACTGTATTCAAATTGCGTTGATTTATAGTTAGAAAAGGAATCCCCGAGTTTTGATAGTATGGCGCAATTAGAAACAAAAGTGTTGCCATCTTTTAGAAAAAAATAGAAAATTGCAAAAAACATTAAAGACTAACCCGAAATAACGCAACCTCGAAAATCTAACGACGCACAGTGAAAATTAGTACTAATTAAGCAGCGACGTAACTTCGAAAATAACGCAAAACGAAACGACGCAAAGCGGGGTATTGGTGTATTTTATCATTTTTTTTATTGGAGTACGACTGGCCAATAATTTCTGGGAGTACGGTCTTCAGAGATAGATCGTAAACAAAATATAATTATAATATGAAGAATTCCAATTTCAAAACGCTTTTTTTTACTTCTTTTTAAGGCGTACTAATCTGTCTGTTATCTTGCTTTTAACCACCAGTTAGCTTGTTGGAAACCGGCGATGTGGAAGAAGATGAAACACGTAGACTCAGTGAGTACCTGTTCTTTTTTTCTGATGAAGTCCTTTCGTTTTTTAAGAAGATTTTTTTTTGAATTTGGAACATCTCGTTTCACTTTCCATGTGTAGAGCAGTTACGTTTCATTTCGGATAAATGAGTTTTTCTGGTTTTTTAATTTTTATTTACATACTCCTTCCTTCCTTCATAATATCTTTTATACCTGTTCTCCTTTACACATTCTATCTTTCCTTATTTGTAAATCTTCAACCATACATCTATTTTTTCTGATCACAATTTTAAAAGTATATGACCTTAAAGAGACCTGGGTAATATTTCTCAGGAAATAAGGAAGCCAACAGATTGTTCCTCCGGATCTGAAACTTAGAGTCGAGAGCTTAGTACATCTCCAAGGGAACTTCACATATTAAGTCATGTATTATAAATAAAACCATCGATTTATTTATATTAATGGGTGGTAGAATGTGGTTTGGATAAATACTCTTTCAATGCTTTTACACTTGTACCAATTACTCTGTGTAATAAATATTCCTATTTTTAAATAAGTTCCAGTAGCTGTAAAGATCGGAAACTATTTGCGAGTCAGCGAAAACATTGTGAAGGTATTGGGTTTCCGTGATATTGTAAATAAGGGTCGAAGGCATTGATTCTCGTTTATGAAGATTGTCACTTTGATCTCACCTCTCCGTAAATGGATCCACCGTCAAGTAATATTCATTTACTTACATAATAATGTAAAGTTGTATCGAAGTTAAATTTAAACATAATGTTTGTGAGACTTAAAGTAAATGATTATAATTTATCTGTATATTAAATATTTATTACTTTATTATAAAATAAAAATGACAATAAAACTTACAATGACTTACTTAAACTTACAATGAAAATTTATTTTATCTTCTTCTCATTTAAACAATAAATAAAGTGATCACTCATTTATACACTAATTTATTGTTTTTATGGCCGAAAAACTATGTCTTTTAGTACGACATCTCTTGTGATACCTGTAAGATGATTTTCTATTGTTTTTTGAGTGATTTTGAGCTTTCTTATAAGGCCCAGCGGTAACATACATTGGTCAAAGACCTTATTCTTCAGGAATCTTAGATATTTCCGAGCTTCTGTTGTTACGTCATTAAAAATTTATTTCCTTTTACAAATTACCTGCTCTTCAGTGTAACATCGGGAGAAAATTGCTTTATAATCACAGACACGTACCCGCGAATAGTGTAGGAACACGTCTAAAAGGGCCGTTTAGATGCATTTAATACGATACCAATCAAAAAAGTATTCTATCTTCAACGTATAAAGTTTAAATTCATTTGCATGCTTGTACAAATGCAGGATCAATTAAGTTTCATATCGATAAAGTAATTTGAACTGTAACTTGTTGTGTTAAAGATAATTTTAGAGTGATGTTTATGAAATTTAAATGCTTAATATAAGACTAGACCAGAATTAATGGACCATCTTGTAATGGCTAGCAATTGTTCAGATAATTAAAGACAACTCTTGTTGGTATCTTTATGTGATACGAATGTGTATTATTAAAAATTAATTTATTATTTAATTTCTTCACATGGGAGCATATAGTTTGTAATTTTGTTTTTCATGGACTATTGCTGTTTGGGGAATCTCAATTTGGACCGCTATTATCACTATCATTTCAGCTATAGATAGTATACTACAGGACATAGGTCAGGAAAGATTTCGACACAGATCCGGCGTTTTCCTATGACTTTTAAATGTCATATCGACTTTGTGTATCAGCGCTGTGTTTGCCAAAGTGTGGTCTCCTCTCATACATGTGTGTGCTTTTTGATTTACCATCACCCGTTTTAACTTTAATTTCTGGGTTATGTAGATTGCGGATCTTTTTTCTCCTGATGTATAAAAATAAATCACGAGAATTCCTTCGATTTGATTCGTTGAGTGATTGTGATTCTGAATTTATTGTATTTAATAATCTTGCTGAATTACAAGTGATAAATATACGATTTCGAGATTAAAGATTTTTGTCAGATATGTTAATGTAAATTTAATATTTAATCTTTACGAAAATCCTTAGCAAAGTCTCTTTGAAAGTATACATATATATTTCATTATTTCGTTGTCACAAAGATATTGACAGCGTTGAGTATTTATGGACCTATTGCTACTTATTTTGTAGAAACTTCGAGAAGAAAAGTTCAACACGGTGATTAGAATATGAAACAGGCCTTAACTCTCCCGGCTGAAAAATTGCGTTTCGTTTTTCTAACTTGAATAACAAAGCGACTCTCGTTTAGAATTTTCATTATGTTAATTTTTATAAAAACAAAAATGTAAATGAAATTAGGTAACATTTATTTGTTGGTTCCATATTCCTAACTTTGAAACACAAGCCTTTTTTAATAAGAGAGAGACATAGAGAAAGAGAGAGAGAACGGACTGACTTTCACACAGGCACATTCGAATTAGTAGATATAAAACTTTTCATTTCTCGTCTTACAATTGGAGACTATACAGGGTGATTGTATAGCTATAAAATGTTTTAAGCGGTGAATGTACAGCTCATTTATTGTCTATTAATATTCGGTACACTATATATAAAAATTAATGGTTTCGGAAATAATTAAAAACGCATTGATATTATAGTGAGAAAAACCGTTTATGAAATTCAGGAAAAATACTTTATTTTAAAATTTATTATGTGTCACTAAGGAGTTTGTACTGTCAAAACTTTTGACCCATCGCATTCTAATCGTAAAAAACTAATTAATGTAATATTTAGAATTTGCAAGCAGTGGTAGATGTTAACGGAGCATGGGAGATTTTCTGAGTACCTGTATAGGTTTAGGCTCAAGGAGAGTTTCTCCTGCATCTGCAACCAGAAGGTGAACCAGACCGTGGTGCACTTTATCATCTGTCCTGTGTGTTTGGAGAGCTCTGCTCTGACTTCGAGTTAGAGATGGAAGCAATAATAGAATCAGATAACTTCGTCTCCCTAATGGGCGGCGACCAACTAGTCCCAAAGATCTAAGGTTTTTGCAGAAAGATAGTGCCGTATGCAATAAATAAAAACAAGATTTAACCCTTAAATGCATGACTTTTATTTATACTTTTAAAAAATACATATTTTGCAGATTTATGTATAATATTCCTATACTTATTTAATTTTTTTTCTAGACCTTATGTTGCAGATATACAACACTATGCATTTACTGCTACTTATACCGTTTAAGTGGTATGTTGCAGATTGTCATCATTATGCACTTAAGGGTTAAGAGTAGTCCTGGTAAAGCAAGTAAATTAATTAATAAATATTGTCAATAAGAAAAATAAAAATAAAAATGAAATAAAAATTATTCAAAATGAGATTTAGGAGCGAAGATGAGGAAGGCACGAAAGAATTTGGGAAGAATAGAAGGAGGATCAGAAATAAAAATGTTAATTGAAAAAGAAATTACTAGAATATGCTATGTGCCTGAACGAGAGATCTTCGAAAATGGGGCCATTTTAAATAAAACAGGGCGAACACGACATCGGTCTCGTATAACTCGAGTAAAAACACGTCAGACGTATCAACGGATCGCATTACAAAAGAAAAATTCGAAACTGAAAATTGAATGTATTAAACGTAATGAAATAATAACATTCCCGCCGGCCCGAAACGCAATATCTGTAGAGTACATAAACGTTTTTTAGTTTTTGAACGTTGGAAGCTTGTTTAGTCTGTTGTTAGAGTAATTGCAAACAAACCGGAACTTGGAAACGTTAATTTTCTCCAAAGCGAAATAGTGAAATTCTCGTTTTGTTTGTTCGAAAACAACAATTAATCGCTTTGTCTTATCTGTTATAAAATTAAAAAAAAATTACGCTTTAATTTTTAATCTGTTTAACTGATGAATTGACATAATAAGATATAGAATTTATTTTTTAAAAAAATAAAGTTTTTTATCTGTTGTTATTTATATTTTTTATAATATATTAGCGAAGATGTGTAAGCTATGTAACAATATTATCGATATTTTAATCCGAAACTTGATATTATAAAAAGAACAAATCAAACCAAACTTTAACTCTATAACCTTAATAAAATGTACAAAATTATGTATCTTGAACTCATTAATAATTGTAAAAAATACTGCATTTTAACTGTATCCTGTTTTTAAAATATATATTCTAAAAATAAAAAAACGTTTCACTTAAACATTCGCATGTAAAGCTATATATACTTCATATATATATCAACCTCATTTTCATTGATCAATTATTAATTACTTCTACATTTTGATTTACTTCTTCCTTTTTCAGCGGGTGGATGCCCACTTGGGACGCTTACTTGGGACACGTTCTTCGACACCAACGATACAATCTCCTTCAACTTATCATGATGGGAAAGGTCGCTGGTAAAAGGAAGGTTGGTAGGAGAAAGAAGTCGTGGCTTCGTAACATTAGAGAGTGGACCGGAATCGCCAGCGCTAAAAATAAGGAAGAGAGCAGGAAGCCGATAGCCAACCTCCACTAGTTGGAGAGGCACTTCAAGAAGAAGAAGAAGGATGCCCACTGCGAGGCTTCCCCAAAGATCATCACGGTGGCCAGTCCTGCGCTGCCTGGATCCTGATACTTCCCGTGACCTTAACTATGTCAGTCCACTACTACTAGTAGAGGTCTACTAACGCCGAGTCTAACTGCTCATGGTCGCTTTCATCACTCTCACTGCTACTTCAGATGAGTAATCCTTCGAGTTACGTCGATGATCTTAGTTCTTGTGCGGATCGCCTTATTTCTGATTCGATCTCCAAAACTCCGAGCATAACCTTCATCATTGATCTCTGGGTGACCTTCAACCTTATTTTGAAGCCCATCGAAGTTTACCACGTCTCTGATCCATACCACGTCAACACGTTGATCAAGGACCTTCGTCTTCAAACATTGCGGTATTTTACAACAAACAAGAGATATATAGAACAAAATTTAGACATTTATTAGACTTAAAATATAGTTTCCTTATCTTTTAACCTATATTTTTTGCATATAAAGAATGTGTGCCATTTAAGGCTTTCATTGATAAATAACAATTAAGCGTATGATAAATATAACTCATATACTAAACTTTATTACAAGCCTGCAATGCAGATGTTAAGTTGACTTTATTCAGGGCCTATTGCCAAAGATTCTACAACATGCCAACTCTGGACGATATATACGAAGGCATCGTACAATGTACTTCGAGTATAGTATAATGATGCTTTTCGTATAATTATGAAAAAACTCAGATAGTTCAGCGCCAAGGGCATGTTTGCAGATGCTAGGAATCCCGATTACTACGCAATCTTACGATTTCGAACAGCTAGTGCATGGAACAGGCTATGTTATAGTAGCAATGACATTTTAACTTTGGTCACGTGTGGTGTGTACGAAAGTGCTTTTTATCACTACTGGATACATCTGCACAAGAGTGTGGATGACAAATAATTACGACTATTAATTTTATTTATTTATTCAATAATGTAGCATTATATTGATCTGTGTTTATTTTAATTGTAATTATAAATCTTATAAAATTTTTTATAATAAGATGGAACACAATTTTATCACAAATATGGGAAGCTTCCTGAAATGAAAATAATTTACCTTAATTAATGTTTAATTTTAAGTGTTGCTGTAATATTATTAAACTATCTGTACCTCGCGACTGGGTCCGCGTGGAATTTAAAAATGAAATATTTCGTTTATTCAGTATTTTTTTTTTCGTTTTATTTTTTTTAAATTATATATGTGCGGGACATGAATTTCACAATCTACATAAATTAAGTTACCCACATCACGAAAATTCATGTTTCGTTCGCTGTTTTCGTTACAATTCACATTAGCACGAACCGTCACGGCGATGTATGAAATTCATTGGAATAACAGTGGCGCCATCTGTCGAAAATTGGTCATATCAACTTAAAAACTTTCGTGAGCTTATGCACAATAACTTTGGCAAAGTTCATATCATGATCAAATACATTGTTTACGATTCTATAAAGGACATACATACAAACATTCATTTATATATATATGGATTTACTTTGCAATGTTTTTCGAAACACGTGATGTGGCAACCGCTGTCAAGAGGGCAATGACCCCTTCAGCGGTTTGGATCACATTCATGATAGCTTGTTATTAATTGCCATAACTATAAATTTGCCGAAACATCCTTACACTTGTTACTTACTTATTACAATGGTATATTTCAATTTAGGTATCATTGGCAAACTCTAGATAGGTCTAGGTTTCTCCATGAGATCAAATTATGAAAGATGATGCGAGGATATGGCTGATCTGATTAGCATAGTAACATAGGGTTTATTAAGTTAACAGTAACTTAAAGCCGCGGACAATGTTATGCACATGTTTTTCCTATGAAATCGAATTGTTTATATGTAGATCCATAGATGAATAAAAGCAGCCGGTATAGCCCGGTATAGCGGATTGGCAAGATGAATTAGTTGCGAACAACCTGTTGCCTGCCACGTAGAACAGATGGAAGCTTTTGCCTTAAGGTTCGATTTTAGGACATCAATCCACAAGGTTGTCATACTAGGATTAGGTGGTCGGAAGACTCCGGAAGCAAGCTGTTCCTTTCCGGTCTTATTAGAAATTTATGGAGGTCTATATCTAGCACATTCTAAGGTGATTACGTCTAATAATAATTGAATTGCTTGTATTCCGAAAAGAACACACCAATGTAGTAATAAACGTTAAGAATTAATATAAAAATATTGAGAGTTGTACTCTGCTATGAATTTCGATTTTATATTGTACGAATAAAGAAAACAATCTCTTTTCACGTGTTCTATATTAAATGTTATATTAGCTTACCTGACAAACGTACTGTATTATCAATGAATGGTCTGTATTACCAAAAAAGGTCAAATAAAGGATATTAAAAAAATATAGTACGTGTTGTGGGTTAAGGCGTGAAAGGATACGCAATCGACGTTCCAAGATACGACGAGAGTGGTACTACATATGTATGTGTAAACAATAAAGCGATTTCTCATTGCGTGATCCTTTTACATAACCCAACCCTGTGGAGTCGCGTTTCTTAATGTTTTTTGTAAGTGGAACCGTTTTTATTAGTCACTTATATTGAGGAAGTCCTGGTTTATTACAATAGTATGCTTTTAATGTAACATTATAAATCTCCCTCAAATGTATTTATGGTGAGATATATTATAATCGCCAAACTTGGCAGAGGGGTTTGCGATCCCAGTGTGGTATTATGGTAAAGAGGATGTTGCTGCCCATCCTTTAAAAACTTGTTTGTGAACTGTGGCAATTCTATACAATTAATTTACATAAAGTGTTAATTTTTTAAGATTGTATCCCGGGAAACGAACTCTGCTACCAGGGATTCAAGTGTAAGTTGCGAATTGTTCATTAAATTCATTTATCGACATCGCTAATACGAGTCGTATTGTAAATTGTATTTATCCACGAGAACCTTTTAAAATGTATAAATAAGCTTTCATAAACTTACAAAATAAAAGATGAACGAAATTGGTAAAATCGTTCTCAGGTTCTGACGTGTGCAAGGGAAATAATGATTAATTTTTATATTTATAGATATTTCTATATGTTTAAAACATGAAATGAAAGGATTTAATTATCGAAATATCTAATGGATCCAGGCGTTACTGCGGAAGTCCATCTTAAGTAAGAAAAGGACTAATATACAGCTACTTCCGCTATATAGCAGTAGTCGTGCAATGAAATGCACCGCCCGCCAGCCCGCTGATAAATGCGCTTGCGGCAAACAATGCGAAACACAACTACCGCTGCTAAATCACCCAACACGTGTTTCACCCCTCCACGGGTCATCCTCAGGAGTAATGTTGCATGTAACATTTTTCCTGCACTTTATTGCACGACTACTGCTACATAGCGGAAGTAGCTATTTATTAGTCCTTTTATTACTCTCACGCTCATTCTTTCAGAACTTATTAATCAACGTAACTGTATCATTTTACAATGTTTAACCTTCGATTTTCCCTGACGGTATTTAGATGAACTTTATACATCTACAAATCCGGGGTAATCGATCAAAATAATGATCCACGTTTTACGGAATTTTGTCATCGCGAGCATTATCTCTAATGGGTTTTAAATCTTTTACTTTTCTTCAGTTTCGTACTAACGATTTGGTTGCCACAATTTAAATCGAAATTTCATGAAAGGAAAACTGAAATCGGTTTTATAATACACTACCTTGTAATGCCTTTGAATTATGATGTAATCATTTTAAATATGATATCAAGTAAAAAATTTGTAAGTTTTTTTTTTGGAGATTTTTGGATAGAATATAGCATAAGGCTTTTAATATTATAAGAGATTAGCTGTGGAGGTGATTTATCATCAGCGGATGTATCTGTACCTTTTCAAAGGTGAGATCACCAATACAAGATATTTGCAGGAAGAGGCGAGTAGAGACTACATCATCCGGATTTAAATGGCCGTTCGAATTTCAATTTGAATTAAGAATGATTTTCACTTTATGTCAATGTATTAGTCATAGTGGCCAGCATTACGAAACGTTTTTATGTAAACACTACACATTTATAACCAATCTCCCAATACAAGGAGTTTTTTTTTTATTATTAATAGCCATTTGTATCGCTAGTGTTTCTTTACAATATTTTTATTCCGCTTTTACTAAACGCAGACAGTTGGGAGAGAGCTGCCGTTATTTGATACGGATCTTTCTTCTCCCAGCTGCGAGGCACGATAGCGTTTTATCATTATTTACAATATTTCTTATACATATTTCTGTTATGGGTGAATACCCTGTATAAGGAGTAAATATCAGTGATATAAATGTTATAAACAAAGTATACATACAATATGCATCTTGGATACTGTTCAAATTAATTTCGAGGCGTGAAATTTCTATTTACCACTGCAACAGTTAAAATGACAATTATTTTGTTTCCGCTACAAAGTACAGGCAAAGTTAACTGTTAATTAAAACGTTGAAAACTGGCAACGAGGCGTTTGTGTTCGCGTATTGCATTTAAAAAAAAAAAAAAAACTAAAATTAAAAAGTTATAATTGTCGATTGATATAGGCAAGTTATATATTATACATACTTTGAATATATATAAGCAGTGTACGACATCCAACATTGGACAGGTCACCTTGTTAAGATCGTCGTATCATGATGAAGCAGGCAGGCTTCATCCGGATTTACGTCACGTAGTCAACGCCTGTCCGGTATTAGGCGCGAAATGTACGGATTGCCAGTTACACTTGCAGGTAAGGTTAGAGAAAAGTAACATCGCCTCACTAGTTAGCCAAGAGGGAGGACGTCAGATCTTTTTGGAGTAACAGTAATAATAATTAATACAAAGTAAGACAATAAAAGAGACATAAATATAGTAAACATACTGCGAAAAATCGAAATAAAATATAGTAATGTATAATAGTAAACGATAATTAAATAATGCGTACAAAATAAAACTTAAACAAATATAAAAATTGTAAAATAAAAATTTAGCATTGTTACAGTTTTCTGGAGGATAGGCAAAAGAAGAAAGGCAATGTACGAAAGGTGAGGAAAGGAATGGAAGAGAATGAGAAGAACAACATAGGAATAAATAAAAGATCTTAAGAAAGACAAGAGATAAGTAAATAACAAAATTCTGTGAAAATAATATGAATTAATACAACGTAGGACAATAAAAGAGACATAAATATAGTAAACAAACTGTGAAAAATCAAAATGAAATATAGAAATGTATAATAGTAAACGATAATTAAATAATGCATACGCAATAAAATTTAAATAAATATGAAAATTGTAAAATAAAAATTTAGAATTGTAAGAGGAAAAAAAGGAATGGAAGAGAATGAGAAGAACAACATAGGAATAAATAAGAGATCTTAACAAAGACAAGAAATAAGCAAATAACAAAATTCTGTAAATAAATTTTTGTAAATAATATCCCTGTTTCACATGGCAGGGTAGCACGAGAGATCTTCAAAAATGGAATATAAAAACTATGTGGGCGATCTATGTCCAGTCGTGGGCGTCTTACGGCTAAGAAGGTGATGATGATCAACTCAGTACATACTGTTAAATCCTTTTTTAAGTCTATAAGAATTATTTTTTATTAAACGGTTTCATTTAGTTCGACCCGTACGGAATTTATTTGTTTGGGTCAAAATTAGAAATTGAAATTTAAGCATCTTCCCGTTGTCAGATTGATCTGAAATTTGGTACACACATTTAATTTAGATGACAATACAATTAAATAAAATCAATAACATTATAAATCTAAGATGGCCGCCGATACAAAATGGCGGATTACATATTTTTCCTTAACCCCCTCAATATGGGTATCAAATGAAAGGGCTACACTAGTAAAACACGATGATTATGTCAAAATTTAAAATTCAAGATGGACGCCGTTCCAATATGGCGAACTAGGTACATATTTTTCCACAACCACCACAATATGGGTTTCAAAACCGTTTAACTTAAAAGTTTTTTAAATGTATTTATTTAAGTACAATTTCTGTATCTACAAAGTCAGTTATCGACTATAGTATAATATTTTTATAACCAGCTAGGTTTTTAAGGATGTCTTCAAAGACTGCTACATAAGTTTTTTCCTGATTGTCAGTTAGTCTTGACCAACACCGCACTTCAACGATGTACTTTGATTAATGCTAGATATATGCTCATCTAGTATTATAGCTGACAAACATGTTGACACGCTAGTCCCAACGGATCACTTTGAGCAAGGGAAGAAAGTCTTGTTGACAGAGGATTTAGTTTGAATTACGCTATTTCAGAAGAACAACAGAGATATGACTGAAAGGTCTTACGAATGACAGAAAATGGCGCGTGGAAATAGCAGAAAATTCTAAAAAAATATATTTAAAATAATATACCTGTTTACGCATGGCAGGGGAGTGAAAGAGGTTCCCAAAAACTGTATAAAAATCAAACTTTTCGAAATCTATGTGAGAGGACTATATCCAGTAGGTAGTATAGAACGTGGTACGTGGTAGTTTAGTAGGCCTATATCCAGTGTCATAGTACGTCCTAGGGGAAGTACTATGGCTAAGGTCCTCGGCTACTGAAAAGTCCTCGAGTGGTCACCGCTAGCTGGTTGTGGAGGCATGGTTAGGCCTCCCAGAAGGTCCAATGACATAATTGGGGTTGTAGTAAATCCTTGGACGTGAGCACCATAAGACCGGCCGTCGTGGTGATCTTTGAGAATGGCTTATAGCTTGCAGTAGGCATCTGTCGGCTGATACGAACAAATTACTCCCACTAACTTATACAAGTGAGAAAAGCGTCTATGAGTCCTCATTAGTGACCTTTGTTCCGCGGAGAGGGAAGGGAGGGAAGCGGAGCCGCAGGAGGGTATAATGAGCGCCACGGTTCTATTTAACATGATAATTTAATATACGGGGAATGGATTCAACGAACTGTGTGTACGAAATAGGGTCTCGTGTTTTGATGTATAAATTATATATTTTACATTTACATACAAATTGATTGGATGTAGGTGTAAATTTTATGTCTATCTCTGGAGATCCCTGTATAATGTAATCACTATTAAATATGTTACATTATTTTTTATATTGAATTTCGACAACCATTAACTTCTGGCCGTATAATCTGCAGGGATAGATAGTAAAAAATAATTAATTAAATACATAGTAACATGTAAATTAAAAACGCAATTTCTTACTATATAATATATATGTATTTTATTATTAAATATATAATTGATTTTTGGATAGTTGGTACATCTTATATTAATTGAAGCTTAAAGATAGACATTTAAGATGTGATTTAATTCACAAAAAACATTATATGTTTAATAGCTTGTCTCCTGAATCTACTGAATAAAAATGGATGAAATTAAAACCGAACTCACAGGACGTAATGTGCAGATCCTTTTCATCAATTTAACAGCTGACGTTATTCATTTAGAAATTAGGTCGGATATTCGGATAAGTCGTTCAATCTCTTGCAACCGTATTAATAAAATTTTTCATCCTAATTTGAAATTAATTGAGGATTTACAAGCGGTAATTCATATGTAGGATGGTGCTAAAGTAATGTCATAATTTGTAACGGCAGCCATTTTGTTATAAATTATAAAAGAGCTCTGTTTTTGAAAATTGAATGAAAGAAAATAAAATGGAACTAGTAATTTATAAATTTGTATTATAAATATCAAAGTAAATTGACATTTGGCGCCATTTGTAAAAAATAAATCACGTTATGACATTACTTTTGCGCCACCTGTTATAAGTCTCTGAACAAATATAATTATAATTGAGAAGTAATATCTGTCGTAAAAAATTAATTTAAAAAAAACACATCATTCGTATTCTATCTATCTTCCCCTAAACATGTTAAGATAGCCTCGTATAACGCGTTTCCGTACAACGCTCTACCGTGATATTACGTATCTTACGCGTTTAGCGGTTCTTTCTATATGTACGTTAATTTTTTGTTCAACTGCCTTTAATATGCACATAATAAATTCAATTAAGACAGATAATTGCTTCAACTTGTGAAATCAATTAAGGCTTGCGACGGAGAAAATGAAGGCGACTAATTTGTTTGGATTATTCGAGTTCCTTCGACGCGGTTAAAGGTTTTTTTCTCTCACTTCCTTCACTCTTTAAACGTTAATTAATATAGTTTGACAGTTTTAAATAAATTAATATTAATTATTCGGCTTTTTTAAAGGTTTTATTTAGTTCGACCCGTACGGAATTTATTTGGATCTAAAGTAGAAATTGAAATTTAAGCACCTTCCCTTGGTCAGATTGATCTGAAATTTGGTACACACATTTAATTTAGATGACATACAATATAATAAAATCAATAACATTATAAATCTAAGATGGCCGCCGATACAAAATGGCGGATTACGTATTTTTCCTTAACCCTCTCAATATGGGTATCAAATGAAAGGGCTACACTAGTAAAACACGATGATTATGTCAAAATTTAAAATTCAAGATGGACGCCGTTCCAATATGGCGGACTAGGTACATATTTTTCCACAACCACCACAATATGTATATCAAAAAACCGTTTAACTTAAAAGTTTTTTAAATGCATTTATTTCGATAGATGACTCTTTCTTACTAATATATACTATTAATAAAAAGTGATCATATATTGTATGCAGGCTCTTTCAACGAGTCTCATTAGAAATATATGAGGGTGATCAATGACCAGCTGTGGGCGTCAATGGCTGATTCAATGTTGATGACAACATATATATTCAATAATACAATTTTAGTTAGTCCGAACATAACAAGCATTGTTTACGAAAAACTAGCGCCATCTGTTGACACTGAAAAAAAACTACAAATTTTCGACATGTATTATATACCCATAAGAGGTAAATACCAAACGAAACCTATTGTCGAAATTTATGAAAGCATACCTTTATTAATCTAAAAAAATATTAAACTTACTGTAATTATTTATAATAATGTTGAAATGGTAATGATACTATTTATATGTCATTACAATTACATCATCATTTCAGCTGAAAGACATTCAATGCTGTATCTAATAACACTAGAAAAAAATGCATCCGGAGCTTTTCGACGAATTTTAAAAACCTCGATATGTCTTGTGGGTGGTCCGTGGTCTTTACTCCAGATCTTTAAGATCCCAGCGGCAATTTATTCTTCTCTTAATGTGACCTGGTTATTGCAACTTTGACTTACCGATCCCCTGGCCTATGTTGGTCATTTTTATAACTAATTTTGTAAAATTTGCCTTAAGCTACCTTTATAATAATTAAAAACATCAAAATCAGAAATATACATATACGATATACCAAAGCACCTGAGTCATTTTATCTATATCTGATTGAAGCTTTCAATCAATCATTATAAAAAAATCCTTAAACTTTTTTTAGTATATTTCGCATTACATTGCCATTTGGTCCTTTCGCTCTACATTGCGTGTTTATATTAATGTAACCTACAAGTATGCTAAACCAAAGCAGAAATCGAATTGAAACAGAAATGAAGTTTACTTCAAAAATTTTATGAAAACGAATATCAGTCTATAAAATTAAAGCAGATGTTGGGCCTATGTCCAGCTGTGGACATCTTGCGACTGAAATGTTGATCATGATGGTTGCCTAGAGGCGTGGCTTGATCTAAATCTCCTGAAGAATAGAGATGATGACATAGGTACGGAATCCATTATATCTGCAGCAGTCTATTCAAGCATTTTTCCAAGCTATCAATGCTGTGGTACAAGTGTTTCGAAGTAAGTTAGTTCAGCCAAGCTGATTTAAATTGTCTCCATGACAATAATTTACTTTCGATTCTTATTTTACCTTTTAACGCAGAGTTCCCCAAACTTTTTTGTGTCGTAGACCCCTTGCCATGTTTTTCCATGTTAGGTAGATCCCCTACTTACCTACTGATATGATGATGATTTCCTGTAAATTTCTAACTAGTGAAGTTTAGTGTATGTTTAAAATGTATTGCAACCACAAAGCGAATACCAACATCCTACAACTTACACAATTTTATAAACATATATAATATTTTTTTTTACTTCATAGGTACTTTTATAAATAATGTAAATGTTTTGATATTATAAGATAGTATGATGTAAGTAAATAGATACTATCAGTGTATGTGTCGAGATCCGCTATCGTGGACCCTCATTTTCATTTCATAGACCCCCCAATTTTTTTTCGCTGACGTAGACCCCTTGTAGGTTGTCATAGACCCCTAGGGGTCGATATAGACCACTTTGGGAATCACTGTTTTAACGTTTCATATTAAATTTCGTTTTACATTGCTAGTATATAATAGTATAACCTACAAGTATACTATACTAAAGCAGAATTCGAATTAAAAAATGGAAGTTACTACAAAAATGTCATAGTTGACATCCAGTCTGCAAAATTAAATCATGTTGATGTTGTTAGGAACCTGTGAATACAACTTTATTTCTGTTTCGCGTGTTAGTGACATGTTTAATGTTTAGTTTAATATATAATGGAACTTTCGCGCGGCCTCTGTATGGAAATAATGAGGAGAAATAATAACTACTAGTGGAAAAACATGAGATGTAATATTTTTTTTTACAGTTAACACAAAAATAAAATTTATAATTGTACAAATTTAAAAAATTTCATTCAAATTATTTGATGCTTGCCAACTTGATGACATTTATCGCTGTTTTACAAACACTGCAATTTTTTTCTCATTTTTTAAAAATGTTAAAATTAAAAAAAAAACACTTCTTGCATGCTGTTGTTATCTGTGGTTGTAATGACGTTTAGCTCCTGTATATACGTATTTAATACTGTAAATAAATACATTCTATGTATTAAAAAAAATATTAAAAGAAGCGTTAATGAAATAAAATAACAAAGTAATATTTTTTATAAATTTTAATTATGTTTGCGTACCGTATTGTAATTATTAGCGTATTTAAAAAGCTGTTTTTGGTACATATTTTTCACGAGCCTTCAAACTCTCGTAGGTAAGAGGCACGACCAAGGAACTGATAAAACTGAGTCTAGATATACCTGGACATAGGTCTCTTTTATAGATTTCTGATAGGATCCGTAGGAAGAAAAAGAAGTGGTAGCGGATAAGTAACATAGCTTATGGAACAGATAGCCGTTGGGGCCCTAGATTTCTGAAGAGAACCACAAAGAAGACGCTTGATGCTGACCGGTTCCAACTGGCTCTATTGGAAATCCATAGGGCAGAACTATGTCCTCTAGCGAAGGTTCTGCGTCTGAAATATAGATGAAGAAGGATTTAAATTTTCATAATACTGTGTTTATTATTTTTTTCATTTATTATAACAAATACATTATATAATTTCATCAACATATGTATCATTGTACATATCAAACTATGTTAATACCTAATGACATATATATTTATACATCACGCTATTGAATTCCTAACATTCCACGCGAAGATCAACTGCTTAACAGCTGATTATAACTTAAACCATCGTTTATCCGCAATCGTATTCTGCAAATCCACACGGACGTTTCGATTTATGAGACATTAAATAAGTTGAATTCGTACCCGAAATAGCTCCATAATCGTAAATAAGACACAACTGAATCTATAAAAACGCAAAATTAATAGAATATGGCTTTCTTTCTATATCTATATCTTATTAACTGGTTTAAAACACAGTAAAATTTATACTAGAGATATGGCTAATAATTACAGTTTTTTAATTTGTATCGCTAGTGTTTTGTTTACAATATTTTTTTTCGCTTTTACTAAACGCAGACAGTTGGAAAAGGGTTGCCGCTATTTGATACGGATCTTTATTCTCCCAGCTGCGAGTCACCACAGCATTTTATCATTATTTACAATTTTTCTTATAGGTACACAGCTAAAATATATACATATAAACAATGTAATTTAGAAGTTTTACTCAATTATACGTTACTTGGTACATTATTTTATTTCAAGTCGTTGCTCAAATGCTACAGATCGTTAAATGCCTTGAGGTTTATTCTGCGCTAGATTTTTTCTTAGGTCCAGTATGTTGGACGGAGGTGTATTAAGGTTTTCACATAAGTTTATGTGGTTACATCTTTTGGATTCAAATCGGTAGCAGTGTCTGAGTAAGTCGTGAAGTCTATGCTGTGAAGCCATCACATGGGCAAGTTTCGTTGTCGATAACAATTATACTAAAGAGAAAATCAGTTTATATCTGGTTATAAAATAAATCTAGAATAATAATAATAATATATATATTATATTCCCTTTATCAAAATACATTAGTTTCGAGGTACAGGAAAACTGATTGTAGGTTACTTTTTTAAATATGTTAGGTCATTGGAAATCTTTGGGAAGGCCTATGTCCAACGGTGGACGTCTTAGGGCTGAAGTGAAGTATGATGATGATTGCCGAGTTGCTAGACTTCAACCTCCTGGAGAATGGAAATTAAAAAAAAAATCTGTAATGACTTTATTCAAGTAAGCATTTCGCATTTCACTCATGATTGTTATTTTTAAATGAAATTTAACTATTTTAGCTGTATATATTATGATGTCAATTATATAAATGAGCCAACAAATAAATTTTCAGGCATTTCGGTCAATCGAAAAATTATTGAATGCTGTAATAAGATATATTTAATAATATACTTTTAATTTTAGATTTAAAATAAGTACCAAACACAGAGTCTAAGTCTCTGGCACTAATCGGTGTAACATAACTCTTGAAGATGCCCCGTGGAGGGGTGAAACATGTGTTGAGTAATTTGGCGGTGGCGGTTGTGATTCGCATTGTTTTCCGCATACGCATTTATCAGCGGGCTGGCGTGCGGTGCACTTTGTTGCACGACTACCACTGCATGTACGGAAGTGGCTAAATATTGGTCCTTTTCTTACTTATGATGGACTTCCGCAAGGTAATGCCTGATTCCATTAAATATTTAAAACTAAGAAAAGGATGGGAGAAATTTAGTGTTATGAATTTAATTAAAGAATTTAGTTTAATTTACCTTACCTTACCTTATTTAGTTTAATTAACCTTTAGAATATCAATTGCTTTAAAACATCTCTAGATTTTAAGGTATAAACGGCTTGAACAGCTCTTTTTTGTGTAATAAATATAGAATGATTATTGGCAACACTATATCATAATATTATACCGTAAGACGAAACGTATGAAAATGTGAATGTATATATACGAGAATATGACTTCGGCACTGAGTCCATTATATCCGCAGTATTCTAATCAAGCACATGTATAAGCTATCAATGCAAGGTCCTAGTGTTTTGAGATATATTATATAAGTATTATAAGTATATATGTTATATACGTATGTATGTATGTGTATGTTTATGTTCGTTTGTTTGTAAATATCTATTTTTGTACACGCAAACTACCCATTGTTAGTACTTTTACCTTTTCCATACTATGGTTGTCTGTAAGAGATTGCCTTGTGTGATAAGACCGCGCGTTGTACTTTTTTGTATAATATTGTACAACTTATTAAATGTATCTTAACGTGTACAATAAAGAATATTAAATCCATAAATAAGTCAGTATAGCCAAGCTGATCAAAAATGGCTGCCTTTGACATTAATAAAAGAATTTATGTGTTATTTACTTCTTTATAAGTTGAAGCTTTATGTTAAGGTAATGTTAAGAAATGCAGACGATGGTAGATCGCTCTTCAAGGTCCAGGAAGACAGAAACACAAACACATCTTTTGATATTTAAATATTTATTTTTTTGGGACACGCACCACACGCAGGGCGGTTTTAAAGATAGCAAAAAGTCGGTAAATCAGTACTACGTCTATTTGGCATATTGACTAGCGCCATCTAGAAGTTTTTTTGAGAAAATATGACAAAACAGTTCTATGTCTTCACCAAATAAGTTAGTTCAATAAGTTCTTATTGTATATACAACCAATTCAAGAACCAGAAGACTGTGACAAGTCTGATAGACGTTTGAAAGCGACTCCATTCTCTCTTCGACCTTTCAAGTTTCAGAAATGTAAAGTTAAACTTAAGATATTCAAGTTATAGTACGACACTAGTCTTTGTTCCTTTCGTAATACAATTTTAGACCTCGCGAATATCGCGTTTGTATATAAATAATTATTTGTATGATATATCGAGTGTTATACAAAAATGAACTATATCAACAGGGAATAACTTGCATTTTAGAGTGGAGATGAATTTATCCAGTGCGACGAAAACCAACAAAGCGAGTTTTGTAAAGATACGAGGCTATCTAAATTTTCCGGACCACTGGCTGAGTGGTGCATTGCGTTGGAATAAAACTTTGTTCATTGAGTAATAGTAGTTTTGACAGCTGTTTGACTTAAATTTACCAGTTGCAGGTTCGATAAAAGAACAAAAACTGCTAGTGACGGAACGCAAAATCATGCGGAAGATCTTGGGACCAGCGAGAAATCAAGACGGATCTTGGAGGCTCCGAAAGAATGCCGAAATTGAGACTTTAGTAGCACAGCCAAATATCATTGGCGAATATAAAGCTCAACGAATCCGCTGGCTTGGTCACTTGGAGCGAATGGGATCGGATCGTAGCGTGAAGGTAGCGTACCTGGAAAAACCGAGGGGTCGAAGACCAGTGGGTAGACCCAGATATCGCTGGATCGATCGCGTTGAGGCAGACTTGCGCGAATTGAATGTCAACCAATGGCAGACGATGGCGCAAGATAGGGGAAAGTGGAAGTCTCTCGCTTCGGAGGCCAAGACCCACTTTGGGTCACTGAGCTAGCGGAGTAGTAGTAGTAGGTTCGATGCCCCGGTAGCAAATAAAATAATGACTAAGTGTTACATATAATTCGCGATTGATTGCAGACGGTGTAGAAATACGCGACGGAAAAACTGACATATCATTGGACGAACTGTGATACAGCTTGGCAGATTGACGAGTTGAAATGGCAGTAGGCAGGTTACATAGCGATGGTCAAATAGCGAAGACGAAGGAGCGGCAAGTGTGATTTACAGTCACAAGGAGTACAGATATCTTTATTAAACAACTCGAAAGATGCTGAATGCAGTCCGCTTCCAACTAGAAATCTTTGCGAGAGGCCGATATCTAGCGGTGATCACTCTACCGAAGATGTGATGGTGATGAACCGATGACCTAAATGTGGATACGGCTAGTAATAATAGAATTGCTAGAGATCCAGCGGTGGTCACTCTACCGAAGATGTGATGGCGATGAACCGATGACGTCAATGTGGATACGGCTAGTAATAATAGAATTGCTAGAGATCCAGCGGTGGTCACTCTACCGAAGATGTGACGGTGATGAACCGATGACGTCAATGTGGATACGGCTAGTAATAATAGAATTGCTAGAGATCCAGCGGTGGTCACTCTACCGAAGATGTGACGGTGATGAACCGATGACCTCAATGTGGATACGGCTAGTAATAATAGAATTGTGAGAGAAAACTTTTGTGTTATCATGTCGTCGCATTGCCAGTGATATAATGTAGCTGCAGAACGTACGTAAAAATTTACTAGAACAAAATGAGATAAAGACTTGGTGAAGTAAAAATCATTGCAAATTTAAACCTAGTTCACGTTTATATAAATAATTATAGATTTAAGACAAACCGAAGAAGCACTGGAAGTAAAGAGAAGCTTGTATAGAAATATACTTTCATGGTGTCGACTCCGGTAGGCTTTATAACAAGGTTCATGACCACTCAGAGAGCAACGAAGAGAACTGTGCTCGGATGTTCGCTGTGAGATTGTGGTGGAGTTTAACAGAACAGAAGAGAACAAAACAGTTCCAGGTCAGGAGGTTGCGTGTACAGATCACGTCGTGTTCACCAGTTGTGGTGGAGTTTAATAGGTTAGGTGGGCAATGGTAGAGACAAACACCTAGCGAGCTGGAGCACAAAAATTAAAACGCTTGGATGAAAGATAGACAGTTTATTTTAAATGTCATCCGCTTACAATTTCAGACACACCAATGCCGTAATAAATTATTTATCATGCGAATGAAATAATTTTTACATTAAACTTTCACCACTCATTTGTACATATTAAACATTGATTCAATATTAATATAAGATAGTCTTTAATTCAATATTCCATCAAGCACTGATGATTTAATACAAATTTACGAACAACAACACATATGTCACTTGACGCTGTTCGCCATTATTATATTTCATAATATTTGTCGGCGTGAGACGCGGTTTTGACAATTGCCTACAAATCATACGCCGCGCGTTCTTACATTTTGCGCATGCGTAGACCGATGGATTTACAGATAAGCGAAAGCATCTTGACAACTGTGATTATTTTGCTACAAGATCATTACAAATGTGGAGATTTACGAAGTTCGATAAATTGCTCGTTTGAATTTAGAATGAGTGAAGCACATCGCTTGTGCATCCGATGGCTGTTAGGGGCGAAAGGTTCAAGGTGGATAGGCCCCTCTCTAGGTGGGTCGACCAGGTCGCTGGAAGCTTCTAGATGCGGGAAGCGTAAGACCGATCATCGAAGCGATCTTTGATGGAGACTTATGCCTTGCAGTGGTCGTCTATCAGCTAAAAAGAAGAAGTGTCGACTTTAAGGAGACTGGATTTATATATATATATATATATATATATATATATATATATATATATACATATATATATATATATATATATATATACATATATATATATAAATGTATAGTGGTTTATATATATATATATATATATATATATATATATAAACCATTATACATACACAGACACATTTACACACAAATATTGTTAAGTATCGCTCATAAAGTCGCGCCAAATTATATTGTTTATATAACATATTAGTATATTTTATGGTTTTCATAAAATGTTTTCGCAAGACACAGGCTTCGCCAATTTCGGAATCTTTTGTTTTTGCTCCATTCTTTTGTTTTTCTGTACGTATTTTTTTCATAATTTTCATTTTCATTCACACATTCATACGAATTTTCATTTATCTTTTATTATTTTAATTTCCGTTTTGATTTAATTTTTAAATTTCAATTATGTTTCATTTTCCACCAGAATCTCCTACGGAATACGCCGATGATTTGATCAATTAGTTCCTATAGTGATGTAAAAAATACATACTTAAATAAAAAAAACAGTATCGATATGTTAATCTATGTGGTTAATGACTGATATTGTATCGTATTAAATTAATTGTTTCATTTTACTGCTGAATGACATTAAAATTGCCGCCAAAATATCCCTCGTGAGCCGTAAATGGCGCGTAAAAATAAACATGGCCGCTTAGCGCTATTCGCGAAATTGTTATTGCTTCGTTAACTTTCATATGCTCTTTTAGATATGTCCTATTACGAAAGATCGTAAACCTTATTCATAGAATGTTATTAGCTTTTTTAATGTACTCTCTGTTGAGATATAACATTCACGAGAGACAATAAACGTCAAATGTTTGTGAATTTTTTTATTTACTTTTTATACCGTTGCTATATTGGCTTTTTTAAATTCTGAGAACATGTAGAGAGGCAGCGTAGAAGTCACGTAGCTTAGACTTCGTAAGTTAGACTTCATAAAGTTAAGCTCTCCCCCTCTCTCGGACTGTATATGTGGCGGTAAGCTCTCATGAGAGTGGTCGCCAAGCCCTTAGATCGCTTAGGCAGGTGTTCCACGGAATCACTAGTTTCTAGAGCATCCAAGAAAACCTCGTTTTAAACTTTCACCTAATAAGTGTATCAATACAAAGGCATCCGAGAGAGCTGAATATTGACTTCGTTGGTGTTTTTTTTTTTTTAATTTAATATTACAAAGTTTTCTTCTAACATAGTCAGAGCCTATATTTCTAAATTACAATTTCTAGACGGGGGGGGGGGGAATCCTCAAATGGACGCCCGGAAATGGATGGCCCAGGCAGTGTCAGACTCTTACTGACTAAAACCCCCCACCGTCGGGTCTTCGTTAGTTGCTATTACTTGGCTAGCATTACCATCACTATGAAGAGCGGAAGCCATGAAAATGGCTGAAGAAACTAAAGCAACGATCTGAGATAATGCATGGATATCTTTCTTTATATTATATTATTCTTATGACTTTAATACGTCGTCTGGATGGATCGAATTTTTGATATCAAACAAATGGTAATCTCAAGATCATATATATGTATATAGCAGTTTGATTTCAGGCTTCACTATTAAGGTAGATCAAATTCGCGGTAAATTAATTGATACGCCTGAAACAATAAAACTTTAGAGTATACCTGCAAATATATCTATGGGAGAATATACCATAATTGCAACCCTTGGCAGGCGCGTTGGAAATCGTAGTGTTGTAATATGGTATGCAGAGGATGCTACTGCCCATCATATGGAAATTTGTTTATAAGCTGTCGCAATCCTATATAATTAACACGTTCACTGCGGGCCCAATTTAGAACTTTCAGCTGGTGCGGCTGAGGTCGAATCAGCCTCAAGCTGAACTTCCTAGTAGTGCGGTTGAGGCCTTTTCTGCCTCATGTTCATCAATATTTTTTTACAATATTGAGTCAATGCTTCGCAGACATAAAGAAAGCTATGTTTGTCTTTGTCATACCTCATACGGTTGAGTGTAAACAGCCGCCGCACTTGAGAGAAAACACGAGTTTTACGCGCCGCACCAGTGCAAAGTTTACCATGAGGCCTGAATCGACCTCAAGTCGCAGTGAACGTGTTAATACTCTAAGTGAACTTATATAAGATTGTATCCCGGGATTCGAAATCGCGATGGATCGCAAGTCTCAGTCATCTACAACTGTGCTACCACTGCCCAAAACAACTGCTTAAAAATCCAATTTATAGTGTAAAAGACTTTTAACAATAAAATAGCTTGAGAAAAAATTCTGAAAGTGACTTAAAAACCTTCTGAGATTGATGTAAGTTCTTCTTAGGTTCGGACCAGTTGAGTATCTTCGTAGCTGATGAAGAATGCCATTATATATTCATATAATATATCACATTATATATTCATGTAAAATATAATTCATATATTAGTGATATTGATATATTCTAGTGCACTCTCGTATCTTTTAAAAGAAAACTTCGTTCGAAATTATTGAGTACACACAATACAACTTAAACCATAATATAAATATATGATATAGATATATAAACAAACATAATATAACTATATAAACTATAATATTTGATCCCTGTTTAGAAATGTTTTTACTTGTTCTGTCATTGTTTGACTATAAATCATTAAATGTTCTCAGTGAGATAGTTATAAGGTAACAATTGTAACTAATTTTATATGTCTAAGCTTCTAAGTTTGTACTTTCTTACTGCCTTTTGTTACTGTTTATTTCCAATAAAGTAAATAAATAAATATAGGAAGTTCAATATTATTTAAATTTCTATAAAATTGGGTTCTTCTATCATTTTTTTATGACACACACAAGTGGTGACTATAAATGAATATATTAAACAGTTCGTTAAAGTTTACAGCTAAGACATAATATCTAAATATACTATACAGGGTGATTGCTTGTTGATGCTTGTTCTATTTATTTAGTTCTTGTTACGATATTATAAAGTTTTAAAACGGTGAATGTACTTTTTTGATAGCAAAAATCTTTATATCTTTTACACTTATTTCTAATCACTCTATATAAAGTGATCACTATAATTATATTTATAATTTTGAATGTGACAGGGTAATGACTTTTAAAAATAAAAAGTATGTAGAGACAAAAATAAGTTTTATACAATAATTAAATTTAATATGTAGTAGTAAGAATTTTGAACGCTTTTTTTACTATATTATCATTAAGTTATTTATTATTTCTGAAATTATTTATTTTTATATAAGATGTACTGATTATTTGACAGAATTTGAGAGAAAGTGAGCCACAAATTCACCCATTTAAAGGTTTTACATTTATAACCAATCACATCTTATTTATCTACAGGTTGTACTGTTACGTATTTTTGAAATACAAAATCACTATCCTTATTGTGTGTGTCTATGTGTTTGTTTGCTCTATCTGTGTATATTTACACAATTATAATTATTTTAGACATTTAATCTAAAAAATAAGACAGCGGCAAAAAGAAAAATTTTCAATAATTCACGCAAATACGAAAGCGGACCGATCGCGTCGTACGGAAGTACGGGCCGCTGAGTTTCCGGGAAATCGATGATCGGAGCCACGCGTCACGTTCTCTACGGGAGGCTCTCCGTGCGACAGATTGAGCGCAGTGTTGAATTCTAAATACACTCTTAGCTATAGCACCTGATGCAATACAGTTAAAAGCCTATATATCAAAAACCTTCTTCTTCTTCTTCTTTCTTCCCTTTTCCCTTTATTTGGGGTCGGGTCTAATAAATCAAAAACCTGTATATTAAAAACATATATATCATTATTTTTAATCTTAAGAATAAGGATAAGATAACAAAATGTTAATTAGAATGACGTAAATATAGAAATAATATAAAAAAAGTTAACGAGTCCTGATTATAAAAAAATAATGCGAAAAGTCAATATGTGAGCATAAAAGAAATAAATAAAAATCAAAATTGAAACCATACTGTGATATACTAAAACAATGCGATGAAAGAAAAGATAAGAGGTACGTTTAAAAATAAATAAAAGGTAAGAGAATGAAAGAAAATGTGAAGAGCGGAAGAGTGATAAGAAAATACAAACTGAATAAAAGATATTTAAGATGAAAATGCCCCAAAAACGAAGCCATTAAAAATATAATTTTTAGTTTTCAGTCTTTTGACAGTTTCCCAGTCGGACGCAACACTTTTCTCAAAAAGTGCAAACTCTCCGCATCTATACAGAAAGTTGGTTTTAAAAGCCTAAAAAGGATGTACAGTTTAAATGGTATCAATTAATGGAAAGTATAGCCTACCAAAAATCAATAGTTTTTAAACGGTTTTATTTAGTTCGACCCGTACGGAATTTATTTGTTTATTTATTTGGATCAAAATTAAAAATTGATATTTAAACACCTTCCCGTTGTAAGATTGATCTAAAATTTGGTACACATTTAATTTATATGACAATACAATGTAATAAAATCAATAACATTATAAATCTAAGATGGCCGCCGATACAAAATGGCGGATTACATATTTTTCCTTAAACCCTCAATATTGGTATCAAATGAAAGGGCTACACTAGTGAAACACGATAATTATGTCAAAATTTAAAATTCAAGTTGGATGCCGTTCCAATATGGCGGACTGGGTACATATTTTTCCACAACCACCACAATATGGGTATCAAAAAACCGTTTAACTTAAAAGTTTTTTAAATGTATTTATTGAAATAATAAATAACGTAATGATAATGTATGTAATGGTAATGTAATGATAAAAAAGGTTTTTCAATATTCGAATTACAACATATTAAAATTAATTATTGTTTACTATCTGTCTCTCCTTTGTACTGTTTAGATATTGGCCTGTCGCATTTAAATAGAGTTTCAGATTGATCACTTTATACAGAATGTTTGGAAATAGATTAAAAAAGTTTTTAAGATTTTTGCTAGTAAATTAGGTATTCACTATTTAAAACTTTACACCTATAACTAATCCCTCCGTACATGTGTTACTTTTGAATTTTCGTAGTAGGATTTGAAGGTAAGAAAAGGACCAATATTTAGCCACTTCCGCACATGCAGTAGTAGTCGTGCAAAGAAAAGGATCAATATTTATTTAAAACAGAGAGTTGACTCTGTATTTGGCACTAATCGGTGTAACATAACTCCTGAAGATGCCCGTGGAGGGGTGAAACTGATTTAGCGGTGGCAATTGTGTGATTCGCGTTGTTTGCCACATACGCATTTATCAGCGGGCTGGCGGGCGGTGCACTTTGTTGCACTACTACTACTGCATGTGCGGAAGTGGCTAAATATTGGTCCTTTTCTTACTTAGGATGGACTTCGGCAAGGTAACGCCTGATTCCATTAAATAAAAAAAGGATTTGAAGGGTTCATCGTGATGTTCCAATTGGAACAACGAACTGCTACTCAACTTTTGAAGGTTGTTTTATCATTTTATTTGCATTTTCAGCGGTTGTAAACATCGTAAACGATTTGAAAAAGATACAAGTCAGCGAAAAGCCGCGAGGATATGGTTTCGTAAGATTGGAAACAGGGTTGGAACATATTGAATTTCATTTACTAAGATTGTCACTTTGATTTTGGTTATTTATATATGAATATTCCTACATACAAATAAGTAAAAAGTTGTCAACTACACAATTGAGAGTTACATATATATTTTATACAGAATAATCATCGAGCCTTTTTTAATGGTCCCTGTTAAGAGCCTTCTCTCAACCCATATCATAAATGGATAGGGTCTCTATTTACATTGTAATCTTTTACATAATTTTAATTAATTTTCATACTCAACTTTCGTCCTTCACGACATCTTTCATTCTTTTCTCTAATATCCTTTATTCCTCTCCGTAATTTATTTTCGTACATCGACTCATTTTCTTAGCCTTTTTATCCAAAGTTATACAATTTTATATCTGTGATTTTTATCATTTATTTAACAATTTATTTTCTCTTACTTTTTATTTTCTTATTATTTATACCGCATTTAATTTATATTACTAATAACACAGCTATTTTATTACTCTTGTTAGTTATTTTCATTGTTCCTGTTCTTTTATTTATTTATTTATTTATAGTTCTCTATTGCTTTTACTAATATATTTTTGCTGGTCTTCTGCTCTTACTACGCCAAACTATCGAGACTCAGGCCCGAAGGCTGATTAGGCGGATGCTCCATGAGTGACCAGGAGCAAAGGCTCTTGACCAGAGATCTCGACTGGAAAAGGATTCATTACGTGTTTAGCTTTCAAATCTTACTGTGCCCATGACGACAGAAAGTTCCAAAGGGCCACCAAAAGATAGGGTTAAGTAATCGACTGCCAGCGCCATCTGTTGGTGTGGTACAACTGTAGAATGACTCACACGACATCTATTGTTATAGAAACAACATACGTAAGTATTACATATATAATTAAAACAATTAATACACTTTGGATTCGAAACCACAAACTAAGGTCAAAGTTTAACTTATTTATCTTAGTTTTACACATTTCGATTGTTCATGAAATAAAAAATTATATCAGTACTAAAAGATACTATTACCCGGTTAACTGGTTTTATGTGATAATACTCCCAATGTCTAGACGTGCGTGTACATTGGTCGATTTCAGTGAATGTTATTCTTTCTAAATTGTTGAGATAGAACTTTCTGGAAAATAATTTACTGAGTTATAAAATTCTGCAATACTATAAAGATCCAGAAACGTATTTTCTCAGCATTACAAAGATTTACCATATAGGCGACTAATACATTGTTTTGTAGGGAAAAGGGCCGATTACAGTTCTCGGGGCTGACGGCCCGCGTAGCAAGTTTAGGGCTATGTTGTTGCAATGCATTGTCTCTACCTATCTAATCAAATTTCCAATAATGCTGCAATTGTCTCTTTGAAAACCGTATAAGAATTGCGACGATGTTTACTTTTGACTGCGGTTTATAGAGATATATCGCTTTTATACTTCTCCCTCATACCTTCACCACATACAAAGTCATTTTGAATTTATTCCAAGTAATTTCTAATTTTTTGTCACGATCATCTTCTGTATTTCCTGTACCGTTAAGCAGAGACCTTTTGCTTTCCACTTCGGTATAAACTAATTATATGTGACATTTTTATTGTATTTTTAATTTTAAGTTACAGGTTATTTCTTAGTTATATTTATATTTTTTCTCGCGCTATGCATATGTTCGGAGCAGCCATTTTGACGTATATCCAAGAGTTATACTATGTTAATTATTTCCCAGCCATTCAGCCCACAGAAGCCTACTGCAAGCCTTAGGAAAATATATCAATGGCAGGATATAACATAATCACCACGCTTGGCAGGCGAGGTGGTGATGGTATTTTGGTATTATGGTACGCAGAGGGTGCTGTTGTCCATCATCTGGTAACTTATTTGTGAGCAGTGGCAATGCTATATAATTAATGCGCAAAGTTTGATTTATATAATATTTTAGCTAGAGAATTGAACCCGTGATCTACAATCGCAAGTTTAAATCCTTTATCGCTGGGCTTCCACTTCTTTAGTAAGTAAGCATCTGCTTTCAATTTAAGTATCTAGGAAGTGATTAGTCGAAAATCAGTGGTTTCAGAAATAATATATTGCACAATAATACTTGTTTTATTGGCCCGGTATTGGGATCCTCTCCTTCCACCCCCTATTTTGTTGGGAAATGGGTTTTGTTAGGCAATAATTTTTACAGTTTTCTTTTTATGTTACAGTTTTTTTTCTCTTCTTTCGATTTTTAACATTTGCTTTATTACATTTTTTATTTATCGTTATTAGTTTTATTCGTCATCTCAGTTACTAAAGTCTGGGTCTATTTTATTGTTACGAGTACAATCTATTAGAGTGTTACTTAGATTATTTATTTATACATTTCTACAGTTTTATCTTCAGTTTCTTTCATTTAGTATTTTATTTACATTTTGTTTTGTATCCTTGTTTTAATATTTATTCATATTTACATTATTATTATTAACTGCTAGCCGACCGTTTTAACTTAAATGTTATTTCTTTCTCTGATGTTTTCTACGACCTACCTGTAGAAACTGAGGAAGAGTTCGCAATAATACTATAGTAAGAGAAAACGTTTTTGAAATTCGAATTCGAAAAAATAGATCCTTGAAGACTTTGTACTTCTAGAGTTTATTGAGGTCTAGCATTCTGTACAAATGTGTTTTATATAATGGTTTTATGTCGAACGAATTGTATTGCTAGTGTATGTTGATGTTTATTTTATTTGTTTTCCGGTTCGGAGGGCGACATATCTGATGAAATTGCGATTTAACAAGGTATGCGATCATGTAACTGAAACTGACGGGCCTTAATAAATGTAATGTTACGTATTATAATAATAGATGTTTACGTATGAAACAGAAATTTTATTTCGTAATAACATCTCCTAAAAATTATTAGAAAAATTATTTTACTATATTTCTTTGTTGTTAATTACGTGCTTTAATATACACTTCTGTTATTTTATTAGAAGATCGTGTAAAAAAATCCTGAAATCCTTCATAGAATTCTCTATTTTTTCTTTTGAAAAATGTGTCCTGGTTTGGAAACATGTTAATAATATACTAAAGATAAACATAGAGCTTTAACCTTTTAACAGGACTCATATTGATCATCAACTATTTCTTTTAAAATCTATTTCATTTTGGACTCTTCTCTGTTTCTCAATGTGTCTTTCACAACACATCTTTTAACACAGATTTATGCACATAAACCTTCTGTTAAATACGGTCTAAATTAACACACCCTTTAAATATTTGTTTATTGAATAATGTCTCAGTTTATTTTTAATGTGATTTGAAAAAAATTAACCAATAAATGTTTAGCGGAATTACGTAATAAATGATTATACTAGCATAACATAGTATATAACGTGATGCAATATAAATATAACATATACAGACTGACATATAATAGACGAAAACTTTTTAACATTATATAAGTATATTAGTTGACGTATCAACATAAGCCTCCCCGAAAGATATCTATAGGATATACCAAAATCGCCTCGATTAGCAGGCCTGTTGGAAATTGCATTGTAGTATTATGATACGCAGAGAGCGCTGCTCTCTTCCTAAGTAAACTTTGTCATTATAGGTAGTAAAAAAAAGATTTAATAATTAGAATAAGTATAGGGACCCAATTAATATGTCTAACGGAAAAATATGAACAGATCGAATAGATATTAACATAAGGAAAACTAGAAATATGTTCAAAAATTTTCTGAATAAAGAAAAATCAAATTAAAACTTGTTATAGCGGTGGAGGTTCTATAGGTGGCTGTTAAAAAATACATTTTCTGGAACACGTGACTCTAAAACAACTTTACACGGTACTTTTTATTAAGTTTAGTTCATACCAAGTCTATCTCAGCTTCAATAAGTCCGTTTACTTTGATATTGCGAATGTATGTTTGTTAGTATAGACTTCCGCTTGTAACACAAAGCCGTCGTTGGGCGGGCGTGTTATTCAGAAGGGGAGAGGGAATGTAGAGGGAGAGGACATCCTGTCGCAGATGTCCTTTATTCCTTTGTGTAACAAGTCATCGATTTCACCTACGTATCTATCTATAGATAATATTGTCGCAATAATTTTGATATTTCCTTTATCTTGTTCTTATTTATTTGTTCATAGTTTTGATGGGTATTTATTTATTTGAAACGCAATACCTACTACTTATTTCAATATATATATATATATATATATATATATATATATATATATATATATATATATATATATATATATATATATATATATATACCTTGAACTTTGCCCGCGTGAAGATTAACGACAAAGAATTTAGTTTAAGGATTTTTGTATAAAAAGTGGTCTAAATTACTCCTTATTGCATTATTTACCTGCCAGTAAAAGTCCCGTAAAAATTGGTTCAGCTAGACAAAAAAATGTGATTGCGTTTTATGTTTATATATATATATATATATATATATATATCTACCTATGTATATGTTCATATCAATGTAGTAAAAAGCAATTATTTCAATATTACAAACATTCATTCAAACTTTATTTATTTGTATATAATACTAAGATAAAATATTGACGGTTTACATTTGAATGCCAGTTATTATTTATAATAATTAGAAATTATAATAACGGATAGAGGTATAATAATTAACCCTTAATTAGGCGCATTAAGATAATCACTCAATTAGGCGCATGGGGTCTTAAATGACCCCAAAAAAATATTGGGAAAAGAGTATCAAAAAGGAATAAAACTTGATGGATTTCTATAATAATTAATAAAGTTCTTTAATATACTTAACTTTAAGAAACAAATACTTACTATGACATTAAAAATATTAAAAAAAAACAAAAACAGTTAACCTCTCTTTAAACTAATTTTTTTGGCATAGCCAAGATCAACTTAAGAAATAAAGTTTATTCAGCCTCATCTGCGGAATCTTCTGTTCTGCATCCGACGCAGTAAACCCTTGAGTGTTGCTGACAAATAAATTTACGATACTTGAAACATTTTGGTGGCACTTTTTCGTCGTCCTTTCTAGGACATGATGAACAGCGCCCGCGCTTAGCTGTCGATTGATAAACCGCCTTGTTCACATTATAAACTTCATGGAGCCGTTGTTTTGTTGTCGCTGGTACAGCACGTAGTTGTATGCGACGTTTTTGGTGATCTTCCACAAGTGCCGCAGCTATTTTCTTCAAGAAAATCCGTCTTGTATATGTCAAAGTCTTCTCAGTATTCGCTTTGTGTATGACAAATGCGTCGATGCCAGATATGTTTATATTCCATGTAAATGTAAAATAATATTTTGTGCTCGGGTCCTTACTGCGTTCGATGGTGGTACTTTACACCATTTCACTTTCGGGCCATTTCTCTGAGTATGTCGAGATAAAAAATAATTATCTTCCGTTGATACAGGGATGTCTTGGATATGTTCAGACTCCTCGATTTCGCTTTCTGAATTATGAGCACTATCAATGACAGCATCGTTTAAAGTTTCGTCTTGCAAATCCGAACCAGCAACATCTTGCTCTTCATCAAGCACTTCATCCAGCCATTGCAATACTTGTTTGTCGTTAGGCATTTCAATTCAAAAACAAGAAAAAGCATAGAAAAATACTCAAAAATACATAAAGAAATCATACCGTATCAAAATACACACATACAAAGATAAATAGTAAACAATATACTAATATAAACACAAAAAAAATCACAAAAGTACAAACTTACCTTTGCCAAAAAATGGGACGTAACTGGGCGCATGGGGTCAGCTCTCTAAAGGACAGCGATGCATGCATATGCGTTAATGTTCTGGATGCGACTAATTTGCATACCCCGCGGGAAGTGAGGAAGCTAGAAAGAGCGTTAGTACGCTCTGAAAACTGTAAGCCATTAATTTTTGAATTTTCAGCGGCCCTGACCCCATGCGCCTAATTAAGGGTTAAATAAAGAAAATACAATTACATTGGGTGTATCTAAAGTTAGGTAATCATTGATGCTCAATCAATGATTGTCCAAATAAAATGTTCAAATTAATGTATAATTTACTTCTTTTCTTAACTTAAATGTGATACTATTTTTTATTGTGATCTCTATGTATGTTATATTTTTAGCAATTTTACTTTAAAAACTATCCCTCAAAGCCTATTGCCAAAGCTCCTGCACATGTCAACTCTGGACGAATTACACGAAGGCATCGTACAATGTACTTCGAGTACAGTGTAATGACGCTTTTCGTATTATTATTAAAAAATCCAGAAATTCAGTGCCAAGGGTATGTTTGCGGACGCCAGGGTTTTAGATTTCTGCGCAATCTTAAGATGTCGGGTAGCTAGCGCGTGGCTACGCAATAGAAGAATTAAATTTTAAATTTAGTCGGGCGTGATATGTACGCTGGTGGTTTCTATCATCACTGGATACACGTAAACAAGAGTGTAAATGGCAAAATAAACAAAAAATTATCTGAAGTTTTTATATTAAGCTACTTATTCTAAAATAAGTGTTATAGTTAAAATGTATGACATACTAATCCATAAGTATGAAAAGGACCAATATTTAGCCACTTCCGCAAATGCAGTGGTAGTCGTGCAATAAAGTGCACCGCCCGCCAGCCCGCTGATAAATGCGTATGCAGCAAACAATGCGAATCACACAACCGTCACCGCCAAATTACTCAACACCTGTTTCACCCCTTCACAGGCCATCTTCAGGAGTTATGTTACACCGATTAGTGTCAAAAACAGAGTGCTAACTAAACTAATCCATAACTAATATAGCCTTTAAGTAAATTTTGTTACTAACTTATGTTCTATGGACTCACTAGATGAAATAAAATTTATTATTATTATTATTAAAGGCTTGTAATAACCGCAGAGTAGCCAGTAACACAAAGGTTCAACTCATGACAAATCTAGCCTTTCCAACATTTCCGAACCAAAAAACTGGACACTGAGGATTCTGATCCTCGAAAAATTAACGCCCCGAAAATATTTGCAATTCGTACAACCACATATTAAATTTAATTATTGTTTACTATCTTTCCCTGCAGCACTTTGAACTGTCAGTTATTAATCTGCCGCATTCCAATGAAAAAATAAATTAATGTAACATTGTCCTGATTTTAAAACAGTCTATAACATTTTTGTGAATAAATATTTAAATTAGAAAACAAAACTAAAAGTAAATTAAATACTAAATGAAAGAAACGAAAGATAAAACTGTAGAAATGTATATATAAATAATCTAAATAAAAATGTAATACATTGTAATAATAAAATAGACTTAGACTGTAGTGACAGGATACGATGGAAAGTGAAGAATAAAATAAAGAAATAAAGATAAATGAAAAATGTAATAGAAAAAATGTTAAAGAGCGAAAGAAGAGAAAAGAAACTGTAAATTAAAAAGAGAACTACAAAAATTTGCCCCAACAAAACCCTGTTCCCAACAAAATAGGGGGTAAAACGTCTGTAACAAACTCGGACGTGTTTTTTGTGGTCATACAATATTCTATATTCAGTAGTCAAAGCCATTTCCATAGAATTATTTGATTGATATATTTAATTAGATTTCATATCATTGAACTAAGATAAAACGTTTCACCTGCAAGAATACGTCACAGTGTACTAATAGAACGGCTTACTCTTAGATAATGTTCAGTGACATTATCTTTCAAGTCTATTTTAAGTTACTTCAGAAGCTATATAATAAATATAATATATAATAAGATACGATATCATTTGAACTTAATTTTTCTTTAATTAAATATTATATTTATTTTCAAATGTATATAAGATCTTTTTAGAATATTACTTTTAATAATTAATGAAGAAAGGGAAAAATATATGTTTTGGAGGTGATAGTTTATATTAAAGGTAAATGTAAAAAAATTAGATTACTATATATTAAAATAAATTATTGTTTACTATCTATCCCTACTGAATTTGTAATATTAGTTATGGGTCTGCCAAATTCCAATGAAAAAAATGTAATATTTTCTGGAATCATCACAGTAGCTTTTAACTGATAAATAAGCTATAATTGAAGGCTTTTACACCTTAAAAATGAACCTCCAACCTCCTCCTCCACCTGTGCAAATATGAATCCTCAAGCTGTTTGGATAAGTCACACGTGATGAGTATTCAATGGAACAGTGGTGATAGGAAAAGTTGAAGAGAAGTGATCCCTTGGACACTTGCTAACGAGATGGAGTAAATGAATGGCGAGTGCAAGAATGAGAAGAATTTAAAACCACCCGTATATCAGAAGTTTGAAAATAATTTGAATAAATGTTATGAATATAATGATTCTTGTATTTATATACGCAGCTAATTTAGTAATATAACCTGTTTGGTCTATAAAAGCAAATAGTTTCTTTCTTCACCCACTTTATAGCGTCGATGTAGCGCGTATATTTAAAACCACATCTATATTAACCAGCACTTTTATATATCACGAAATAAACGTACAAAGTTATAATCAAACATTGCCTATAATTGTGATATTAAATTTAAAAAAAAGAGCAAAAAAATGAATCAATTTATATCTCATATTTTTTATATCCGGTTTCTTAAACGTAAATTACGAGATTTGAAGAATAAAGAAAAGTTGCGTTCGGAAACACGTCGCTCCGAGATTGAATACACGATTATATCGCAGAAATTTCATAAAAGTTAAATTTCTTTTTTGTAAAACAGTTATAATTTCAATATATTTTATATGAAGAGTTTTTTAATAAGGTTTCTTTGAATGTATCGAAGACATGTCTTGGAGATTGTATTTTCAATTTAAAATCATTTTCGAAACTAGTAATATTTTTAATAAATAAATATGGTTGTCTGTAAGAGATTGCCTCGTGTGATAATACCGCCTATTGTACTCTTTTTTATTATTATGAAACTGTTAAATGCGGAATATATCGCATTCGCTGTCAATTTATGTATGGTTAATATTATTAAAATATGAATGCTTTCGGAAATAATATGTAACATAATGACAAAGAATAAAAAAATCGATTTTATAATTCGAATTAAAACATATAATGTTGGAATTTAACAGTTTATTAAATAACCGTTACAAATGCCGCGAGCATTAAATGTTTAAGCTTTGAAAGGCTTTCAAGGAGTTAATTAACCTAACGGTTCAGCTCCATTCATGATTGATTAAAAGCCTTTAATGCAGCCGTGGTTATGCGATGGGTGGCAACGTAATATGGCGTTTATATTGACTTGTTCATTGTTGCAATCATGCATCATGTTTTTATAATGATTACTTATGTGTAATAAAAAATACGCTTACTTGGGACACGTTCTTCGACACCAACGATACAATCTCCTTCAACTTATCATGATGGGAAAGGTCGCTGGTAAAAGGAAGGTCGGTAGGAGAAAGAAGTCGTGGCTTCGTAACATTAGAGAGTGGACCGGAATAAGGAACTAAAAATACTACAGAAACTAAAAATAAGGAAGAGAGCAGGAAGCTGATAGCCAACCTCCACTAGTTGGAGAGGCACTTCAAGAAGAAGAAGAATAAAAAATAAAAGTTTGAAAGAATAGGTAATTTTTCAGCAAAAAGCTTTTCCGATCAACCGTTATAAAGCGACCACTCTAAAATGTGTCAACCTTAATTTATTTTGATTATTCGTATGCAATAGGTCGATAACTTCTGGCAGTATAATCTATAGAAACAGATATTAAATTAATTTTAATATGTTCTGATTAATTATTTCTAAAACTACTCATTTTTATAAGATATACCATACAATAATTGATAGTATTTGAGCTATGCATTCACCTATTAAATTCTGTTACATTTATAATGAATCACCCTGTATAGGATGCGACAAAAGAGTACTTCGCTTAGTACGTGACGTGTTCAATCACATTTTGTACTTCGACATCTACACGGAGCTGGAATGAGGTAGCACTTGAGAAATAGGTTATGTTCCTTTAACTAGTTATTACTAAACCACCGCTTATATTGTAAGGATACGAAGAAATTTTTTAAATTAAGAATGTCGTACTTTAATTAAATATTGTCTTAAGATGACTTTTTAATTTTTGTGCACTTCTGTCTTTTTCACCAGTGCCAGTTAAATCTAATTAAAGTTAAGGTTTTACAGCAATAATATGTCATGAAACTGTTTTCTTGTGTTGTTTCAGGCCTTCCCCAAAGATATCTATGGCGGAATATACTATAATAGTCCCGCTTGGCAGGCGTGTTGGCAATCGCAGTATGGAACGGAGATACAGAGGACGCTGCTGCCCAACTTTTGAACACTAATTTATTTACATAAAGTGTGAATGAATCTGCGACCTACGATCATATGTCTCAGTACATTATCGCTGGGACACCACCGCCCATCATATATTGTTTTTTTTTTTAAATGGATTTAAATTGTGGTTATACACTCAAATACAAAAAGACTGCACGCAAGTGGTTTTTGTACGGTCTTTAAAAAAACACGACGCAAATTGAAACGCCGCAAAGTGAATTAAGATTTTCTATAGCAAACCATGTAAAGAACGAATATGGGTTCCAGGGTCACGAAAATACTACTTTTTAAAAAGAAAATTGAACAAAGTAAACATTTAAAAATCAAAAATAATATAACTCTGCCAATAAATAAATTATAATAATATTTACCTTTTTTGTAACCAGGAACAACACGTTAAAATTTATAATTCTCTTTTAAAAAAACACAACACACTACGTAATTGAATCTGAACTCTAAAATTAGCAAAAAAGAGTGAAAATAAAACTGTATTCAAATTGCGTTGATTTTTAGTTAGAAAGAGAATCCCCGAGTTTTGATAGCACGGCGGAATTAAAAACAAAAGTTATGTGTAGCTATTTTTTTAGAAAAAAAAGATAATTTCAAAAAAAAAATTAAATACTCGAACCCAAAACAACGTAACCTCGAAAATCTAACGACGCACAGTGAAAATTAGTACTAATTAAGCAGCGACGCAACTTCGAAAAAAACGCAAGATGAAACGACGCAAAGAGAGGTATTGGTGTACATATTTCATTACATTACATACGCATCTCTTTAAATCGCTGTGTTGGTTTCTTGCTAATGAGATTGTAGTCCACTTGTCTCCATCTTTGTTTTGTTTGTTTTAACGAGGGAAAAGAAGAATACATCAAAGGAGCAAAGGGTTGTTTGTTTATTAGCCTCTGATCTACTCGAGTAAGTGCGTAATGTTTTGAGTTATATTCTAAGCATGATATGTATTCTATGCGGTACCTACCGATTAAACATTTTCATAAACACATGCTTATATTATTTACCCTCTTATTATTTTTTTCTCTTATAAAATTCCAATGGAATCAGTTGAAAGCGGCCGACATTTAACATCTAATGACGAATAAAGTAACTTGAAAAGAAATACAACAACACTCTGTAATAACCTTTTTCTTAAGTTGTTGAATATGGTTTATAATTTTATAATATTTTATATAGGTGTTGAATTATTTCGAAGTTGTTTGGAATTGGTGAAGTTGAAGAAAAAGCCTTCTTGTCTTAAGTCTATTTTTTTAAATTATCTTTTCCCGTCCTATTTTTGGGACAAGGATATAAACTTTTTTCCTCTCCCTCTCTCTCTTTCTCATCCTTCACAATGTCTCTCTTTCTTCTCTCTTTAACCCTTCATATTTTTATCATTCTGACAGCATTCGTTTACGTTACATTTACGCATCGCCTCCCATCCTTCGACATATGATTGAATTGGTTATTATTTAAATTTTCAAACGACTATTTCTATTTTCTTTCCCACATTTTGTGTTATTTTATACAATTTCTACACCACTTAATACCTTGTAACAAAATCGAAAGAAACTGTGGCGACTCTCTTCCTCCTTTAAAAGAGAGACGATGGTACTGCAAGCAATAATCTTACCCATTTCCATTTCACAAGTCACTCTGAACCCTCCATACTCCGGAAGAACTAGTGCACCACGTTCTATTCCACCGTGTCTCAAGTCTATTATGGAAGAGAGATGGTTTGACAAATCTCATTGACACATTAACAACAATGTTGTTATTAAAAATTGTATTTCCAACCGTGTAGTGTAAATCCGTACACGATTGTTGTTATATATATATATATATTTAATCATTATTTAAAAACTTAGGTTAACTTATCACCTTTAATACACTTAACTCTTTTTACAATCTTTGTAATGGCAGACTTAATGCCTTTAAACATTCTCAACCAGTCAGCCCACGGTAGTGCAGGGATATCTAGAAGGCAGTGTCGATACAAACACATGCTTTATTTCAATACTATACTTAATAAACACATATGATGCGCTAAATCGTTGTCAGCATTTAAAAAATGGCAAAGGAACACTTCCTTGGCCTCTAAAATTGTGTAGCATTTGTTATTTATTCGTATTTATGTAATATTTTTTCCACTTAAATATTTATGTATATGAGTATATATATATATATGTGTGTATCGTAATTAATGCAATTGTATATACATACACCCTAAACTGCCCTCTCCTTCATGTCTCTCATCTCCATTCAAAGGTTGTCTGGTAGAGATCGCCTCTTGTACCTCTATATGAATTACCTCTTTTTTTGTAGTAATCGTACATGGTGTATAAAAAAGTGTAAGTAAATAAATATACGATTACTTATAAATACATACTTTATAATATATACATAAAATACACCGACACAAAGTTTTACTATGTACAAAGTTTGTACTTTAGACTTCAGCGGATATCTGATCTGCGCGTTCTTTGGCCTAACCGCTGCCAATTTCTTGGTGGATGTCTAATACTTTCTTGCCAGTGAGGTCAAAGTTAGAGAGACCTTTCATCGCTTTAAGACATCACTGGAAAGTCTTTTTACTTTAAGCACTGAGATATATGAGGCAAGATGTTCAATGTCAGTTAATTATATCTCCAGTCTTATAATACTAGCAGTTATAAAAGATAAAAGAAATTAAAATTATGAAAAGTTTTAATTTGTGAATTTTATTATGTTGTAAAACACGCTCGTAAAAAGGTATGTCTGTCTCACTCTGGTCATTTTCAGTTCCATTTGCGGTAATGGATTAATGACCTTAGTCTAGACGGTACTGCATTTAGAACAGGAAAAAGTCAACTAGATAGTAAAATGGGTATCGTTAATATGCCTTTGCGGTCAAAAAGGAACTTTAATGATAAAAATTGGTTCATTAATTACATTTTTTATAGTCGCCAATTATTGCCACGCTGGCAAATATTTCTATTGTCTATTGTCTCATGTGAAGTTTTTGCTGTTAGCCTTGCGGCTTTTACATCTTCATCGGAAACGAGTTCACGGAACGGAGGGGTCCGTGAACTATATACAATTAAAGGATTCGAGTTTCCGAACCCGTATCAGTACTCGGCGGAGAGACGAGGAAGTCACACAGGTAGTCCGCGAGATAGTAGAAGCGGGGCTCACCTAGCCAGCCCTCGAGGACACAAACCCAGCGCGACCCAGTTGGCCAGCGGAATTCGCGGCTAGCGCGCCCAAGTAAGTACGTCTGTCTAGTCAGTATTACTGATAGTGTACTGAATGAGGAGTTAAGTGTGGAGGGCAGCGTGGACCACTCGGCAATCTAAGGAAGGGTACTGATCCTACCTTGGATTGCCCAAGCTGTTCGCGGCAGCGGCGACGGAAGGCCGACGCCGTTTACGTAACGGACGGTAGAAGTGTGGTGAATGATTTTTGATCATCGCACGCGTTTTTTCGAATTTGCATCGCTGTTCAATTAGTACTAATTTTCACTGCGCGTCGTTAGATTTTCGAGGTTGCGTTGTTTAGGGTTCAAGTTATTATATTTTTTTTGAAATTTTCTTTTCTTTTCTAAAGGATGGCAACATTTTTGTTTCTAATTGCGCCGTGCCATCACAACTCGGGGATTTCCTTTCTAACTAAAAATGAACGTAATTTGAATATAGTTTTATTTTCACTTTGTTTTGCTAATTTTAGAGTTGAGTTTCAATTACGTTGTTTGTTGTAATGTAGTGTGTTGTGCTTTTTTTTTAAAGTGAATAATAAATTTATATAAATTTTAACGTGTTGTTTCTGATTACAAAAAAGGTATATATTTTTTCAATTTATTTATTGGCTGAGTTATATTATTTTTTTTAAATGTTTACTTTGTTCAATTTTCTTTTTAAAAAGTTGTATTTTCGTAACCTTGGAACTTATCTTCGATCTTTACATGGTTTGCTATAGAAAATCTTAATTCACTTTGCAGTGTTTCAATTTGCGTCGTGTTTTTTTGGAACGTAACCACGACGCAAACTGAGGTAATGGTGTATACATTAGCATCTAATATCCTGTTAAATAATAAATGTACGTATGTAAAAAATCAAATAAAATAATGAATGTTCTTTTGTATTTCGAACATCGCGTGTTATTATGCTCATTTTGTGATTCGAAACGCGTGTGAAGCTTCTGAATAAGCACAACTTTCTTATGTATTTACTTGTTTATAACTTAAGGTAAAACTACAAATTGCTTTTCCATATACTTTTCATATGTGCGAGGGTCAAGAATAAAATTTAGTTTCTTATGGGTATTTTAAAAATGAGGAAATAAATCCAAATGTAATGAGATATTTGAAATAAAAGGTAAAATATTGAAACTTAATGTGATTGAATTAAATATAAAAAAATTATTTATTTTAATTCGTTTGGGACTAGAAATATAATAAACTTAGTGTTTAATGAACACTCTATTCTAAACATGTATTGTAGAGTTAGGTTGCGACAGAGGACTGAGAGAGAGAGAGAGAGAGTTCGATTCCCGAGATGTTATCTTATGTAATTCACACTTTGTGCATTAATTACATAGGATTGCTACTGTTCACAAATAAGTTTCCAGAGGATGGGCAGCGGCATCTTCTGCGTACCACAATACCACACTGTGATCGCTCATCCCCTTGCCAAGCAAGAAGATTATAGTATTTACCCCTGTAGATATCTTCGAGGGAGGTGTATGCCTTACCGGCGTGCAGACAATACTGAAGAACATTTGGTTAAAATAAAATACAATAAAATATATATTCAGGTACACACATTTGAATGTACGCAAAAGGAAGATCTAAGAACAAAAAAAAATAAAAACGAAAATTAAAAATTGTTATTCAGTAAAATTCTCTGAGTAAGTTGGCAGTAGTTGTAATATATAAATATTTCCATTTTTATTTACTCGTCACATCAGTCTTTCCTTTAGAACTTAATGAATGTATATATATATATATGTATATATATATATATATATATATATATATATACATAAATATATATAAAATTTTGCGGAATCGGTCAAGTCAACACCTTTGGCCCTTCATTTTTACTAATAAACTAGCTGTGCCCGCGACTACGTTCGCGTAAAATTTCCCAAAAAATTTTAGTCTATTAGTGAATATTTTCGTTTAAAAATTTTTTTAAAATAAAACTAGCTGAAGTAATTATTATTATCTGCCTGTAGAGTCTCGTCAAAATCGCTCCAGTCATTTCAAAGATTACTCGAAACGAAAGACAGGCAGACAAAAAAAAACTTTTTATTTTGTTTACCAATAATGTTCTAATGTTTTAAAAAGAAAAAAAAACGAAACTTTTGTTGGACTTAGGGTTATAGGTTATATTTATCGAAAAAATAGCTTTAGTATTTTATTTTAAGTGATGCCACCTTTGATAAAAATCGCTAAGTTTTTTTATATTCGACTAACAGCATAACAATGTCTTGAGTGATTTCAAAATTAAAAAACACTAAAACTCAACACTCTCCATGTGGTCGGGCGTCGCTGTCTATATTCCCCATCAATCCTCTTTTTTTTGGTCTATTTTTTGGTCTGTTGGGTACCTCTCCTTCCACCCCTCTGGTTGGAGACAGGGATTTTATTTTATTAATAACTTTTACATTTTCCTTATTTTTTAATTTCCATTCTCTTCTTTCATTCGTCACAATATCTATCTTGCTACTCTTTCCTTCAACAATTCGATCTATTTTACTCTTCAACTCCAATTTCCTTTTATCCATCTTAAAACACTGCACTTAGGTCTATTTACAATTTGCAATACCTTTGATTTTTTATTTTCATTTTTCTCTTACATTTATGTAGGGTAAAACAGGGTAATGGGGGTCACCTAAGCGAGAAATCAAATAAAAATTAATTATAAAACAAAATATTTATTGCAACCGCCTTTAAATATAATATAACTAATATACTATCAATAGAGATCAGTTTCAATCACTTTGGCAATCAACTTTGAAAATTATTCAAGTTTAAAAACCGATTTGACTCCCATTGCACCGATATGAGGGTAATGGTGGTCACCCTGGGGGCAATCAGAGTCAATGAAAATCTAGCACATATCACAGACATAACCTTGAGCTGAGTCCCACCTGGTGCATTCCGAGTGAGCCCATAGACCACATGAGGTACATCTGAACCATATCTCATTGTTTCTGCCGAAATCGTTGCATACTGGGCACTTGTTTCCCACATCTTTTAGCTCATCATCCTCATCATGCTGGCACAAATCGTTAGTATCAACATCAGATACAGAGGTTTCATTCGATTCTTGAAGTATTTGACGCTTTACCTTTTCATGAGTCTTCTTCACTACTTTACTTTTTTTCCCTGACCTTTACCTTTCCATTTCTTATTTTCTTTCTGTGTTTCTCCTTTTTTCTTTTCTTTCTTATTTTCTTTTTCTACAAGGTTTTCTTTCAATGGCGTTGAAGTTAAAAGTGTTGCATGTTGTTTTTTTCGGCATTGTCTTGTATTAATAATACGTGTCTTCTCTGGTAACTTGATTAAATCATGCAATGTAATTTGACTTGAAGTGCTAGGATCTGATGAGTTAATCGCAGACACTGACTGCTTTGGTGTGCTCGGTACTATGGGATGAAATTCTTTTGATGTGCTCGGAACTGGTGATTATGATTCTTTCGATACATGATCATTGGGAAATGGGAGTCACCCGACTCTCATTACCCACTTCTACACAAATTAGAAAAAAAATGAATGAAAATAAAACTGTAACATATTAACACGCTAAGAACTGCACATCACAATTTTGAATGTCTAACTAAGCACGTGTGAATGTCTTAATCGTATACTGCAAATTATTCGACATTTACCTTTTAATTTACATTGACGAAAAATTAGATCAGCGGAGCGAAAAAACAAAATACAGCCATATCTCAGAAGTGCGGGCGCCAACTGGTGCGAGACTTTCGAGGCAACGCCTGGGGTCCAGGGCAGGGTAGAGGACTTCATTTACGAGTCGCTCTCGTGTACTGTTTTGTGGATGTGTGGGTGATTCTCATTACCCACTGACTCTCATTACCCTACTCTCCCCTATCACAGTTCTTTTATTTTATTACAGTTACAACTTTATTTTTATTTACATCTAATTTGTTCATTGCTTCATTTTACTTATAATTTACATTTTATTCTTACGTGTTACTTACTTATTCCTATTTATAATATCTTTTATTACCTTCCTGCAGAAGTTAAAGAAGGTTTCCACATCAATAATTACAAATATTTATCTATACTACAATATTTAATTTTAAACGATATACCGCTTTTAAAAAGCGTTTACGCAAATCTGTACAATGTGTTTTATTGGAGTAAAAATTTCAAAAGGATGAATGTATAGTTCACTTGTCAGCAAAACGCTTTAAATTTATAACATCTTCACCCTTTATAAAGTGATCACTCTGAAATATGTTACATTAATTTATAATTTCTATCAGAATGAGACAGGCCAATAACTTCTAGCTAAAGTAGAAATACTCATTTATTATAAATGTTACATAATACCATTATGTTATTTATTATTTATAAAACCATCTATTTTTTGGAAGAGTGTTTTTTATTATACTACACCAATACCTCACTTCGCGTCGTGGTTACGTTCTAAAAAAACACGACACAAATTGAAACGCCGCAAAGTGAATTAAGATTTTCTATAGCAAACCATGTAAAGATGGAAAATAGGTTCCAGGGTTACGAAAATACTACTTTTTAAAAAGAAAATTGAACAAAGTAAACATTTAAAAAACAAAGATAATATAACTCTGCCGATAAACAAATTCGAATAATATGTACCTTTTTTTGTAACCAGAAACAACACGTTAAAATTTATATACATTTATTATTCTTTTTTTTAAAAAAGCACTATACACTACATTACAACACACTACGCAATTGAAACTGAACTCTAAAATAAGCAAAACAAAGTGAAAACTATTTAGTTTTAGTTAGAAAGGAAATCCCCGAGTTTTGATGGCATGGCGCAATTAGAAACAAAAGTGTTGCCATCTTTTAGAAAAAAAAGAAAATTAAAAAAAAAATTAAAGACTCGAACCCAAAACAAAGCCTTGAAAATCTAACGACGCACAGTGAACTTCGAAAAAAACGCAAAACGAAACGACGCAAAGCGAGTTATTGGTGTAATTGGCAGCAAATGAACTATGTTTTTTTTATCTACATATAACCAATCACCTAGTAAATTATGTTTCATGAATATATATGTAGTATTAATATATTTTAAACGTAGCAAAGGATGTCACAAGGTAGACAGACGATCTCGGTAAAATTGTCGGAAGTAGCTGGATGCAGGTTGCTTGCAGCCGGTATAGGATATCTCCGGTGATGATGATCCTAAAGTGATGATGTTATGTACAATAAATAATAACATGTAAGCAGTTTTTATTTTCAGCTGACGGATGCCCACTGCAAGGCATCGGGCTCTGATGACCAGTCCATCCAACGATTTCCCGTAACATTTAGTCGTCAGTCCATCTAGTGGGGGCCTGTCCTACCAGCTCGTGGTCGACCCTCGAAAGCCTTTCGATCAAAACGGCCATCGGTTGCACGAATGTTTCGCCAACTCCCACTTCAGAAGAGAAATTTCTCGAACAACGTTGGTGATCTTAGTTCTTCTGTAGATCTTCTCGTTTCTGATTAAATCTCGCAGCGAAACTCCGAGCATAGCCCTCTCCATTACTCTCTAAGTAACCTCGATCAAGGATCTTCGTCTTGAAACATTGCTGTACTTTAAACTAGAAGAGGTTTCAGAGCTTCCAGAACGTTGCCAGTCTGAGTTGACAATACATTTAGCAGTTCATTTTTATTTAAATAGATAGCGTGATGACATCTGTAGAGCACCGAAAAGGCGTTTATTATGTTAGTTAAACAGGCTACAGAGAGTTGTGTCCGGTGGAAGTGTGCGTGCGGCACAAAGGCGCCGCACCTTTGATCCGTCGCGCTGATTAGTGAGGGGGGTGTTGGTGCAGGGGGCATGGGCGGTTGGGGGGCGTTTGCTATGCACTTCATTACACACGAGGCTGTCCGGATGCGACTGTATACCTGGTCGACGTTAGCGTGAATATTAGCAACGGGGTTGAGTGCTTTATTAGCCCGTTGTGTTCTGTTTCCGCATGGTAAAAGTGATTTGCCGACTAGAATATTTGATGTTCGAATTCGTACGAGAGATGACACTAAATAATTGAAGAATAACTTTAAAAACAGTGAAATCAATAGAGACACGGAAGTCTTATGTTGACGATGACGAAGGTGTAACTCGTCTGAGCGCGTATCTGATCTATCTTCGACGAAGTATACGTATTTAGCAGTTGGAACAGATTTACTACCAGACCACGTTGGAAAGTAAAATGACAGCCAAGAGTGATCTAGATGCTGTGCTTACATATATGTATACAAAGAGTATTTACAATTTACACGACATCAACACAACGGCAGCGATCACAAGATGGCGTCCAAATTCAAATCGGTGTTCGAATTTAAATTCAGACGCTCTTGAATATTTTTTTTAAAAAGGTATTGTAGACGTAGTGGCCAGCAATATGAAGCGTGAACGCTACAGATAAAATAAATTTATCATAATCATGTATAATATATATCCTTACTAAAATGACTCAGTGTTGTGTGTAGTGTAACCATATGGTAGTTCCATATGGAATACTTTTCGTGGTTGTATTGACAAAAATACATGGCTTAATAAGTAGGAATAATATCACAAAAGGTTCCCTCAGGTGCGGGGTATAAGTGGGACGTTGTGACGACGTTTGCCAACGCTGTGTTTTGTTTGTACTTTAGGTGTAACTTGAAGTACATCGTCTGTCAACAAGACAATTGTTCGCTCGTCGCTTATTGTGTCGTGTGTGGGTTGCGGATAACATCTGTGTGTTTATATAGCTTCAAGAGTAAAATATAATGTACGTGAAAAGATTAGTAAGTTCTAGTTCTATTTCTTAATTTTAAAATTTTTTTTTATGAAATTTTTAACTAATTGGTCCTTTGATTTTTTAACGGTTTTAACGATTGACTACTTGTAACGTCTATGGTGATAGTACATTTATATACACCTATCCCCCGATTTACACGTTTTCGCTTTTACACGGTTTTCCAAATAAGTTTTTTTTTGTTTTAATAACCTATTTTATTACCATCTCTCATAATGTAAATATTTCTGCTTCAAGCATCGAATCGGCACAAATAACTTCTAGCGATGAAAGTGAATTCGAACCTTCGATTCCGAAAAAAGAATGAGGGTAATTTCTGAGAGATAAAGGATAATAAAAAACCTTTGGTTTTATTTTTTGTTCTTCTGTTTAATGTATTGTAATTAAATTAAAAACAGTGTTTCCGTAATATATTATACATTTTAACTTGTCAATGCATTTTATTATATCTGTGTACACCTAAAAATATTGAAAAAAAATCACAACCGTTAAATAGCAAAATTATGCATTTTCTGCAAGTTTTTCGATTTACACGGTTTTGACTTGAAAATTTTAAATTTTCGATTTACACGTTTTTTTCAGGAACGTATCTACCGTGTAAATCGGGGGATAGGTGTACTTAACTTAGCACTTATTAATAATTATCTAAAAGGCTTCATTAAATAAAATCACAATTTCTATTTCTTATTAACATAATTTTCTATTTAATGTATCTCATAGTGTATATTTTTTTGTCTCCCTATTGTACACAGAAGGTCATTTTATACTAAGTACCTTTTGTAATTCCGTTTGCTCGTTCGTGTCAGCATATACGCCTACTCCTCAAAATCTACACAATTACCAGTCTTAGTCTTTATCACCTACCTTCGGCCTGCTCACTCCGTCTACTAGCCCTGACAGTGATCGGCTGCAAGCGATATGCTCTATTCTGCCATTTCAAACGAGCAATTCTTCGAGCTACATCAGTCGCCTTGGTTCTTCCGCCTATATCTTCATTTGTGATTCTATTTCAATACGAAGTTCCGTGCATAGCCCTCTATATAGCTCCCTATGTAATAATGTGCCTTCTTACAAGGCCCTTCGTAAACGACCACGCCTCAGATCAGTATGAATGGGAACACGTACTTGTTAAAGATCTCCGTCTTCAAAAATTGCGATATTCTGACGAGATATATATATTTAATGTCAATATTGATAAACATGAATCTTTTTAAGAAAAGGACCAATATTTAGCCACTCCCGCACATGCAGTGGTAGTCGTGTAACGAAGTGCACCGCCCGCCAGCCCGCTGATAAATGCATATGCGGCAAACAATGCGAATTACACAACTGCCACCGTTAAATCACTCAACACATGTTTCACCCCTCCACGGGGCATCTTCAGGAGTTATGTTACACGGATTAGTGCCAAACACAGAGACGTTTGGCACTCTGTGTGCGGAAGTGGCTAAATATTGGTTCTTTTCTTACTTAGGAAGGACTTCCGCAAGGTAACGTCTGATTCTATAAAATATAAATCTTATTATACAATTATTATTCATTTTATTAATTAAAAAAGGTCAATAACTACAAAGGTCTGCAATAATGAAATCTATAATGACGATATTAGGCGTAATGTCTTAGATATTACGCGCCATTTCCGCAAATTGGGGTAAAATGTTACAACAATTACAAGAAGCCATTTACTGGGTAATTTTTACCTAAAATGTTTCGATCCTGTGTTACTATATATAGTTCTACAACTATATTATCTATTACTGTTTGTTTGTTTGTTTGTTTGTTAGTATAACTATTTTTAATTCCTTTCATCAAAATAATCAGAAGAAAATTTTATTATATGCTATATAAATTGCTATCTACTGCCTACTCCTTTCAATTTCAGTTCATAGCCAGTTCATAGCCAAAAAAAAAAACTCTTAACTGCTGGAGCGTCTACAGAAATGTCCCTCCCATAGCACCGACTTTACTCGATCCTCCTTCGCAGACAACGAATTATTTTCTGGAACGCTCTCCCTCTCGATCAGGATGATCAGGGATCGTTCATTCAAAGCGAAGGTCTAAAAGCAGTTGCTTGATCAGCTTACGGAATTATCATGATAATTTTAATTTATTATAGTATGTACTTAACACATTCTTACGACTTAATTTAAATACCTAAAAATTAGTGACAGGCACATGATAAACACAAGAAACTTTAAATAAACTCTTGACGCTTAAGTTTCGTCTTAAAAAACAACATAGCCTTCATGGGTCTGAATAGACACATTAAAACTGCCACAATGTATCGGAGGCCTTTTTTCGTTTTAATTCTAAAATTAAGGTCTCGTAAATAAAACCTATAACAATATTCATTTGTTTTCATCTGATCGTAATGTATGGAAATTGGTTTGTAGACATATATATATATATATATATATATATATATATATTATTTAAAAACACACACTTCTGTTCCGACTCTTCACAGCAGAACAGAATTCCGGTTCAATGATTTTTGAAAAGTGTAAGTAAATGCTTACATAAATAAAGATATTTTAAATTCGAATTTGAAGGAAGCTTGATTAATTTAAACACAATACAGTTATCAAATTTATTGTCAATCATTTTATTTACAATAAATAAACATCAAGACTATACAATAATGACAGACTAATCAATAGAATAGATTTAGTTCATAGGTACATTGAAATGATGAAAGCAATACAGGTAACTGTTTTCACTATAAACATTCAGTTTTTAAACCTTCACATCGAAATAACTTGTAATACTGCGATCAAAAAGGTGAATTTATTTAATAAATGTTAAATATTTATTTTTTCCTTCATATCAATTTCATTTCCTTCAAAGTAATCTCTGTCCGATATGTCGAACAACCTTGGCAAAAGCCAAGGCATATTTGCGAAACGACACGCGTCGAATTTTTGTATAACATCCTTCAAACAGATGCTTGGCATATGATATAGATAGTACTACCAACCTAGGAAAAAAAATTACCTGTCTTCCCAATGCCCGGGAGTTTTAAATTTTACACTTTACTCTTTGATCACAGTAGTACATGTTTATTATTAGTTATTAATAGGTTTAACAAAATAGACAATCATTTATATTAAATTCTGAGTAATAATCTACATTTATTCAGAAAAATATACAATAGATAAGATAGAGAATAATAGAGAAGACAATTTTGCTAACTGAAACAACTTAAAATAAAAAAAACCCGTAAACATTTATGTCATTAAAAAAAAACGCAAAAAAAAAAATCATGTTAAAGAAGAAATTATGCAAAGTAGATAAAATAGTAAAGCAAATGCTATTACACCAGATATAATTAATAATGTGTTACATTATGTGCCTACACATTATTCTTTTACTATCGAAGAATACAAAAAGAGGGAATATATAAAAGACGAGGTTATATAAGGTGCTATCATCATTTCATGTACCTCGAATCGTCTAAGATCAGTTTCAGACTAAACAGATAAAAAATATGTATCAATGATTTTCTTACTATATATCTTTATATTCCATTAGATGGTTTAGAGTTGAATATGCTTTGGTAATATAGATCTTTTAAAAATTGTACGGTTGAAGGAAGTCTACTCCTTGTCTAGATTTCGAATGAGTCGCTGCTGTCATCCGGTCAACATAAGATTATATGTTGTGGATATCTCGGAACAGGTGTTCCATGAATTGTGACATTTTTATGAATATGTTTGTGAATAAGTCACATGAATATCGAATTGTAGCAAAGAGAAATTTTTTAAATAAAATACACAATACACGACCAATGCAAGACATGCCTCCCCCAAAGATATTTATAGAGGGATATACCATAATCGCCACGCTATGGAGGTCGGCTAGCGATTGCAGTGTGGTATAATGGTACGCAAAGGAAGCTGCTACCCATCCCAATACTCAATAGACAAAATGTGAATTATATAAGATTGTATCCCGGAAACCGAACCCGCGACGTATGATCGGAAATCTCAGTCCTTAAAAATAAAAAAATATTTTGAAAGGCGTGATGGAGTTTCGCAGGGTCATGTACAATTCGAATTTTTTAAGGTCGAAGACCTTGTCATACAATGTCAAATTTCACAAATTATTTGTACTAAAATTTAAAAATAATTTTAGTATTAGTTTAAGTATTATATAGCCCAGTGGATTATGAAGTTGTAGTGGCACTAAATAGGCCACATATAACGCAGAAAATATTGCCTTTGGGGCGTTTAGTTTCGGTAATTAAGACCACAGATGCGTGATATGTTCGACCACCAAGATGCAGCTCGCTTCCAACTGTACCTGGATATCTAGATCTAGATATCTAGATCTATGGGCGAGGCTTATATCTAGTTGCAGTAATATGACAGATGATAATAATGATATTTAAGTTGTCTGAAATGAATCCAATACGATTCCAAGCTCTTTTATATATCTAATATTAAATTTACTTAATATACAACATTGGTTTTTAACTTACACGTACTAAATATAAAATAACACATGTGACGATACATTTAACTATTATGAATGTACTTAGAAATTTTAATATAAGTTTTTTTTACTACTCGATATAATGACTACAGTGTAATACTGAATGTGTCGGTCATTTACACGAAGAATCTTTCTAAATGTATAATTTAAAAAATTATAAATATGAAGAAACCTTGCATTAATATATATTTAAAATAAAAAAAAAATTAATTTCTTTTTAAAGTTTAGTCGGCAAAAGCAATAATGAAACAACGATTCTATAAATATCTTAAAAATTATTTAAATACAACACTAGAAAGGCAGATAAACATTATTAAAATCTAAGAAATAACTAATGGTGATTAAATACGAAATGTTTTTTTTTTAATAGATATTACTAACAACTAAAAGGCACTGCGTCGAGTTAACATGAAAACATTTTAAATTTCGAACAGGATATTTTTTTATTTACACAAATGGCTGACATTACATCGATATTGCTAGTAGGAAAAACATTTTTTTTTCAGACAGTACAAAAAAAATTATAAATTCTAATCTTAAAATTAGGCAATTTTAAGGAAAACAAATTATCATTTAGCGAGAAATGATAATTATTGCCTTAAAGCGCGAATTACGAGACGCACCTGGGAGGTTTAAGAACAGATGGCATGACGTCTGTCTTCCTCTTCCGTTATGTTGCTCAGATATCACATGGGGTGAATAAAGTGTGACAAAGAAAGTTCTACAAATAACTATAATACTAGCAACATCAATGTATACACCAACATTAAAAATATTGTAAAAATTCAACAACTAATAACGGATGGTTGACGAAATTCATAATGCAGAAACTAAAGTAAGAATCTATACGGTGTAATATCACTGCACAATATTGTAATATACACATATCTAATATGTCAAATCCTTACGTGCAATCGCATTTATTATATATACAAATTACCTATAAATATATGATTGATACACTTTAATGACATGCGTACAATGGAACCCTGTAACATGAGTTCAAACTTTTCCACGTCAGTGTACTTTTTATAATTCAAAAGTTTATGACAGAAATTGTTATATATACAAGACGATTTGTTATATGTGTAGAAGTTTTATATATGTGGATATATAGTCCAATTGCTGTAACATAGTACACCCCAAGAATGTTTTCTAAATACAGATGTTACGATTATTCATGCCGATATTGTACCGCTAGAAGTTTCTAGCATGTCACATTACAATTAAAAAAAGTAATGTAACATATTTTAGAGTGATATCTTTATGCAGGGTGATCACGAAACATTTTGCTGTCAAATGAACTGTACAACCATTCCCTTTAAAGTTTTTACATATATAACTATATACATGATTTCAAATGATCATTATATTTTTTTAAGTGTATTAAATAAATACGCTGACAATATCGAATGATCTTAATTGTTTTTTTTTACTGGAAGGATTTATGTGGACCCTGGTATGTTTGATGAAGTCTCTCTTCCCGTTTTATACAATTTAAAGTAAAGTTTTTTTCATTGCGGTTACAAGTATATTTTATGTTTACGTGTTTTACAGATTGCGATATACAGGATGATATAATTTGTAAAAGGTATAACTTTGTGAAGATTCCTACGCTTAATGCTTAATGGTCCAGTATATATTTCAAATACGCTACATTTATTTTACGAATATATCAGTATGTTATATATTAATTATGTATATATTTAAAATTCTTGATACGTCACTATGATATTGCTGAATCGAAGATTATAATTTTATTTTACATTAATTTTAATGATTATATACTAATTAATACGTATTTTAAATTCTCTCAAACTTGGCACAATACTTAGAGATATAAACACAAAGATCATATCTTTGCCATTTTAAAACGACTGTAAGCGCCTTAGATAGGAGTTTCGCTAATGGTTCTATTAACTTAATCTTTTGACTTAAATTGGTTGTTTTAATTGCACGTTTCCAAATTTAAATAGCTTTTTATGGCCAGTTATATTTTTAATAGCATTTAATTGATTGAAAAAAAAAAATTTTTTATTTCAAATTGATTTAGAATTTTGAATAGGCATAAAATCCACATTGGACTCCTTTAGGGTATGACTGAATGATTTTTTAGATGAAAAATTTTCCGTTTTTTTAAATTTTACATTTTGTTAATTTTGATGTTTGTTATAAATAAAATTTTGTAGAAATAATATGGGTTAATATATGTGCGGCCCGCTAAAAAATTATAAAATTTTAATTGGAGCCTTGATTAAAAATGTTGCACACCCCTGTTCTAAATGAATCGTCTAAAACGGGGAAAACGATATCCAACAAATAGCCTTATGCTTTTCAGCCAGATGGACGCCTACTGTAAGGAACTCTTCCAAAGATAGCGATGTTGGGCCTAGTCACACCGCGTCTACTGAATCGTGGTGCCCACTCGAGAATCTTTCTGACCCAATATCCATCGGTGGCATAATGTGCCGTGCCCACTTTTACTTCACAGGAGCAATTCTTTAACTTACGTACGTGATCTTGATTCTTCTGTACATCTCCTCATTTCTGTTTCAACGTCGAAGCGAAACTAAGCACATCCCTCGCCATTATTCTCTGGGAGCCCTTGATCCGTATGTCACATGGGTCAAAGACCTTCGTCTTTAAATAACAATATATAATATAGAATATCAAACATATATCCTTCTGTATATTAAAGAAGCACTTACCTAAAACAGCCCAATAGTGTAGTAATATTTTAAACAATTAATAAATATTAAAATAATCTCGGAAACAAAATTGAAATGATTATTAATTATTGCTTTAAATATATATATTTGGCCATCAACACATGATGCTATTTCAATAGCACTCAAGTCATTGAACTATGTAAATATCAGGTCGTTCTTATGTAATCGGAGATAGTGATGTGCCTTCGTATAATTTATCGATAGATCGATAAATTTAGCTTTTAATTATAAAACGTCACTAATAATTTTAATTTGGATCTAGGCGCTTAACTATACCTTTGGTCTCAATAATAAAGACTGTTGCATTATAATTAATTATAACTTAAGTAATATCGAATAAAATACATAATCGATATTATCGAAATGTTTAGAAAAAATGTTAAAAGTTACATTTGTTATTATTAGCAAACTTAAATATTATTACATATAATATTACATTATTATTTTTCTTAAATATACCTGTTAGTATACAGTAACGGTAAATATTAATAACTTATTGAACAGTAGACAATAAGTACTTATAGATAAATACTGTATGTGACTGTAATACCGATATTACCGATAAATTAGTGATGTAGCGTGTCCGAGTTTATTGTCCTCTCACTCTAAACGAACACGGGCCCATCACTCTCCACTCACAGGACGTGCAAGTTCTCACAGTTTTTGAATTTAGAATCCTCTTTCCCGAAGATCCATGTCAGCATCTGTCTCGCCTTCATGCTTGCCCGGACCACCCCCCTGGATTTGTACCAGTGAGCTGGTGATGACTCCCTGCCCCCTTCTGCTGAATATTGTTGCTTCTTGAGACGGATTTGATTCAGGATACCGACAAGTAGCTCATCTACGTTATGGTTGATTCCAACCGAAACCTCTATGAACTTTGCTTTATAAGTACAAGCGAGACATTTCCCATCTGAAACAGAAAACTCGGTCTGAACATGGCGTGTTCAATTTTAATTGGTAATTAATCAAAAGGAACACCGGGTTAAGAAATATACTCTTGCAATTATTTTGATGAAAACCGCTAACAAGCTCGCTAGGGAAATCAATTTACTCCTTAAACTGGAGGAAAATGAGTGTAATAAATTCTCTCGGATCCAAACTTTTTTAATCTTTCTCGACCTAACTCACACTTCTGTCAATTTGAATGACTTGTTTTAATAGAAATTATAGTCTATTCTAAAGACGACGACTAAATTAATTTATAAAAATTTACTTATACTAATTATTCTTAACCAGTAGCCCCAAATTTGTACAGTGAATCAAATAAATCACTTTACTTATTGATTTAATGTCTTATTAGTTAACAACGACTACTATTTATTTTATAAACAAAAGTAAATAAATAAGTAATTAAAAACGTAAAAGTAATACTCTCAAGGTGAAAGCTAAGTAAAGAAGATGACGTAAGAAAAGGAAAATAAATTACAGAAAGAAATGGAAGAGAATGTTACGAGTAAAAGAAAGATGTGTAATAAAAGAACATGAAAAGTCTAAAAACATATTGTCTCTGCGTACCCAAGAAATGGGAATGTACGAAAAGTCGTCAATAGCGAAGGTCAATAAAAAAAAACAACGACTATTTACAAAACAAGTTCTTTATCGTACACTGGAAGACTCAATATGTGGTTAGTTGTCAGTTACGAACTATGGCGCATTTGTAACTATTACCAGTGTTATATTTTGTTAGCTTTGGATAATCTATCTATATATAACGTATCTAATCTATCTAAAACAGTGATTCCCAAAGTGGTCTATATCGACCCCTAGGGGTCTATGACAACCTGCAAGGGGTTTACGTCAGCGAAAAAAAATTTGGGGGTTCATGAAATGAAAATGGGGGTCCACGATAGTGGATCTCAACACATACACTGATAGTACCTATTTACTTACATCATAATATTTTATAATATCAAAACATTTACATTATTTATAAAAGCACATATGAAGTAAAAAATTATTATATATGTTTATAAAATTGTGTAAGTTGTAGGATGTTGGTATTCGCTTTGTGGTCGCAATATATTTTGAACTTGTAAAAACCTGAGAGTCGTAGTCTCAGAGCTTCGCTACCTTGAACTGACTTATTCAATTCGTCACTCTATAAATACGAATGTGGGACTCTGATCTAAAACATAATATATCTTATTATATTCTATTTAAATATATACAGGAGTAGGAAACTGAGCCCCTGGATGACTTAGGTTTAAGCTGGTTTATTTGTGCCCATGTATAGAAGATTTTTAATTTTTATTGACAATATTTTCTTTCCGATGAGCCAATTCACCTTCCTAACCTATCCTTGTGAAGGTTGTAGGAAGGCATTTGAAACTAGTCACATGCAGGTTCTATTGGATATCATGAAAGAGGCCCACGTACAGTAGTGGACATCTAACTGCTGAAATGATGATAATGATTAAGCCCAAAATTATTCACGTTTAGTGAATACATGTTTTTTTATATGTTATTGCTAAAGCATTTGCCCATTGTCTTGCCTGATGTTAAGCGATAACGAGGTCTACAATGGTATACTTTTGCCTAGAAGACATATAGTTATATCTTGCTGGAAACAACAGCACCAGTAGGATGTTGCCTTGACTGTTCGCAATATATAGTAGTAGTAAAACGCTAAGTATGGGTTGAAGGAGTTCCAACAGCATGGAAGAAATAAGGTGGAGGAATTAATTCGTGTAATTCCGACGAAGTCTTCGAAAATCAATCTATAGAACTTTTTTTGGGTCCTGTTATAGGCCGCTCGTATATTCCCCTGTCTATGGGTACGCTAAGAAAATTTTTCAAATAATGTTTCACTCTTATTTTATTTCTTCGCTCTCCTCTTGTTCTTCTCAATTTCTCTTATTCATTTCTTTTTTTTATCCTCACATAATCTTTTATTATTTTTCATTCTGTTACTATTCATACATCACCTCTTTTACTTCACCATTTCTTTCTGGACTGCAGTGTAAGAGGATTTAAGTCGTCCAGTTATTTTGTTCATCTGTATTTTTATAACATTTCTGCCTATAGAACTTTTAGCCATGTAAATCTTTTGTCCAAGTATAATCTAGGTCTGTATTTTAATTAAGTCTCGTATCCCTTTATGGGATCTATTTTAGGATTAAATTTACAATGATTTTCATTTTCCACAGAAACCGACTAAGAGTCTACGGTTACCGACATAATTATTATCGAAGTTTTAATTGTACTTCCTACCTTGAAATCATAAGGATATTAATTAAATGAGATATTCCTGTTATTAAATACTTTCCGGGAAAGCTTACCTTGTGTGGACACTGCCCTACTCCGCGCCAAGTCGATTTTGTTTGCCACCAGCAATGCTGGCCTGGACCTCAGCATATCGCTGTCCATCATTCTAGCGAGTTCCTGTTCAGCTTTTTGGAAGGACGCTTTGTCTACCACGGAGTATATGACCACAAAAGCATCTGGTGGTTCAAAGCGATCTATTTCCTCCTGTGAAAATAAATTTTATTAGGAAATTTTGTTATCGAGGGAAATCTATCCTAAGGTTCTCGAGTGGCAGCCAAGAGCCGGATGCGGTGTGGGTAAATCCTCTACTAGGTATAGCGATGGCAAAGTCAAGGTTGTGAGAAATTATTGTCATAGTAAAATGTTTTAAAGGAGGCTCATGCCCTACAATGGGCGCCTATTGGTTGACGTGATGATAGTCATAAGTTTAATTTAAAATTCGAATAAATTTTGATCCGTTTTTTAAGTTTGTCAAATAAAATTAAGAAGAATAAAGTAAGAAAACCACTAATAGATAGGTATTTCCGCCAATGCAGTAGTAGTCGTGCAATAAAGTGCGCCGCCCGCCCGGCAAAAAAATGCGAATCACCCAACTACCACTGCTAAATCATTCAACACGTGTTTCACCCCACCACGGGGCATCCTCAGGAGTAATGTTACACCGAATAGTGCCAAACATGTCAACACAAGAGTTATTTGCCGGATGCGCATTTATCAGCGGACTGGCGGGCGGTACATTTTATTGCACGACTACTACTGCATTGGCGGAAGTAGCTATATATTGGTCCTTTTCTTACTTAGGATGGACTTCCGCAAAATAATGCCTGAATTCATAAGATATAAAATATTTTTTTAAATAAATGAAGCATTTTAATGAAAATCGTATGTGGATCAATTTCCAATTAATTAAGTCTCCAGTGTCACATCCTTTTCCTTTAAATTGATTTAGTTAAAACGTTTCTGTCGTATTTTAATCAATAACCGTTATCGGAAGGATAAATTGAAATTGACCGAATATATAAAAGGACATTATTACTTATTTAAATGTTCTTTTTGACAAAAGGTTTATCAGTGTTTTGTTATTTTTTATCTTTTTCTATTACAATTATAGGTTATTGTGTTTCAATTGCGAGTAGCGTCGTAAAAACAAAATTTCGTGAATTTTGATTTAAAGTATAATAACAGTTTTTATTTATTTGGTTACACGAGTAAATCTTATTATATATAACATTAATTTACTTTAAAAACTTCGTATTCAATGCAGTAAATTTTAAAACACATTTTTTATAAGTGGAAAAAAAGTTGTGTAGTATTCGTATGAGCAATGGTAGCGTAGTGGAAGAGGACTGAGATTTACGATCGCATATCACGGGTTCTATTCACGGGATACAATGTTATTTAATTTAAACTGTGTATGAATTATATAGGATTACCACTGTTCACAAACAAGTTTACCAGAGGATTGACAGCTGCGATTTTTACGTACCATAATAATACACTATGAACACCAGCCCACCTGTCAAGCATGGCGATTATGATATATATCCCAATAGATATTATTACGAGAGCCCTTTGTCTGACAGTGGATATATATAGGCTGAAACACGATTATTAATGTGGAATGTTCTCGAAAGCGAGAAAGAGGTAATTTTAACTTCTAGAAATAGTCTTCCAGAGTAGAAGAAGACAATTGTTTACTTCGAGACGTGGATTTTCACTATGACACAACTTTACATGTCTGCAGTAAGGCATGTGGTTTAATATACTCGTAAAAATTTTTTGTCTAGTGGATTCGTCTAAATTTTTGTCACTAAGTAAAATAGAAGTTTCCCGAACGCCGGTTAAGTAATGGAAATTTTTTGATAACCTTTTTTTAAAAAAATTAATGCCAACATGCTCTTTATTTTGTTCATAGAGTAACGGGATCAGATAACAATTTGATATATTGTTTAGTTCTCTGACCTCTGTGTGACCACCCTATAGAAGCCTACTTCAAGGCATAGGCGGGTATATCTATGAGGATATATGCAATAATCGCCAAGTTTACCTCTGATCGCCATTGGCACTCGGTGTGTGGTATTATGGTACACCGAAGAGGCTTCTACCCATCTTCTGGAAACTTCTTTGTGAGCCATGGCAATACCATATAACTGATTCACAAATTGTGAGTTATTTATGATTGTATCCCGGGCATCGATCCCACGACATACGATTGCAAGTTTGAGTCTTCCACCACTGAGTTTCCACTGCTAAATTTAGTATTGTTGTCAAATATTTAGATACTCAAATCTAATAATGCGTGTTATGTTCGCTATGTTCTAGGATAAGAATAACACAAATTTTATTCCTTATTTAATTTAGTTATTCAGGTAAAATGGACAATAATTCCCGGGTTATTTAATGGAATCAGGCGTTACCTCGCGGAAGTCCATCCTAAGTAAGAAAAGGACCAATATTTAGCCACTTCTAGTAGTGGCTAAATATTGGTTCTTTTTTTACTTAATTCCCGAGTTGTAAACATAATATTTTATTACATTGTAAACTTAAAAAGTTGTAAATATTTCGTAATGACTCTTTATTTATTTATTCTCTTATTAATAAATAAAAATAAAATCTAAATAAATAAATAAAATCTTAACAGCTGATAGTTCACACTATATAAACATTACTGTATAAAATACGCCAATAAACAATACATTATTATTAATTCAAATACGACAGTAGATAAACTAAAAAAGAATAGATGAGGTATAATCTAAGTGTGTATAATTATCGCGCTTTGAGTGTGTTGATAAAAAATTGCGTTACATTCTTTAGTTAAAGGTGATGAATATACATGGTATTATTTAATAAAAGGTAAGCATATAACATGCTAGGTCTTTAAGGTTTTGAAATAGAGACCACGGAACGAAGCGAAGGCTTGTGCGCCCTCAAGGTAGACAGACAACCTTGTTGAGGTAGTCGGAAGACGCTGATCGCAGGCTTCGTCCAACCGGACCTCTTGGAAATATTTTGGGGGAATCCTATGCCCAGCAGTGGACGTTCTATGGCTGAAATATTGATGATGACCATGCAAATAATTTAAAATCACTAAATTACCTTTGCACTCGTGCAATTAACAAAGTACAATTCCGATTCTTCACCATTCAGCAGTATGGATACCTTCTGTTCTGAGCTGTCGACATCTAGAAAAGAAGGTTGTGTTATGAATATGGTACAACAGGTAAGTAGGAATGCCTGATGCCGACTGAGAGTAGAAGAAAAGACATCAAGAAGTCGAAGTTGCAAAGGAAAGACTAGGAACAAAATACTGCAGAACTGATGGCTCTGGAGCAAAGAGATGTAGATCTGAAGTTGAGACCACAGACCTTCAAGCGCAGTAAAAAACGAAGGTGGTCATACTTTGTTAAAGACCTCGAAGGTTGTATTTGAAATTTATAGAGAACGCCTATGTCCAGCTGTGGATGTCTGTTAGCTATAACGATAATAAAATAAAGGTTATGTAATGTACTAATTACCTCTTTGTCTGTCGTATGCATTTATACATTCGCTAGTTTGAAATTGGCTGATCAGGGCCGTTTTGCCCACACCCGGCGCGCCCACCATGGCCACGCGGTGGCAGGCGATGGGTCTGCGCTCCTGAGGCTCTGGTGTGGCTTGGGCGGGTGACGATGGAGCCAAGCTGCCGGAACGAGAGCGCCGGCGACGGAAAGAGTCACCCCTATTGACGATACCTGGCAACAAACACAGACTACTGAATTTCTATTTATATACTACACCAAAAAATTCAGGTAAATTTTTAATAGTTTTATATATAGAGCTATAGTTAGGGCTATGTGATATCTTAAGATAACCGACTAGCCCAGCGGATTGACAAGTTTTATTAGAAGTGGACAGGCTATATATAGTACGCAGAACAGAGGGTCGCTGAGGTGATGATCACGGTCAAGAACTTTGTCATCAACCAACAAGGTAGGAAGATTTTGTATCCGAAAACGGTGGATGGTTCTATTGTTAATATACAGTTACAGCATAAAGAGAAGATGCCACTTGGATCGCCGGAACATTCAGATGTTTTAAGACGGTGTTAAGATACGTAAGTCGAATTAAAAAGATTCTCTGAAACGATCTTGTATTGGAAGCATATTGAAAACACCAATAAAATATTTATTATTTTGTGCTTCTATTTTTGAGGGCAACTCGTTCCATCTTATATCTTTGACATGGACTTTCGTTTTAAAAAAAAATATTTTTTTTATTAGCGTTCTCTTCTGTCGTCCTTTACAAGTTCTTTTGCTATATCTTCTTTCGTTCTTTACATTTTCTTTTATACTCCTTTCTTTCATTCACAATTCTTATACATTTTTCCTCTATTTCTTCGCCGCATTCTTTTAGTGTCACAATTCAGTTCGTCACAATTTTAAATTTTTATCGTCTATTATTATTATTTCTTATTTGAAATTCTTTTGTTACTCCCTATGTTTAACTTTTGTTTAATATTTTATTTAGTTTTACTACTTTTTTATTTAATAACAATGTTTAAAAAAATTTGACTACTGTCTTTACTTTCCACTATGAAAGCAATGGTGCCTCTTTCTATCCTTGTCTTCCGCTCCAACTAACACAAGGTTAGCGAAGTCTGACGTCACGCTTTTTAAAAATACTTCTATTACTGTCAATCTTAAAATGTAATTATGGAACGTGGACGTATGTACAAGGACGTAAGTATTGTTTGATTGAAGAATTGAAGTTGTTGTTATTATATTATATTTAAATATTGATATTTAAATTCGGTTTAGTCAGTCTTGTTTGTATTGGACATGACGCCAACTTAGATCAGCTTGGACAGACTGGATTTACCACAAGAACTATGACTCCTTAAGGACCCCTTTATGATATTCGACATCTATTGTGATTATCAAAATTATATTATTAAATCCGGAAAAGCTGAAATCGCACACTTTCTTAGGCCACTTCTGGGGCTATTTCTTAAACACATACAAGATGAT